>NC_136261.1:159924622-160387122 GCF_964187855.1 Myxine glutinosa | reverse complement strand
GTCAACCACACAAACAACAACTTCTCCATCTCTTCATGGACAGAGGTCCGGAGCTTTGAAATAATCTTAACGCCCTTGGCTGGCGTTATAGCCTTCATCGATTCCTTCTGCTTCAAAATCGTACATATCGTAGAAGTACTACGATCGTACTGCCTCGCCAAGTCGACAACACGCACACCTCGCTCATGTTTTTCGACGATTACGTTTTTTATATCCAAGCTCGCCCTCTCGTAACTCGGATCTCGGCTTGCATCACAAAGCAAAAAATCGACCGAGCGACGGCTCGTATCTCGGAAAACTCGTAAGTTGGTGTACTCGTAAGTCAAGGTTTCACTGTATATATTGTTGCGGATATGAGGATTGCATTTTTTTGATTGTGTGTAATGTAGTGGTAAATTGTTGTGTAACATTGGTTGGATATGGCCCCTCCTGCCTCCAGAGTTGTGTAAAGGTAAAATGGGCGTCTCGGTAGTTAATTCCATGAAACACCACATTGAAGGACACGATAAAACCCTTGTTCAGTAGCTTATATCTTATTATGTGTTTTAGAGTAAGGCCTTGTCTTCCATTAGAAGGACACTCCATTGCACCGAATCAATTAAGAATAGCTCCCCTTCAATACTTCCATTTCCCAGCCAAACTCTCCATCTGCGGGTAAAGCAGTTCACAAGCGTGGGGTGCACGCCCTCTCATTTCGCTGCTATAGTGAATATGTGCTCCGTGCTCTGTTTGAACAGGAGGGGTGGGGTTGCCCGGGAGAGGCAAGCCCAGGGCGCGCCACAAAGGGCGGGGCTGTTCAGCCCCATGCCCAAATAAGGAAACAAGCCCGTGGCTCGCCACGAGGGGCGTGCCGTCGGTGCCATGCCCAAATAAGGAGACAAGCCCGTGGGATTACCATACAAGGTCACGAAACAGAGCACGGGGGGGGGGGGGGGGGGGGAGGGCGGTACCGAAACCGAATAGGGCGTGTCAGACCCGCGCTGAAGGTTTGGACAGAAGGGGGCGACGATCGCTGGGCCAAGCTACACCAGAGATACGGCAGATGAGTCCAGGTGCGTAAGAGGGTTGGCAGTCCACCGGGAGAGAGTTCAGAGTTGCACCGGAGTTGCGTGAGAGATACGAAAAGCCTTTGACAAAGAGCCGCTTCAACCAGCCCCGTTTCAACCAGCCGCGTGAAGCCCTGACGGGGCAGCGAGTGACCCTGCCGGCGTGCGCTGTAAAGCCGAATACAAGGAGCTGCCGGCGTGCGCTGTAAAGCCGAATACAAGGAGCTGCCGGCTCCTCGATTCCCGCGCGGAGTGGACCTGCTCGCTGTGCCCTGTGATCCCACCTGCTCATCCCTCCAAACGATTCCTACCCTTCCATCCATTTGCGTACGTGAGTTTGTTTTGTTCGTGCTGTCCTGGGTAGGTAATTAAGTCAGTATAAGCTAGTAATTTGCACTGTGTTACCTGCTTTTTCATGTCCGCTGTAAATACCCGTGACTGCTCTTTTTGCTTATGTGTGTGTAAATAATAAACCCCGTTACTCTTCTGTACGTAGTCTTCTTCTTCCTCTTTGCATTCGTCGTCTTAGTCTTTTCCACATTGAATATCTGTGGCGCGATACGGCCAACGTTTGGGTGAATCGGGTTTAGCCGGGGAACAACTGTTCGGCCGCGGTGCCTTCGCTCGGCAAACAACATCCTTAACCGCGAACCGTAACAATATATATGTATATATATATTGTTACAGACACGACTTTGATGTTAAAGTGGGCCGAGCGGAATGGCCGTCGTGTCCGCACAAATTACCCGACTATACTCGACGTTGACGAAGTCGCGCGATGCTGGCTCAATAAGGAAAAGAAGACACCCGGCTGGATTACAATAACACAATACGACACCAATGTTTCAATTCTCAAGTATATTCGTACGGAAAAGGTTAGATTACAGGGGCTAGAGGTATATTACAGGAAGACAGGCACTTAGACACACTCTTATATTAACCCCGGACAGACGACAGACACACGGGACAACGGCTGACTCACACGGGGGTTTGATGGCTAGGAAAGGCAGGTAGCGATGGCTCCAGGTGCACCTGGGCTCAAAGGTCAGAATCGACTCGGTCCGGTCCAGAGATGCGGGGAGGTCGCAGCGCTCGGATGGCGTCTTGTCTGCTCAAGCTGGGGGCGCATCTGACTCAGCGCTCGCAGGTGGCTTTTCCTTCTCCAAGCTCGGTGCGCATCTCTTTTTACATCCGGCGCGTGGCCGCGTATATCCGGCGGGGAGTGACACGCCCTCGGCTCGTTAGCTCCGCCTCGTGGAATCGGCACGTTGCTTCTCATTGGGTGCGTGCGGGGGGTTTACCAGGCTCCGCCCTTGACGAGGAGCTGACAAGGAGCCCCTTCGTGGTAACCCCGTGGAGCGCATGGTCTGGAGCTAATCGAGCCGGTGTGAGGACGCATCCTCCCCCGCTCCGCCGCCATCTCCTCTGTTGTTGTTGTAATTGTTGTTGTAGTTGTTGTTATTGTTGTTGTTTGGGGAAGAAGATGGGAGGAGGTATGGGAAAGGTCCTAAACTCACTACTGATGCCATATAATCACATTCTGGTGCAACGAAGAGTCATAATTAATGGAAACGAGGCCTTAACTGACATAGATTAAGAATAACTAGGAAGATGTCCGAAAGTTGTCTACGTGTGGTGCGGTGGACCTGGGCACGACATTTAATGGGGGAATAAGGGGAAGGTCGGCTCTACTGATTGTTATTTACATGCAATGGGACTAGGGAATGGGGGATTGGGGAAAGTTGGGGAGTATTGGAGAAAATAGGGGAATATTTACAAGCGGATATGGAGGCCAAATTCCATATTCGCAACATTGCACCCTTCTCTACCCTCGGGGCGTCCCGACCCGATAAATTTTTACCTACTTTAGTGTGGCACGCAATGTAGTTCCCTCTACTATTAACTCTACCCTGAGTGCGACAGTTTTACAGATATTCACAAATGAGTAAATATGTCCCCCTGCGACGTTGCACCCTTCTCCTCACAGAAACACACCCACAGGATAACCGAATCCGGAAAGAATTCGCAAACTACACATACAGCCGGTAGGGAGCATTATTTACACGACTACGCTGCTATTTACACTACGATCCAGGACCTGTTTTTGGAGGAACACATGCAGATGTTATGCATAGAGAGAGAGCGCGCTTGCCAACATCGATACACCAACCCACGAGTGCTCTGTGGCCGACGGCCTTTAATAACGTGCAGAGCACCCTTTCCCAGCATCAAAAGCACCACCCCACCACCAATCGGTGCAGTCACCATTGTTCAATGATTAAAAATAAATTCGACAACCCCTAACCCTGCAGGTGTCTCTTGCTCTTCTTGTGGTGCACTTGGTGGTGTTAACTATTAGTGGTTCACCTGTATGGCATAGGTGCCACGTTGACCCATAGGTCCATCCCCGGGTGGTGCTTGGCCGCAAACGAACTGCGGTCCATTGTGGGTGGCCACAAACATTGCGGTCCATATGGTGTATCGATCCCGGCAGCAAACAGCGAAAGTGCAGGCCCACAACTGCGCAGCCAGCACCTCTCTCTCCTCTCTCTCTACCCCAAAGCCAGATCCTCGGAGGTGGGAGACAAAAGAAGAAACAAGTGAGTAAGGTGGTAAGGGCGCAAAAGTGCACGCAATGTAAGGTGATGCACACTGGGGGCACATGGGAACCAGGTGAGACAGGTACGTTCCTATCGTACGCCCCCCCCCACCAGGTAACCTACATGGCCCCTCCCTTACCCCTTACTGTATCCACACAACACAACACTACCCATAAACATCTACTTTACAAATCAACAAACATCCCTACTGTCTTCCCCGTTCCTCCCATATACCAAATTCGTCTTCTCTCCCTCCTAACCAATCAAATTTGCCATTTTCAACTCTCATCAAAATTTGCCATCTCCAACTCAACATCATAATTTGCCATCACCAATTCATCATCAGTCCCTCCTAGGGAGGGAGAGATGGAATCACTCCAATGTCTCATCCACGTCGTGATGCGTCTCACAAATCCACACAGCGATTCATCTCCTGCAACAAAACAAAGAAAACACAGGTGTGGAGTCATCATCATCACCACAGGTAAGTGGCTGCGTATGGTGCGACAGGTTCATCAATCCTAACTATTTCCTAAATGACTTTAACAACTTTACACTACCCGGGGTCTCTCTCCGGCCAAACCATTGGCCCTCTTACACTATGGGTTCTAAAAACCAATTCCCATTGGCCAAACTGTGGTGCTTTTCAATTTGGGGTCTCACTCCCCCGATTCATCTCCCGGTGCCCTCGCACAATTTCTGGGCTGTGGCGTGTACCTCTCCCAGTGGGTCTACCCACCTGCACACCTCCACCACTGCAGTTGCCTCCGAGCTTACCTGCTCCTTACCCTAACCTAACTACCTGGGGCAGGCCCTCTGGCGCTCTCCCCACTCGGTGCCCTCTCTGGCACTGGGCTACCCGATCCACACCCAGGATCCTCAGGCACCCACTCACAACTACCGGCTCCCAGAGCCCACCTGCGGCCTCACCTGGCCGACATCCTCACGGTGGTGGAGTGCCCAACCAACTACACACACTAACAGGCTACACGCCCAGCCATTTCCACAACACTAATGCACCCATCCACAACACCATTCTGCCACCGCACCACAAATGCCAATATCCAACCACAATTTACCTGTACCCTCTACCTAACACTTACACTACCCGCCCCGGGTACTCGTGAAAGGGGTCCACTCTTCCCCCATCCACACCTTCGCACCATGCACACCACTCCGTACCACTCACTCCAACTCTCTCCACACACCTGTACCTGCACACCTGTGCTCTCACACCTGGTGCCACCTGCACCCTTCTCTCCCCAAGCGCATTCGCGCTGATCCACACACTCACTACTCATACACTGCTCCACACACCTGTCCAGTTGCACACCTGTGCAATCACACCTGTTCAATCCTCACACACACAGCATCATCTCAGCTAACTACTCCCTTCTGAAACTTGCGCTTCCCAGTCGTCCCTTTAAACTATTGCGCTCCCACGTCATTATCATCCACACTAATCTACCTGCGTCCCCACTACAGGTATCAGTCACTAACTAACCTTAACGTTACCTAAGGTCATCTTCTCTAGATCCCTACACACAATATCCTAACCCACCCGGGCTAGTTTTCACTGCCATACACCCCATAAGCTATTGCTCCTTTGCCCCACCGTCTGTGAGGGATGGTGGATTTGCCATCCCACCACATCGGGGGTCTCTCACTATAAATTTTGCTCGTCCAAATGCCAACCAATTCAAAAAATTTTCATTTACTGCCAATCACCACTGCCAATCCTTTGCCAATCATCAAATTTTGTTTTTCTCTAATTTTGGGTCCAAAACACTAACCTCATCACCCAGTCTACTCACTACTGCCTCTCGGTGCGCCAATTCCTGTCCAAAGCCTGGCTTCGTAAAGCCAAGCAATGGATGCTGGTTGTTTTGTGCCAGCGGCTGGATGCGTCCGGCACTCGGTGCAGGGACGGGGGCTTACCCGTGCCGAGATCCCACGCACCACCTCGGCGTGGAGCCATCCAATGCCCCGATCTCGACCTGCCGGCACGTCTCACCAAAAAGTGGTCGCCATGACGACCCTTTCTATCGGGCTGCCAGCTCCGCCTAGTGGAGCCTGGACGCGGCCGTTCAAAGCGAGGCCCGGCACGCACCGAGGGCCCGATTCGGCTATAAGTCGTTCTAAACTCTACCCCGTCTAACGTCGATGCTTCACCTGGACGCTTACACCCCGCAGCCCGTTCCTTGCTCACACATCCAGCCGTGCCCATGCTCCTCGTCGTACCTTTCCTTACACACCTCGGTACTCTCATTCCACTCACAGCCTTGGTCACACACCTGACCACCGAACATTTTGGCACACATTCGTTGGTCGCACACCTCACCAATACACCGCTTCGCGCCCCCTCCTCTGTGACAATCACAGGTGTGCCCTCATTCGCACACCCAACCACGTGCCTCACCACCAACTCCAGCGTGCATTCCCACTCACGCTCTACCATTCCAGGTGTGCATCCTTCCATCCCAGGTGTACATCCTCGCTCACCTGTCACAACTAACTCACGCTCCATGTCACTCTCACTACTTTCACCTCCATTCCTGACAGCGCACTCACCCTTACTCTTGACAGCACACTCTTTCCCCATGCACCTGTCCGTCACACACCTTTCTCGCGCACACTCTCCCGTTACACCCTCTGTAACACTCACCACAGGTGGACACTCTTCCTTACTTCTGACAGCGCACTCTTTCCTCATGCACCTGTCCGTCACACACCTTTCTCGCGCACACTCTCCCGTTACACCCTCTGTAACACTCACCACAGGTGGACACTCTTCCTTACTTCTGACAGCGCACTCTTTCCTCATGCACCTGTCCGTCACACACCTTTCTCGCGCACACTCTCCCGTTACACCCTCTGTAACACTCACCACAGGTGGACACTCTTCCTTACTTCTGACAGCGCACTCTTTCCTCATGCACCTGTCCGTCACACACCTTTCTCGCGCACACTCTCCCGTTACACCCTCTGTAACACTCACCACACCGCGCTTCCACGTGCTCCCTCGCACACGCGCTACGACCAACTCACTCTTGACGGCACACTCACTCCTCGGCGTGCACTTTTTCCTCACACACCCCAGAGTCGGACTTTCTCGCACACCTCCTCTTTCGCACACCAGACCTGTCGCACACTTCACCAGTGGCCTCTCACGAACACCCGGGTCTATCTCGACCCCCAAGCTTCTTAAATCCCCTGGCGCATCATACGCACGACCATATTGGTCACCACTTACACCGGGTCCTCTTCCTCTTCGCTTCTCCTCCATCACCTGCGAATCCCTCATCCGGTTAATGAGCACATCATCACGATCCAAACACAGACTTTGGACCAATTCTTTTATCTCCTCTTTTATCTCTTTCTTATCCCCTCTCCGTCGCTTCTTAATTTCACTCATCCCTTCTTCCACTTCTTCTAATTTGTGCTTCACCTCTTTTATTCCCCGGTACGTCTCCTCAAGCTCGTCCTCCAAGGCTACCTTGACCGTTTCCAGGTGCGTCCTCACCTGCCGGTCCTTCGTCTCCATTACCTCTATCACCTCGTCCAACCTCGTTGTCAGTCCCTCACGTACCATCTGACATTCCCTCTTCGTCGCTATCAAGTCGTTTTTTATGTCGTTTTGTGTCGCTTTTAAACCTCCTAATACCGCAGTGTTCCTTTGAACCTGCTCCACTAACTCCGTTTGTCCCACCGTCAGCTGCTCCACCTCCTGCGTCAGGTCCTCTATGCCCCCTTGTAACTTTACAGTCCCCTTTCTCACCTCCTTTTCCATGTGCTCCTCACAGTGCCTCACCTCCTCGCGCACTCCTCCGACCTCCTCACTCACTCCTCTTCTGATCTGCTCTCCCATCACTTGCATCTCCTGCCCAGATGCCACCCTCATCTGCTCCATTTCCTCCCTGTGAGCATCCAGTTTGGTTTCTACCCCCATTCTGACCCCCTCTATCTGCTGCTCCATTTGTTTAACTTCCCTTTCCGCTTGGTCCCTCATGTCCCTCAATTTGCCTTCCATACTGTTTTCTAACCCCTCTAACCCATTTTTCACTCCCTCTATCTGATTCTCCTGGGCAGCCATTCTATTTTCTACCCCCATTAACCCATTTTTCACTTCTTTTATCCCGTTGTCTAACCCCTCAAAATTATTGTCTAACTTCCCAATTTTCTTGTCTAACTCCTCAAAATTATTGTCTAACTTCCCAATTTTCTTGTCTAACTCCTCAAAATTATTGTCTAACTTCTCACCGGTACCCCTCGCTTCGTCCCTCATTACCCCCATTTGGTTTCCCATTACCCCCAATTGCTCACTCTGAGCATCCATCCGGCCCTCCAATCGCTCACTATTCTGGGCCATAAGGGCCGTCATTTGTATACAAAACGAGTTCCAATCCATCGGGGGCGCTGCCACGGTCGCCGGCGCGGTGACCAGCGAGGCGCCATTTTGCGTGCTTGCTACCCTCGCTGTTTCGCTCTCCTCACGTGTCTCAATTTGGTCCTGGACCGACCCTGCTTCACTCTCCGCTACCGGACCCCAGCCGTCTTGATCCGCCATAGCGCGACTTGCAAAATTCGAGTTTCGTAAAACAAATCCAAATTTTTTTTTTTTCGTTATAATTTCGGCGAGCGCAGTAACCGCGGGACCGCGCTCCGGCTCGATTTTGTCGAGCGCAGTACGCGCTCCGAACCGATTTTCCCTCCCAAAATTTGGGCCTAATAAATTTAGTCCCGGGTTCGAATTCCACTCCTCGACACCAATTGTTACAGACACGACTTTGATGTTAAAGTGGGCCGAGCGGAATGGCCGTCGTGTCCGCACAAATTACCCGACTATACTCGACGTTGACGAAGTCGCGCGATGCTGGCTCAATAAGGAAAAGAAGACACCCGGCTGGATTACAATAACACAATACGACACCAATGTTTCAATTCTCAAGTATATTCGTACGGAAAAGGTTAGATTACAGGGGCTAGAGGTATATTACAGGAAGACAGGCACTTAGACACACTCTTATATTAACCCCGGACAGACGACAGACACACGGGACAACGGCTGACTCACACGGGGGTTTGATGGCTAGGAAAGGCAGGTAGCGATGGCTCCAGGTGCACCTGGGCTCAAAGGTCAGAATCGACTCGGTCCGGTCCAGAGATGCGGGGAGGTCGCAGCGCTCGGATGGCGTCTTGTCTGCTCAAGCTGGGGGCGCATCTGACTCAGCGCTCGCAGGTGGCTTTTCCTTCTCCAAGCTCGGTGCGCATCTCTTTTTACATCCGGCGCGTGGCCGCGTATATCCGGCGGGGAGTGACACGCCCTCGGCTCGTTAGCTCCGCCTCGTGGAATCGGCACGTTGCTTCTCATTGGGTGCGTGCGGGGGGTTTACCAGGCTCCGCCCTTGACGAGGAGCTGACAAGGAGCCCCTTCGTGGTAACCCCGTGGAGCGCATGGTCTGGAGCTAATCGAGCCGGTGTGAGGACGCATCCTCCCCCGCTCCGCCGCCATCTCCTCTGTTGTTGTTGTAATTGTTGTTGTAGTTGTTGTTATTGTTGTTGTTTGGGGAAGAAGATGGGAGGAGGTATGGGAAAGGTCCTAAACTCACTACTGATGCCATATAATCACATTCTGGTGCAACGAAGAGTCATAATTAATGGAAACGAGGCCTTAACTGACATAGATTAAGAATAACTAGGAAGATGTCCGAAAGTTGTCTACGTGTGGTGCGGTGGACCTGGGCACGACATTTAATGGGGGAATAAGGGGAAGGTCGGCTCTACTGATTGTTATTTACATGCAATGGGACTAGGGAATGGGGGATTGGGGAAAGTTGGGGAGTATTGGAGAAAATAGGGGAATATTTACAAGCGGATATGGAGGCCAAATTCCATATTCGCAACAATATATATATATGTAATTGTATATCTATCTATAATTCCAGTAATCTCTGTGTGTCTGTGTGTCTGTGTGTCTGTGTGTCTGTGTGTCTGTGTGTCTGTGTGTCTGTGTGTCTGTGTGTCTGTGACCGCTGTTTCTCGACAACCACGGGTCCGATATACTTGAAACTTGCCAGGTATATTGCTGGGGACCCGAGGATGTGCCTTTTCAAGGTTTCATATTAATCGGACAATTACTTACCGAGCTATGTCCAAAAAACGATTCAACCAATCAGAGAGCAGCGAGCTATCACGTGTGCCGAACGTGGCGATCAGACTCTGCCTCGGACGGCACATTTGACAGCGTATTCATTTATTTCACGTTGGAAAACTATGTTGCCGTTAAACTATGTTTTAAAACGAATTTAAACTGCGATTAAATTAAAACGATTCATCCTAACTGCGATTTGCGAACTTCCGGACAGTGAAGACTGTCCGGCAGCACGCTTTCCGGCAGCCAATCACAGAACGCTTTGTTGCGTAGGCGTGGCCGATGTGAGACGAGCGGAGCTGAGCGCGTTACGAGCTGACCGCCATTACGGTACGTAATTCGATTTCTTATGCGCATTATTTCTCCCAATTCAGTCAGAGCGAAGGGCGGAAGCGAAGAGCGTTGTTTTTTTTGTTTACGGGCGTACGGGCGGGGTAGAGCGTACGGGTAGCGTTTTTTTTTTTTTTTGGCAAGGAACGGGCACCCACGTACGGGCAATGCCCTAGTATATATATATGTATATATAGAAGTTATACAAACATAATTAAATACCCAGGACAGAACAAACAGAACAAACTCACGTACACAACAAGGATGGAATGGCAGGAATGAATGCTGGAAGGAGGAATGGGAAGGTTCAGCTGGGGCAGATGGTTCGGGCTTGATCCCGCACGGGACGTCGGCTGGACCTCGACGGCCACCGATGCCACCGCTATCTGGTTCCCGCGGGGTAACGGGTTGAAGCTGCCTGGTGGAGTCAACGCTGCTTGTGGAGCCAAAGCTGCTTCTCTGGCTCACCTCAGGACGCGTCTGCCGTCTCTGGCGCAACTGCTTGTAATTGACCTTGAACCTTCTCTCTCTTCAAAGCTCATCTGGATCTTCTTACGCAACTCTTGTCATGGACCTCCTTACGCAACTTCTGACCACTCTTGCGCGCGCGCTTTTATAACGCCTCCGGCGATTAAGCCGCCGGCCTTCAGGACACGCCCATCGGTGTGCTCACCTCGGCCATGGTTGGTCGCGCGACCCTCTGGCTCCGCCCTTGATGACGACGGGCGGGCACGCCTTTCTTCCCCGACCCGAGCACATGTTCAATGGTGGTTTTGGAGGGGATGTAATTGGCAAATTGAGGCTTGGCCATGACGAAAGGGGAAATGGAGGTTTTTGGGAATGGGAATGAAGAATGAAGGGAATCTATCTTATTTCACTTGGTGCAATGGAGTGTCATTTTAATGGAAGACAAAGCCATAACCTAATACACAGAATAAGGAAATAAACTACTGAACAGGGATATTATAGTGTCCTTCATGTATGCTTTATTGAACTAACTACGGGAACGCCCTTTGACCTTTATACACACTGGAGCAAGGAGGGCTCAGACTAAAGCAATATTCACAACAATTGGTATACAATACAACACAATAAAAAAAACTCAATCCTCATATCCGCAACAATATATATATATTGTTACGGTTTTCGGGCGCCCTTATTGCCCTTACCAAGGGGGGATTAAGCCCCTTGTTCTTTCTGGGCCTGGTGGAACCGAGAGACTTGAAACGCCTCTTCTGGGCAAGCACAAGGTAGGGTTTCGGGACCAAGTCTCGCTCGTACCTAAATACCCGTGCCGCCACGGAAGCGGGGAACCAAGCCTCGCACAAGCCACGTGTAATTTGAGTACACCGAGCGGATTGCGTACCACGTGGTCCGTGCAGTCACTGTTAAATATTGGACCCTGATTCGAGCGGTTCTATTCGTACCATGCTTAGTCAATGAGGGAAATCACAAGAACAATTGAATGGAAGGAAGAACACAGGTTTAATTATTATTCCCAATATTACGTGCAATGGTCGGTCGAAGCAGAGACACAGAGCAGAACTTAAGCAGTCTTATTCTAAATCCCAGACTCGGGCCCGTTCACACTCACACAGGGAATTACAGGCAGGATGATGTTCAGGCCAAACGCGCCGACGTGGTTGTCCAGGAACGGCCCCGTCCGGCTCTCCATGGTCCCAGCACGTCCCGCGAAGAAGGCAAGCCAGGCGGTGGAAGGATCCTCGTAGCGCATCTCCCGAACAGAGGCAGATGATGATGACACAGGAAGGCAAAGTACGCGTCTCTCAGCGCGGCTGGCGGTTACACCGCGTTATCACTCACGTAACTCAATGCACTATCTGCGGCTCGGCTTCAAGCTCAACCGAGCGTCACTTTCATACGAGCGCGTATCCTGGTTCATGCGCGTCTTTTGCCGATCCCGTATCCTTCAAAGCTCTCTGCTGACCGCCAACTCACCGCGCTCCTTCACTCGCGAGTCCTCCTACCTCATTTGCTCGAACTCCTCTTACTGCTGACCGCGCTCCTTCGACTTCTCCCTCAATGCCAACTCAGTCCTCGTACCTCAATTGCTCACCACGCTCTTTCAACTCGCGAGTCCTTCTCGTCATTCCTCGTACCTCAATTGCTCACCGCACTCCAACTCGCGAGTCCTCTTGGGTGCTTTGTGCGACGGGTTATATCGACACGCCCTGAGCCTTCTCGAACCTTCCAACCACGCCCTGTGACGCAGTGCTGCCGCCACACCCTGTGAGCCCTGATTGGCGGCTCGCGCTTACCGTCAGCTTCCTCGCCGCCCTGATTGGCGGCTCGCGCTTACCGTCAGCTTCCTCGCCGCCCTCATTCGGTCCCTGCTCGATTTGCCAGGCCGGCCTCGTGTTAATTCGCGCCAAAAAGCCAAAGACAGCACAAAGAGACGTAAGGCGATGGAGGCGGCCTAGGACAATAGAAGCGATGAAAGGACCTATTCTCCTTACTCTACTCAACGCAAAACTAACACAGGAAAAGGACTATTCTCACACATATTAAGAGATAACTGCACTATCGTGAGGCTACATGTTGTTCGTGTGACTAACTATGAGGGGGGAATTTAACCTTTATTATACAAAACTCAAAACCGCAACAATATATATATATATATATATATTATTCCTTTGAATTGAATTTTTGAAATCCAATTCTGACCCCAGTTTTTTTTTTTAAAGAGGAGGTCATGTGTCATGTGTCTGATCAAAACGGGGTTGTATCAAAGCAGGAAGTCTTGGTAACCCGGTCATTGCCAGCTGTTATAAAGTTGCAGTTGTTGTTATTATTATTATTTAGTTTTTGGTGGAAAGTACAGAAGACCCATAATCATTCTGAACGACCTCCAGTAACAAGGGAAGCTCACTCAACTTCATACAATTAGAATTCACATTCTTATAACTGTTATCTTCAGTTGGATTTTAACCCACAACTTCTGGGATCCCAGTCCATTGCCCCCACCAATGTGGTTGTTTAAAGGGTTCAAACTTATTGCTATTTTTTATTCTGTAGGATGTGTCGGTGAAACAGACATCAAATTTCCTCATAAAGGACCTGTCAGTGGTAAGTGAAGGTGTTTAAAAAGAGTCACTCAGATGTGAGAAGGAGAAATCACATGCGGTTTCACAATGTAAGGTTTGCATAGACCAAGTGTGGGTGAAACTGTCAGGGCGCTTTGTCTCACGATGATTCCCTATAATAGTTTCATACAAGCGCGTATAGTTTGTACAAAACGGAGCATTTAACAACGTAGAGCCTCGACTGGGTATTTGGCGAGTCGACCTCTTTGATGCACCGTGGGTGCTATATTAAAGTTTATCTGTGGGTGGACACTGATACTGACACACACGACTCGTTACAATAGCCTCTCCATTCCGGGCGAAGCTAATTATATACGTCAAAGGGTTGGAGAGTTAATGGAACAAAAAACGGCCTCACGGCCGATATTTGCAATGTTTCCCCTTGATTGCAAATGCGTAAAATACCAAGCTGCTTCCGTGGTGTAAACCTATTCCCGTAAAACTTCCTCGACACAGGAAGGATGAAGAGAAAAGAAGGTGGCTGGCTGTGCAGCAACCCATTATGTCATAATGTGTAAAACAAATGGAAAAGAAAAATGAAAATAAAAAGACAACTAAAAGTAGCATCAATGTTGAAGGTAAGAGCAAGAAATGAAATTGCAAGATGTAAAAGAGCAGCAAGTTGGAAATTAAACGATAGAGTTACAAATAACACGGTTATTTACAAAGTTATGAAATGCAAACTAAGAAGATCAAAATTTGTAAAATTGACGTCAGAGAATGAGGGTGGCAGAATAAGCACGCACATAGTTAAGAGACATGGAAGCCTGGTGTTGGCTTAACGGTTAGGGTGAGTCTTGCATTCAAGCCCCTGTCTTACTTACCGTTGAATAAACACCAGGTGATTCAGTCTGTCATACTTCTGAGGTCGGCAAAATGAGTTTGCTGGTAATGGGGGCATTGAATCAGCAGCACAGCCGTGCCCCCCACAAGATGATCCAGCCAAGCAGCCACAGGTTGCATACAAATAAATAAATAAGGGATGTGGCACAGGTGGGTGATGTTTGAGGAAGCTGCTTTGCAAAAAAGGCAACAGCGAAGAGATAATAACCACGAGCAAGCAACACGTAGCTGGTGAAAGGCAGTGTCGGCAATTTTGAACCATGGCTGACATCCACCACCACCAGATGAGATGAGATTTACAGGGAGGGCCTCAGATGGCTGCCATGGTGAAGGGCAAAAGGGCAAAAGCAGTGAAGGGCAAAAGCATCCTTTTGCCCTTCACTCCAATGCTTGGGAGTGGTTCACGAAGCAAACCCGGTTTTTGCAAACTAGAGGCATCAGGCCTGCAGAAAGTTCCAGATTAAGCTGGTAATCAAGCGTTCCACAGTGCTGTTTATTCACCTTTTCAAATCAGCAGTCATCACATGGAGATTTCTCTTCTCAACATAGACCATGGCCTTGTGATGCTGGTCAGGTAGTGATAGTGTAATGACTCTTCGTGGAAACAAGTCCACATTATTTCGCCTCTGATTTCATGGTCTTTTGCCATTGGCTTGGCAAATAGTGAAAACACTTTGGTGTTTGTGTTTGTGGTTATCTTCATATGCAGGTTTCAGAAGATGTAACGGGGCTCGAAGTATCCACCACCGTTTTGGTAAGGGGTCACAATTCATCAACCAAACTGTGAAGTTTTTCTGTTTTCAGTTTTGTTCTGAGGGATCTTTTCAGGATTGTCACCAATCTTATATTGTCACCTTGTCACCTTGTCACCTCGGGTGACACCGTCACAATTTCGGTCTTCGAGGCCGGCCGATAGGCAAAGTGTGACCGGAAGGGACGAGGTTCTCCTGACCACGTGGCCCTTGACTTGGTTTGTCCGCACAATGTGGGCGCTTTCAGGATGAACTTTAGCCGGGGAGCGTTTGGGCGCCCCGGTCTGATACTGCCGCCCACGCGCAGAACAACTTGTGAGTGCACGTGGGTCCCGGCGGTCCCACTGGCCTAGCGCTACCATGTTTAGACAGCGAACTCCGTCCCCGGGCACCACGTCTGACTCTCTTATTCAGGGAGCATGGCGACGTGGGCATGGTAGGACACCCGCAGAGCCCCGGCGGACCAGGGACGCGCGAGCCTACGCGTTAGCGTGCTACGGCGGAATCGACGGCTTCGGCCACGGCCGAGCCGATACTCGGCCCGGTCACCCGGAAATGAACTGGTTCGACGCCCGCGCTAGAGAGGTCGCGGGCGACTGAGATGTATTAACAAATTAGTTAATTCATTTGAGACGTCCGATTTCTAGTGTTTGGAAATTTGGAAGAGCTTGACCCTAGCCTTTCCCTTGCGAGGGCAAGGAGGAACTTAACACTTGACACTTAAGCTTAGTTTGAAGTACACCCTGCCAGCGCTCCCGGTGGGACGGCAGGGCAACCAGAAGGGACGAGGTTCTCCTGACCACGTGGCCCTCGATCTGGGAAGCGAGAGGCGTTCCATTAGTGGACGCGCCCCTCACGCCCGACTTTTGGGCAGCCCCGGCAGGCCGTTTGTTTTGACGTTCCGTGACAGGCCCCGCACCCCCACCTCCGGGCCGACCGGGCGACCGGAATGAATCCCGGTGTCCCGATCCGAACCTTCAGAGCGGGCCGGCTGGGGAGTGCCAAGCACCCCGTACCTGCACTTTCCGTCCCTGCGGTCCCAAATACCGGAACCACCCGAATACCACTTTATTTGACAAAATGAGGTGCGGCCTACAGCCTTAGAAAACCAACCCTATATAAGCTTGGTGACAAGTGACAAGGTGACAGCTTGGACAGCTTGGACAGCTTCTAACTGTAATTAGTTTGTAGTAATATTCCCAGGGATGGTTTGTAGGATCTTTTTAAAGGTTCTTCTATGTCATTCCTGTTGCTCCAATTATCACTGGTACAATGTTTGTGCTCTTCTGCTTCCAGGATCTTTTCACTCATTTTTGAGATCATGTACATGCTGGATGGGATCACCAGGTCGTACATGAGTGTTACATCCTTGTTCTCAACGATTGCTTTTGGTTCATGTTTCCATGAGTTTTCTGGAACTGGGATATCAAATTATTTTCTGATGTACCAGTGGATTACTCCACAAACTCTGTTGTGCCTTTGTGTTTACAGCTGTTCTGACATGAGTTTTTTTACATTCCGATAGGAGGTGACTCGTGTTTTCTGTTTCCATCTTGCATAACCTACACCTGTTGAATTGACTCAGTCGTGGCATTTTCTTAAAGCCATTGGGTTAGTGTCCTTGGTCTTGGGCATTTATTATGACTTAACACTCGACTCTTTTCTTACACCTTCCTGCTCTTTTATCGTTTTCCCAGTTGTCAGTGTATAAACTGTTGATATTTCGCTTTATATTTGTCTTTTTTGTAATAGTTGGGGCTGTATTCATGGCTGTTCGGTTTAATGTGTGGCATCTTCTATTCACACCTCTATTTAGAATCTTTTTTGCTAGGTAAGTTAAGGATACCTTCTCTGGCTTGTTGTCTTTGTGTTTGCATACAAATTTGATTTGGTAGTTTGTTGCACTTTTCACTTGCCCAGCTTAAATCCTAGTTTTTTTTGTTGTTTTTTTTTTTTTTTTTTTTTTTTGTATACTGAATCGAGGCTCGTGAAAGAGCTGACATTTACTTCACAAACAAATCGACCAGACAAACAAAATATATAAAAAGAGGGGGCAGAAGACAAGAGAATGGGAAGCACACAAACACTTGAGAGCACACAACATTTAAGAGCAGGGAGATGTGTGGGAGGGAGAGGGCTTGGGGGGAGGAGGCATGGGAAGGGGGGGGGGGGGGGGGAGGGAGAAGTATAAAAGCACAAGGACACCAAGGACTTCCAGGACAGAAGTTGGTATTTCAAAAAAGTGGAATTGGGGTGAAATTAGCGGGGGTAGAAAAGATCAAGGTTTTGGTTGGGGGAAGATAAGAGATGGTGGTGAACAGCTGTTTTAAAGACTTGGAGGGTCGAGTGGGATTGAAGAGAGTGAGGGAGTTTGTTCCAGAGGTGGGAGAAAAGAGGAATGAAGGAGTGAAGGTGAGCAGAGAGTTGATTTTGGCAGTTTAACCATAAGAGGGTTGCAGGCAGATCTTGTGCGACCTGTCGGAATATTTGCGGGACAGAGCCCAGAGAGAGCTGGGGGGGGGGGGGGGGCAAGGCCAGAGAGCCTTGTTTCCTTGTTTTGATATCTCGTTTGTTGGTTTCCGATTGTAGCCATTTTTTTCCCCGCAGCCATATTGGAACACTGCTTTTGCAAGTTGATTTATGGTTTTGATTTTGTTTCTTGGGGAGAGGTATGTTTTCAGGATCATCTTCATTCTGGTAATTGTTTGTGCATTTGTTTGTGACATTATTTGGTAGCCCTCTGCTACTCCAAGGTATTTGTATGATGCTTCTTATCAAGTTATTGTGTGGTATCTGGGTCTATTTTTTTTAACTCAACTGGACTACCGTCCAGTTGAGTTCATCACATACTGAACCCTCCGTCGTCGTCGTCTGTCGTCCGTTAACTTTTCGACGTTAACACTCCAGCAACCACAAATATCAACCGATTCTGATCAAACTTGACATGCAGCATCCTTACCCCAAGGACTAGGTTGGTATTACATTTCAGCCCGATCCGTTGAAAAATGGCGGACTTAAGCGACCATTTTGTTTTTGGTCATGAAAACGACGTGAACACTCTAGCGTCCACAAATATTAACAGATTTTGATCAAACTTAGAATGTTTAACCCTTACCACACAAGGTAGGTTGCTATTGCATTCCAACCCGATCCGTCACAAAATGGCCGCCATAAGTCGCCATATTGTTTTCAGCTCCGAAACGACGTTAAGACTTTAACGTCCACAAATATTTATGGATTTTGATCAAACTTGGTGTGTGAGACTCTTACCACACAAGGTAGGTTGCTATCTTAAGTCAAATCTAGTACAAACAACTGACCTACTTTAAAGTTGTCCAGTCAGTTCAGTTGAGTTCTGCTTCCCTGGAAGCTGTAGTTTTGTTGTTGTTTGTCTACGAATGTGCACTTGGCACACTTATCTCGGCCAAATTCCATTTGAATATCGTTGGCGTATCATTTTACTAATTTCATTTGTTCGGCCAATCTTTCGTCCAGTGTTAAGAGCTTTAAACCATGCATGTTCAGTAGATGTTTCACCTTTCTTGTCACTTTGGATGGATGCTCTTTTTGTTGGATGTTCGGGTGTATCCGTGTCCTTGCTCATTAATGAGGTTGCTTAGTGGGTCTAGGGCCAGGCAAAACAGGAAAGGAGAAAGGCTGTCTCCCTGGAAGATTGTGTGTCATATTTTCACTCCTGGTATTTCGATCTTTAATTCCATGTGCTGTAATATCAGTGTTTGTTATTCCAGTGTTCCATTGTTTTCTCGATCAGTTTGATCAGTTTTTCTCGATCAGTTTTGAGGATTGATCTTGTATAGCAGCATGCCTTTTATCATCCATGAGAGTCGAACACTATAAAAAAAGCTTTTTTTGTATTCTATCTAGGCTGTGGACAATTTTGTTTTTCTTCTCATTTTACAGTTTTTGAGTATGGCCTTGTTTAGTAGTAGGTGGTATATTGTTCCATAGTGTCTTCTTTTCCATCCCTCTGCTCTGTCTCTAGGCCTCCTCGTCATGGTCGGTGATTGTACGTAATTTCTGTAATTATTCCCATTATAAGTTTGTTTGTTATTGATAGACATGTTATTGGTCTATAATTGAGGTAGTTGGGTTTTTTTCAGATTTTGGGATTAGGAAGGTGTTACCCACTGTGAGCCACTCATCCATTACCTTTTTCCTCTTGGATGAGTTTGTTGAATGCTCGAGCGTAGTGATTTTGGAGAGAATCTCATTGCTTTAGCCAGAAGTCCAGGCCTAGGCATTTTAAATTTGGCATTTTTGCATATTGTTCCTATTTTTTTTCCTTCATCAAATCTCAGTGGAGCATTTCCTCTAGGTGTTGCTTTTTCTTTTCAAAATATTGGATTCAATCTGCCTCCTTGTGCTTTTGGGTCTTCATAAATACATTTTCAGAAGTTTTCAAGTTCATCTTTCTGGGTGGGATTTGATACATTTCATTTTATTTCTCTAATTCACGGTAGAATGTTTATCCCCACACTTTTTGAAAAATAAATGGGGGAGGGGGGGGGGGGCAAGGGGATATTGTAGTCTGCTCTGTCATTATCTCCTTAATGTTTGGGCAGAAATTCACCAAACTTGGTAGTTATGATCACCATTGTTTTTTTTATTTGACCTGAGGTCCCCAATAGGTGTCAAAACAGATTTTATTTAACCCAAAATTTTATATTGGGTAAGTCCTGGTGGAACGTTTTGCCATCTTTGTTTTGGCCAATTTTGCTTCAGGTAGGAAGTTCCTTGGTGGACAGGTTGCATTCTCAGCTTCCGGTGGGAAAACTGTTTTGTCCTTCCAATAAACTCCAATTTGAATGACACCTGACATGTTGGTTGGACGTTGTTCGATCAAAGAACCTTGGGTTTTGTGACATATGGTGCGGACAAAACCGGATAAGCTCAGTATGGACAAAACTCTTGAGGATAGCTAGACGTGGATATAACCCTGAATATTGTTTGGAACAGGCAGATCTCCAGTCTCTTTGCATTGTTCAAAGCGGATAATATCCGTTTCTCATGTTTCAGCCATTTTGATTTTGAGCCAGACTAATGTTCCGCATGTTCATGTTTGTGGCTCTGCATTCGCCTGTAGTTATGTACAGTTGATTTCTTTTTTTTCTTTTTTTTTGTGCAACCCACCCTGCTTATCTGTCCCCTACCCGGAGGGGACTATAGGTTTGCTCTCCATCTGTCTGTCTGTTCGTCCCACATGTGGTTTTCTGCACTTTTTCCCCATACACTGTAGTTTAACATATTCAACTGAAACTTGGTACATGGCTTTATTATGACAAGTTACAGAACAAATTATAGTTTCGGTGTGTTTCGCCAATTTATAACAAAAATTGTGCCCTTTTGGAAAGAAGAAAATATATTGTGCATAGGTCAGTTTTCAGCTGCCCTGACTCCACCCCACTGCTTTACGCCCATTGGCTGGACAGCTGGCCTGACTCCACCCCAATTAAAATCATGCGCCGCCATTTCATGAAGTAGCACAAATCGGCAAGCCTCAGGCCTTC
Source organism: Myxine glutinosa (assembly GCF_964187855.1). Classification (NCBI taxonomy): domain Eukaryota; kingdom Metazoa; phylum Chordata; class Myxini; order Myxiniformes; family Myxinidae; genus Myxine; species Myxine glutinosa. The sequence goes on along the minus strand of NC_136261.1, from coordinate 160,366,768 downwards.
AGCCAGGGTGTTAGTCCATGGCCCAGTGCAATTGCAATGATCCCAGTTATATAACTACGATGTATTATATGCACATAAGTCGGACGCATGTTTTGCTGCATTGTATGTACATTGGGTTATTTTTTATTATTTTCAGCACCGAACACTGCATTATACACCGCTCAAATAAAGGGATGTGGTTACTGATATTGAACTGAAACTTTGTAGGGGACATGTATTGCGAAGCAATTTTCATCTCTTGTTTTACTTTGTTTGTCTTGTTTTGCTCTGCTTACCATTTGCGGGTTGGTTTGACCTCACCATGTGATTATACACAATTATATGGATGGAATAGTCGTGGAGGGAGAGTATACAATTGTAGCTCTCTTGCTGTACTTTTTCCACTTTGCCTAACTGCCCTGTTCCTTGGTATCCTGCCCTGGCCATCTACAGCATTCGATGACAAAGCATCCTGCCCTGGAGCTGGACAAAGCTCTGATGGGCACTATCTCTGGCTGGCAGGTCAGATTCGCCATCCCAATGTCTGCTGTCTTTCTCAACACCTTCTCACCCGGCCCTTCCTGTCTTTAATTTATTTTTTCTTCAAACCACATCTCGTTATCACCTGCCACTGCTCACCAACTTCCAAGGGTATTTAATTAATGATCAGCTGTTGCCAACACGGCTATACCTTTTACTTACTTGTGCTTCAGTGACGGGGCTGTTAACATACTTATTGGCGTGTTGCTCACAGCAAGTGTCTCTACCTGGAGCAGCCTGCTGCTTGTTGCTGCATTGGTGCTGTGCCTTTATTTTGATAGTTGTCCATAATTGAATTCAACAAGGTTTTGTTTGTGTGTTTTTGAAGGACTCCGCACTATTGGTAGGATGGTGTTGATCCTTGCTCTGCAATTGGGGGGGGGGGGGGGGGGGGGGAAGCAGTGGCCAGCATGAGGAAGGGCAGAGACCTTCTCCACAGGCCCCCTGCCTCGCTTAGAAGTGCAGGGCACAGCATCCACTCGCTGTCCTGCTCACCGCTTTCTTTTTGGTGCATGTTCACCTCAGCAAACGCATTGCCACTGTTTTTGTCCTGATCCCCCCCACTCCCCACATACTGAACTGCGACGGACTAATTGGCATGTCGGGCAGAGCTTCACCACAATGCTTGTTGGAATGTTCCTCCTTTGTGTCCACTGTGCTTTACCATGGTCGTCGTGCTGTAAATAACTTGTTAATGCATCTCCCGGGTAAAATCTCACATATTAACCTCATGCCGTGTGATTTCCCTGCGATTAATATTAATGAAGTTTTCCTTGTACCTTTTTATAAACGGATTTAAGAATTGTTGTTTATTATTATTATTGTTGTGTATTATTGGGTTGTTTTTTTTACAATGGGTTGATTTGAAGGAACCAGACATGGTAGTGCTACATTTCTGTCCAGCAATTGGTGCTGTGAAGGCCTACAAACGTCCAAACATTGTCTCAACTTCACCGATCTCACTGCATTCTCAAGGATGTTCTTTAAAATTGTATGCTGGGTAAGGAATGTAATGTAATGGTGTTTGAAATTAGGATGCCTCAAAATTGACGTCACTTCCTGTGTAACTTCCTTTGAGTAGACAATATCGTTGCACAAAGCTTCAGCACTGAACTATTTTTGTTTTTAAAGTTCTGCAATAAAAGGCCAACGTTGACTTTGAACTGCTGCCCCATGGTAGCTCTCTGCATGACTTGCCAGTGCATCCCGAGCACGTGGCTTCAGAGAAGCAATTGTGGTGTTGTGAAGGAATCGATTTTGAGGTGGTGCCGTGTTGTGACTTGTGTTCATTGGTTTGTGCCGCAGAGGTCCGTCGTGCATAGTGCACCGGTGACCAACGATGGGCAGGGTCGCAGCGGGGCTCGATTTCTCACCACGTATGATCAGCGGTTCGTCATCAAGACCATCGTGAGTGAGGATGTGGCCGAGATGCACAGCATCCTGACAAAATATCACCAGGTGTGCAATGCAGGAATACCTTCTTTTTTGTATATTGTCGAGACTCGAGGAGCTAGACCTTCAGAGGTAACATACAATTTCGAATCCCTGGTGATGATGAGGCCTAAACTAGCATGTTTCTGTGAGTTGGAAACTTCCTCTGCAGTTTGAGGGGTCAGTGGGAATGATGCAGCTGTTAAAACTTGGAGCCTGAGAAAATGTACTTTCTTGTTCACCCACAGTATGTCGTAGAGTGTCATGGAAATACGTTGCTGCCCCAGTTCTTGGGAATGTATCGGCTTACAGTGGATGGAGTCGAGACATACATGGTGGTCACACACAATGTGTTCAGTCGGCGCTTGCCTGTTCACCAGAAGTATGACCTCAAGGTACAGGCTTCTGCTCCTTTTTCATTCTCTTTTTCAATTACCCGTCATTGACATGTCAAGAGTGGGGCATACTCACGGTTGTTACATGTATGCTATCCCTTATGAATGATGCTGTGTCCAGGGTTCCACAGTTGATCGAATGGCCAGTGACAAGGAAAAGGCAAGTTGACCTGATTTTTGTTTATCTTGACTCAAACTCAAAGGTCAAGACCGACATTAACATTGCATCGTGTCTTACTAAACATTACATTGGAAGTTTGAATGTCATCATGCTTCAAGGGCATGTTTTGTATGAATTGGTGAAATTTAAAATTGAAATGCTGGCAAATAAGTACATGAAACCACCCACAGTAGAGGTTTTTTGTTTTTTTTTTCTCCCCCAAATTATTAGAGTAGCTTGTGCACATTATGTTTTCTTGATCACATTTACCAGATGACCAGCCTCTCGGCCACAGCACAGCATCAGCTGAATGTATATATTGCAATTTTAAGTCAACTAGTCGATACCCACTCCCTTTGGGAGTGAGAGGATTTGTTTTCAGAATTGACATCGTTTCCCCACCCGCAATAGCCCCTCCTCCCGGCAGCAATCGGTGGTTCAACCACTTGCACCATTCCACGTATACAGGCAAAAAAAAAATCGCGTCATCTCCCCACACTCACAGGAACCAGGAAGGGAAGGGGAGGAGATATTTATTTGATGCCCAAGACCTGACCCCGGGTACCCCAAGCACAATGCAAAATTTGGTGGTCGGCCAAGCTGTTTTTGATTCCGTAAGGAACAGACATACAGACCCACAGACATTACTTTATTTTAATTCACTAAAGCTTGAATTGGCAAACAGGAAAAAAAATACATGCGGGAACTTGTTGCTTCAGTTTTGAATGTGCAGTTAGTGCAACACTTTCGAGTGTTGAAAGGCCAGAAACTGGTCTGCTTGAGCCTTCACCAAAATGCTTTCGGTGTCCTCAAAGAATCCTTCACCTTGGATTGCATCAATTGCTTTTTATTCCTGGCAATGCACTGCAGTGCATATGTTCAGACACGTCCTGCTCACTACAGGCTTGTCATGGTATGCACCTTGTGAGAGCCTCGGCAAAGGTAGAACGAGCCATCTATTGTAGGGACAGCCATACCAATGTCCATTAATTTTAACAGGTGTTGGTATTGTAGTGGTGAAGACACTGGATTGACTTCCTTGAGGTTGTTTGTTCAAATCTGGCTGAAAGCGGTGAAAAGGAGTTGTATTCTTATACCAGTCGTATTACACGACACTCGCCTCTAAGCTATGTAGCCTACCTGGGTTTGAGTCCTGACACAGCTACAAACTGTCATCCTGGTGTTTCACAGGTGTGTGTGCGGTCCCTCAGATGGATGCTCAACTGGAATTCCGTGTGCCGGCCTCAGTTAGTGGATGTTAAAGTTCTGTGTCCTTTGTGAAGAGTAGGCGAGCTATTTAAATGAACAAATTGTAAATTTCTGCCCTAACTACTTTGAGCGTCAAGCCTGGCCAGTCAGTTCATGAGAGACTTGGGCCAAAAACTTTTCCCTGCCAACTCCACAAGAATGTGGAAATAATTGTGGCTGTGAAAGAAGAAGAAGACCGTTTGTATTACACGCTCTTCATGATCTGTAGTGGCATTGCTGATCTGTAATGTGTGTGCCGAACTGCCAGCATGGGTGAACCTTTCTATCTCGGATATGTGATTAAGGCCCTTGGTGATAACCATTCAATAACTTGTGACAATCCTGAATGTCAGAGTTGTTAGGGTTAGCCTCAAATGCATTCAATTTTCAGAGTTTTTGGCAAAATGTGTGCCACACCTTCAGAGAGAAGCAAATGCTGAACCAGCTTACTCTGTCAGAGGTATGCTCTACTGGCTTGCCCAGGTTCTCAGATCCTGTTCTGCTACTCTTCTTTCTCCTCAATCCACTCTCTTCAGTCTGTCCTCCTTTAATTGCATACAATTGGTGTGGAAGTCTGCTCCCTACACTCCCATTTACAGATGCCAGTGCAGGCTTTGATGGGCCGAATGAGCTCCTCTCACATTAAATTTCCTTGTAAGGGAACTTGTATTATACACAAGGGTGAAAAAACAAACCCAACCGACTACTGGCCAGTGGCACTGACTGCCAAGTACAAGCAAAATCAAGGATTCCATAATTGCTGCCGATGTAGGCTTTCCTCTTTTCAAACAGCCTGATCAATGTCAATAAGTTTAGATTCCCTGGCGGTCATTCAACTATGGACATGCTGCTGCTAGTCTTGCATGAATAGTTGGAAGCCTTAAGTCTCAGAGGTCGGACCTCTCGTTTGAAATCCTTACCTCAAACGAGGTCTATCTCAGATACATCTCCATGGGCCTATCTCAAACATTCAACGCTGTGGCACCCTGCTCCGTTTGCCAAGCTCACTGCTTGTGGCATGCAATGCCACCTTCACACTTGCCTTTGATTTCTTCAACTGGTGTAGTTGTTGCTGCAATGGCATCCTTTCCGCTCCCCTCATTGTAAAGGCTGGAGTGCCCCAACACGGGGATCCTCCTTTGGTGGTGCCCTTGGCACAGATGACATGGTTGTTGACCTCTTCAGTGTATACAAAACCTCTCCAGCTCTTTTGAGCATAACTTGTATAGAGGGTCAGGAGGTGAACTTTTACTCAATTGTCAGTGATAAAATTCTCTTGTGCTTGTGCATTTTGCCTTAGCAGCTGTTAATCCATCCTGTACAACATGCCAACCATGCACAAAAGATGATCATCATAAGACTCTGTGAAAGATTTCCGCTTTTGCCACCTATAGTGGTTAAATTAGATGCGAATGGTTACATGAGAACTAGAACAGCACGCGGTAGAGTGCATACCTCTGCCAAGCTGAACTTACTTTTACACACACCTCCACCGACGAAATTTCCAGATGCATTATGTTTTTTGGTTGCCCTTGGCAACCCTTTCCATCCTTTCATGATGGGTTTTCATTACTGCGATAACTTGAGAATGGCTGAAGGAATCCAAGTCGAACTTGGTGCAGCTATGTATAATGAGGTAAAGATGAACTGGTTAGATTTTGGGGGTCAAGGTCAAAGGTCAGACATTCGGTAAAAATTCTGTTACTGAGCTAAGTTGTGAATCAGTGATGAGATTTTGACCAAATATGGTATACGTATATCAAAATGGAGAAAGTTGTCATGGGGACCGCAAGGCTAACCCCCGCTCTTGCAGGGAAAATAGCCTTAAAATGCCTGTTGTTGTTATGGTATACGTATATATTATGATGCAAAGATGAGCCAATTAGATCTCTGCATCAATAGGGCAAAGGTCAGTTTCTGAAATAGGTTTTTGTTAATGCGATAATCGAACAGCTGAAGGGAACAAAGTCAAACTTGGTACAAGTATGTATAATGATGAAAAGATATATGGATTACATTATGGGGTCAAGAGGTCGAAGGTCAGAGGTCCTGTTAGGTAAAAATTCTGTTACTGCGCTAACTTGTGACCCGGTGGTGGGATTTTGACTACTCTTGGTCGAAGTATATATATAGCTAGATATATATTATGATACATATATATATATATATATATATATATATATATATTATATATTATTTATATAGGATAATAAGCTTGTTACATACACGTGAGGTGGGTCGACGACAACCGTTGACTATCTGCTGGTGCGTAGGCGAAATAGGGGGCACCTCTGGGACACAAAGGTGATCCCGGGGGAGGAGGCTGTTTCACAGCACCACTTGGTTGTCTGCGACATAAGGGTAAAAGGTGCGAGGAGAGCTCGGCGGGTGAAGTACCAACCGAGAATGAAGGTGTGGAGGTTGAAAGAGGTGACAGTGAGGGAGGCATTAAAAAAGAGGCTGAGTATGGTAGAGGATGATGTGGTTGAGCTTGAAAGTGGTTGGATGTCAATGAAAGATAGTCTGTTGGGAGCCGTTGGTGAGGTATGTGGATGGACAAAAGGACCACCGAGGCACTCGGAAACATGGTGGATTGGTGGTGGGATGATGAAGTTGGAAAGAAGATCGACGAGAAGAGGAAGAAGTTCAAGGAGTGGCAGAAGGCAAAGGGTATGGGGGCAGAAAAGGCAGAGCATGAAAGTTATAAGGCAGCCAAGAAGGCTGCAAAGAAAGAGGTAGCAAAGGCGCAGGAGGCATGGAGGAAAATGTTCGGAGAACGCTTGGATTCGGAAGAGGGTCAGAGCGTTATTCAGGATTGCAAAGCAGATAGCGAAAGAGGTGTGATGTGATGGGGGTGAGTTGCATGAAGTTGAAGGATGAAGTGGGACAAATCGTTGTGGACACAGATGGAATTAAAGGAAGATGGAAGAGATATATGGAAATACTGTTGAATGCAGAGAATGAATGGGATGGCAACATTGAGAGTAACCCAGTTTTAGGACCGGCAGAGAAGATAACTGAGAAGGAAGTTGAGGAAGCGATAAAAGCAATGAAGAGTAGAAAAGCGGGAGGGAGATATGTTGAAGTTGTGGGAGATATGTTGAAGGCAGCGGGAAATTGGGGTGTGAAGAGAATGACAGAGATCTGCAATCTGGTGATGAAAGAAGGCCACATTCCAGTGGATTGGGAACAATGTGCGCTGAACTGAGTACCCTCGCCCCTCTATACAAGGGGAAAGTTGACCTTCTGGACTGTGGCTCGTATTGAGCGATAAAGTTATTGGAGCATGGAATGAAGGTATTGGAAAGGGTGTTGGAGAGGAGGATAAGGAAGAAAGTGAAGATTGACGAAATGCAGTTTGGATTTATGCCAGGAAGAGGAACGACAGACGCGCTTTTTATTGTGAGGCAGTTGCAGGAGAAGTACATGGAGAATAGGAAGAAGTTGTTTCTTGGGTTTGTTGATCTGGAGAAAGCATTCGATGGGGTTCCACGTGAAGTAGTGACATGGGCATTGAGGAAGTTAGGAGTGGAGGAATGGTTGATCAGAGTAGTGATGGCAATGTACAAAAGAGCACGCACAGCTGTAAGGACGAAGGACGGGAACAGTGGTGAGTTTGAGGTGAAGGTGGAAGTGCATCAGGGGTCGGTACTAAGTCCACTACTATTTGTAGCTGTGATGGAGGTGCTGGCTCGGAACGTAAAGGAGGGTTTACTGTGGGACTTGTTGTATGCAGATGATCTGGTGTTGATTGCAGAAAGTATGGATGGCCTGAAGGAGAAGATGAACAAGTGGAAGGAATGTATGGAGACAAAAGGTCTGAAGGTGAATATCGGAAAGACGAAGGTGATGGCAAGTGGGAAAGCATGTGGTGAGGTGGAAAGAACTGGGAAGTGGCCGTGTGCTGTGTGCAGGAAGGGTGTCGGAGTGAATTCCATTCAATGTACAATGTGCGCTGAGTGGGTTCATCAAAAATGTAGTGGTCTGAGAGGGTCATTAACCAGTGTGGCAGCTACATTCAAGTGTAAGGTGTGCACAGAGGGAGCTGCAGATGGAGGAAATGTTGAGTTGGATCTTGGAGACGGCGTGAAGCTGGAAGGTGTGAAAACATTTTGTTACCTAGGAGACATGCTGAATGGAGAAGGTGGATCAGACTCGGCAACGGTTGCTTGAGTGAGATGTGCATGAAAGAAGTTTCGGGAACTGAGTGGCGTGCTGACGAGGAGGGGAGTGTCGTTGAAGCTGAAGGGAAAGGTGTATGCTGCATGTGTGAGAAGTGTTATGATTTATGGAAGCGAGACATGGGTAATGAACGTAGAGCAGCAACGAAGGCTGGAAAGGGTGGAAATGCGAATGGTTCGGTGGATGTGTGAAGTATCGTTGAGAGAGAGGAAGAAAAATGATGAATTGCGAAAGATGATGGCAATAGAGCCTGTGATGGATGCTGTGAAGAGAAACAGTTTGAGATGGTTTGGTCATGTGTTGAGGAAGGATGAAAGTGACTGGTTGAGAAGAGTGATGGAAATGAATGTAGAAGGAAGAAGAGGACGGGGAAGACCGAGAAAGATTTGGCTTAAGATGGTCGAAGAAGAAATGCGGGCAAGGGGGTTAACAAGGGGAGATGCAGAAAATAGGGCAAAATGGAGAAGATTGTCATGGGGGACCGCAAGGCTCACCCCCGCTCTTGCAGGGAAAATGGCCTTAAAATGCCTGTTGTTGTATATATTTATATATATTATATATTTATATTGTTGAGGTTTTGAGAATTGTACATATAACATCATTAAAGGTTAAAGGTTTGCCCCGCATAGTTAGTCCACAAGCAACACTTAGGCCCATTAGAATTAGTTATGTCATAGTATGTGTAAGAGTAGGCCACTGTCCCTAGTAATATCTGCGTTGTGTAAAGAAATAATAAGCTTAGGTCCTTTTCATTTTGCGGCCACCCTCCAATCTCCATCATGGGCATAAATCGATCCTGCGCCCCATTTGGCATCCCTCAATTTGTTACACTTTGGGCTACCCGCGGAAGTTTGTTACGCTTTGGCCGCCAGCAGCGTTCGCTGCCCTTGGTTTCGCTCGAACGAAATGACACGAGTCCAATGACACGAGGTAGGCCTGGAAAGAGGGAGGAGCGCGCGGACGAGGTGTGGCCGCATCAAGCAGCGTGTCAGAAGGCGGTGACGGTAAGGGCAATAACCAACCAGAGCTCGGTGGGCATGGCTTGAGAGGGCGTGGCAAGAAACGTCTGGTGAGTTCCAGAGGGTTCCAAGGGCGTGATAATAAAACCCTTGGCGCGAGGCCCCCACCTCAGATGGGCTGGGAGATGAGAAGGGAGAGGCACTCGTCGAGTTGAGCTATGAGAAGGGATGCGCAGTTCTAAGTTGAGCTGAGGAGAGGAGAGGAGATGAGACGAGATGGTACGAGGAGTTGAGATCAGATGAGAACGGAGTCATGCATCGCGAGCGCATTGAGCTACGCAGTGAGATACTGAAGAGTGCATTGTTTGCGGTTATTGGAACTGTTCGTTTATTACGTATGCGGCTGAGCCACGAGTGTAACCGCCAAAGCCAGCCTACCGTTGCCCTGTGATAATCCCGCACGCGCCAAACGGCACGCGGAGAGCTCCTGCCGTCTGGTTCATCTGCTTCGCGGTGCGAGTTGGGGAACGGATAACGAGCTGCCTGGACGCCATCCCTGGACCATCGACCTGTTCGTCTGCAACCCCGTGTGAGTGTGTCTGAGTGCGACGGGCCCGTTTGTCCAGGGATAAGTTAAGACTGTATAAGGCTGCACTGTGTATTCTTCTTCTTCTTCCTGTACAAAGTGTAAATAAATTCTGTTATTCCTTTCTTCCCAAATTCGACCGTTTCAGTCATTTCCATCATTGGGTAAGCGTGGCACGATTAAGAACCGCTCGGATCGGGTTAGTCATTGCTAATGGCTTGGGTCACGGGTCGCTACCGCTCGGCGTTTTCACTAACACCCGTGATTCGGGCGGGGCTTATTTCCTCGTTTCCGGCTAGCGTTAGTACTTCGGTAATAGCGAATCCCTAGTCCTAAAACCCTACCTAACGCTGTCCGGGAAGGGCGACATAGGTCCCGGGTCCCGTCGGCTAGTAAAAGACAAGGGGACTAATCCCCCCTTGTTAAGGGGAAAGGCCGACGCTGAGATCCGCAACTATATATATATATATATATATATATATATATATATATATATATATATATATATATGTATATATATATATATATATGTATGTATGTATGTATGTATGTATGTATGTATATATATATATGTATGTATATATATGTATGTATATATATGTATGTATATATATGTATGTATATATATGTATGTATATATATGTATGTATATATATGTATGTATATATATGTATGTATATATATGTATGTATATATATGTATGTATATATATGTATGTATATATATGTATGTATATATATGTATGTATATATATGTATGTATGTATATATATGTATGTATATATATGTATGTATATATATATGTATGTATATATATGTATGTATATATATATATGTATGTATATATATGTATATGTATGTATATATATGTATATATATGTATGTATATATATATATGTATGTATATATATGTATGTATATATATGTATATATGTATGTATATATATGTATATATGTATGTATATATATATATGTATATGTATGTATATATATATATGTATATATATGTATGTATATATATGTATATATGTATGTATATATATGTATGTATATATATATGTATATATGTATATATATATATATATGTATGTATATATATTAGGATGGGCTTAAAAAAATCAAAATGCAGATTTTCTCCGGAACATGGTCTATTGTTGTTCCTTTTGGTGTCAAAGGAAACCACACCAAATTTGAATGGAATCCAATAATATTTAGGGGTGCCACATCAGTGATGAATTTTCCCCCATGCAAAAATAGGAATTCCCATTTTTTGGGCTGTATATACACAAAATAAATACATAATTATATATATACATAATTATATATTATATAAATATAATATAAAAAATAAATATATAGTAAATATACATTAAATAATAAATATACATAAATACACATTATACATTATATATATACAATATATTATACATACAGTTTTGAGACTTCCTATGATCACTATCTGGGCAATTTTCATGCATGTTTTGTACAGGTTCCCGGGGTCAGGGGTACGCTTTTTTAGTGTGTAATATGTAGGCCTAACTTATTGACTGTGGCTCTTTTGTAGAGAGTGACCCTGTGGAGTAAGAATTAACAGGATTTTACCCACATTCTTGCTTATTTTGCAGATATGGCATGTGCTAGTACCAGTGTTTCATTGAAAACTCGGGTTCAGGATAATGTGTATCTCATTGGGTCCACTTCTGGAGATGCCATCAAAGGTGCCAAGCTCCCGACTGTGCATCAATCTCTTGTCCTGTTTTTCCATCACCTGAAGAAGGAGAATCGCACTGCCCGGGAGAGTGCAACCCTCACCATTGAAGAGGTTGTGAAGTTCTGGGAAAAAGCTCACCTACCTACAACGACGAAGCAGCACTGCATCCATCGTTTGGAGAGGCTATATGAAGAATGGAGGAGCCTCCAAAAAGGTGCAAAGCGGGGTGGTGCGACCCAAGAGAAAAAGGAAGCATCCTTCAAGGCCTCCTTGGAGAAGACGTTTGATCTTAGGCATGCAGATTCGGAGGCCATAATCACCAACCCCAAGGACAGGAAGTTTCTTCACGATCAATTCTCAGAGAGGAAGGCTTCAATGGGATCTGTAGACACTGTGTTGGAAGCAAAAACGTTCTTGTGTGTTTGAAAGATCAGCAGCCACGAGATGATTATCGTGAACTCCTAGAACTGACTGTCATCTACATGGGAGGAATCCCACCTCGTGGAATCCGGATCATGGCTCCAGGAGCAATGCACAGAGCCAGATGGATGGCAAAAGCACGATATTCACTACAGGTGTTCATGTTTCGGTCAGAGTTCCACTTGACACTTCGAGAGGCGAGAGAACTCCGAGCCTTCAACATTTTTGTCTGCCTTGTGTATGTACAGGCTTGGTTTCGGGCTCCACAAGCTATTGAGGCTCCCCTGAATGACATTAACCTCTTCAAGAAGTTGGAAAAGTTTGAACAAATCAATCAGAAGATGGCTCAGGCAGCCTTGAAGGCACTTGGCCGCCACACGTGGTACATGAGCCCAGTACTAGTGGCATTTGCATTCTTTGACACCAGAATTGACAAAGAAAGCAAGATCAATATGATTGAAGCATTGAAAAATGACGGTGAAAACCCCTCTCCAAAGAGACCAGCTATCAAACGAGGAACCGCCCTGTCAATCGCTGGCCTCATAACAAAACACACCAAGCATTTCTTCAGCATCCTAGGGACCCCAACTGATTGGATGGATAAGGATCCTGGTTCATGGGAGCAAGAAACCAGCTTTCAGGAAGCAAAGAAAGCCGCCAGTGGCTTAGTCGTGGTGAACGACAGGGCAGAAAGGGGTGTCGCATTGATACAAGACTACAATAAGCTCTTTACAAAGGATGAAGAGCAAAAGCAAGCTCTGCTCCAAGTTGTTGCTGCTCACAGGAAGATGTACCCCGATGCCAAGAAGGCAACAGTGGTGAAACAGGCCCAGAAATAAGAGTTACATTTCTCATTATATTTGGGTTTTTAAATATTATGTGATATGGTGTCTCTTCATTTTATGAACTGAATATTTGGATTGTTATCATTGAATTTGAGTTTTCATAGCAATATAGTGCTATTTGTGCAGCTATTGTAACTTGTGTTTGCTAGAATACAAAGAAAGTGAGTGGAGGGTGGATTTTCATAAAACAAACTTCTGGTTTTGCTTTCGATCCATATATAGAAAAGTTTTGTAGACACCTTTAGTTTGAAGGCTGATGTGGCACCCCTAAATAAAATCAGATTGCTTTCATATTTGGTGTCTTTTCATTTTGGAACAAAAGGAACAACATAAAGCCATGTCCCAGTAAAAAAAATTTTTAAATTATTTTGAGCACCACCCTAATATATATGTATGTATATATATGTATGTATGTATGTATATATATATATATATATATATATATATATATATATATATATATATATATATATATATATATTATGATGAGGTGAACCGATTAGATTTCAGCTTCAAAGGCCAGAGGTCATGTCAGGTAAAAATGTGATACTTGCGGAGAGTTGAAGAGATCAAACAAAATCAAACTTGGTGCAGGTATGTATAATGATGTAATGTGGGCGTAGCCATATCGGCCGACATTGCGATGTCGAATAGTGCCATTCCAGTTTCTTTTGTAAACATAGTCGAGGCTCGTGGAAGAGCTTGTCCTCTTCAGGAACACTAGTATACTGAATGGATCAGGACACAACATGAGAAATGAACAGTTGAGAGAGGGGGGAGACACCAACAGCAGAGTTTGAAGGCCAAGGCCAAGGTAGAGGGAGACTTTACACACATTGGGTTTGGGAAGGAATTGGGGACCAGAGAGGATGCATGGGGTGGATAAGATTGATATAAATGGAAACTCTTCGGAGGGAAAATTGGAAATTTGGATAGAGGGGGGATTGGGTTGGGTTGGTGATCAACGAGTGTAGAAAATTTCATGGTTTTGGATGGGGAACGATACGAGATTGTGGTGAAAAGATATGAGATCTTGAAGACCTGGGGGGAAGAATGATATTGAAGAGGATGTGGAAGTCGGTTCCACAGGTGAGAAAAAAAGAGGAACGAATGAGTGGAGCTGAGCAGTGATTGTGGACCGTGTGAGCCCTGCAGAAAGCTTGGGGCAGTGGGGGAACAAAGCTTGGAAAGAGCAGAGGGTGTAAGACCAGAAAGGAGGAGGAACAAGACAGAGACCAATAACCTGTCTGCGATGGCAAAGTGATAGGCCCTGGGACTCAGCTTCATCGCAGGAGATTCCAATGATCATGAAAGCCTTGTTTTCCACGGTGTCAAGCTGAGCAAGATATCAACCAGGTGAGCCAGCCCAGAAGTGAGAGCAGTACTCCAAGCTGCAGACGAATGCCTTGTTTGTGGATAGGAGTTCAGGTGTGCCAAGGAAGGAAGACTTTGTATGACAGAGGATTCCCTGTCAGCGGCTGGCTTTTGAGGCCTAACTTTAAAATGGGATTTGCCCAAGAAAGATCATTTACTTTACGTTTTGTATCCCACTGATAGGCCAGATATGCATCCGGACCTTAATCAAAATCTAATCGGCATGTTCTTGTCACCTACCCAACTCGTTCACTAAGTTTTGTCACAACTTGTTTGGTATATCAAAAACGACAACTGTGCAACATGTCGTTTTTCTCACTATCTTTCAATGGTGAAGAATCGCTTAAGGGGGCATTATACCATTGAAGGCAAAAAAAAAAACATTTTTTTACAAATATACAAATGCATCAATTAAAATGTTTGTTTCCTAGTATTGTATATATGTACCAAGTTTGAACGTAAATGGACTTGTCATAGAGAAGATATAAGCTCCCCATTACACTGAACACAGTAAAAACAACACTGAATCACAGTAATGCACTTTTTGATAAAATGTCTTGATTGAAAATATGCAAAACTATATATGTACATGTTGCTTGATATATGAACATTACATTGGTATACATTACATAGCATTATATTATGCATGGTTACCATGGTAACCAGATGCATACAAATGATGAATTACCACTTTACAGCTTATATCTTCTCTATGACAAGTCCATTTACGTTCAAACTTGGTACATATATACAATACTAGGAAACAAACATTTTAATTGATGCATTTGTATATTTGTAAAAAAATGTTTTTTTTTTGCCTTCAATGGTATAATGCCCCCTTAAATTATCATATCGGGATCTGGATCTTGACCAAAATCTATTCAATTTGTCTTTATCACACACCCAACCTGTCCACCAAGGTTCGTCTGAATCTGTCAATACCTTTGAGATATGCTGCTCACAGACATAAACAAACAGGGGTATAAACATAACATAACCTTCAGTGGCAGAGGTAACTAACTAACTGTGCTCGAGGTCAATTGACGGCCCAATATTAAAGTAGGCCGCTCGTGGGTGTTATGTTAAAGTTGGTCTGCATGCGGACTCATTGACACACACCAATTCCTATCCCCTCTTCCGTCCCATCAGGACCAGGCAATGTGGAAAATGTATTTGCTGATAACCTCAACTAAGCATATATATATATATATATATATATATATATATATATATATATATATATATATATATATATATATATATATATATACACAAAGAATTAAGTTAAGCACCCCCCCCGTTTTTTTACAACCTCGCACATTACAAGTTTGTTGTCGTCAAAACAGTGTAATATACCCATGATATTGCTATATTTTCTGGAGAAGTGATATTATGGTCACATAAAAACATAACAATCATGCCGTTTTCAATATTTTATTCTGAATAATTTAAGGTGAAATTTTTTGGGAATTTTAGGCATATTTGCACCTCAATTTAAGTATGGAGCTATAGGTCCATCACGGACAGTGTGGATGACGTTTATGTTTTCTAACGTACAGTCATTGTTCTGAGAAGACCTCTAGCGATCTTTGCGTCAATAACGTGTGTAGGACCCACGTGATCGGATCACTGACTCAACCCTACGTCTCATAGACCCTGTGTATCTGCATTTCATCAATGGATAATTGCTAATGTCATACCAATCATTATTTGATCTCACATACCTTAGAATATATGCCAATGTATACATATACACAAAGAATATATATTAGGGGGTGCTTACCTTAATTCGTTGTGTAGGGGTGCTTAACTTAATTCTTTGTGTATATATATATATATATATATATATATATATATATATATATATATATATATATATATATATATATATATATATATATATATCGGTTCTGTTTTGCATGCACAGCACAGTCGTTGCAGAGGTCGGACCTACAAAAAAAAATTCTTTTTATCGCCGCCTTGTTTTTTGAAGACGTTTTCTCAAACACGTATTGGTGCTGTTTCATGTTTATAGTTACGTATTGGTGGCTGCTTCATTAGCCATTGCTATTACGTTAGTTTGACTTGAATCAAAAATTCATGCCTTTCAAATAGAGACTGAAGGAAATATGAAATAAACAGTTGGCCAGTGTGCAGATCGAGCAAGATAAGCACTGTATTATAATAATAATAAGAGCAATCAGAGATGGCAGACCCTTTTCCGGATGTGTTTTTTGTGGTTTTTATGGCTTTTGTGTTAAAACAAAACAAATATGGTGGCCGAACCACGTGACAAATGACTTTTTTTCCCCCCCCCACCAATTTATCCCTAGATAATGCTCAAGAAATTTCATCTTGATCGGATGAAGTTTTGTACTTGTCGAATTATGAAGTCATAATGGAGGCACCTATGACATCATCATTAACATACGTAGTGTGTTCAAAAAGTATCCGACCTTTATTTTTCGTGCGTAAAAAAAAAAGAAGCTAGGGAGGCGTTGATTGGTGCACGTATGTAGGCGATCCTAATGCACACGCGTGAATTTTTTCACACCTGCAGAAGCTGTCATTCGATGGCAGACCACCGATGAGTGAGGAAATGTAAGTGAGCGCTGTCGGATTTTCGTTTTTGACAAAATGACGGAAAAACTTGAACAATGCTACTGCATAAAATTTTGTGTAAAGCTTGGCGATTCCCAAGTGGAAACGATCCGCAAGATTCAACACCGTTCATTCCATTATGAAGGAGGATTTGGGCTTCAGGAGAATCTCAGCGAAGTTTGTACCAAAGCTGCTAACAATTGAGCTGAAGCAACTCCGTTTGGAGATCGCACAGGACATGCTGGAGACTGTGAACAGCAATCCCAGCTTCCTCAACACAGTGATCACTGGCGATGAGTCCTGGGTTTATGGGTACGACCCAGAAACCAAGTTGCAGTTTTGATGCAAGTTTGATGAAACACAAAATTTGATGCAGTAGCGTTGTTCGTTTTTCCGTCATTTTGTCAAAAACGAAAATCCGACGGCGCTCACTTACATTTCCTCACTCATCGGCGGCCGTCGAATGACAGCTTCTGCAGGTGTGAAAAAATTCACGCGTGTGCATTAGGATCACCTACATACGTGCACCAATCAACGCCTCCCTAGCTTCTTTTTTTTTTACGCACGAAAAATAAAGGTCGGATACTTTTTGAACACAGTAGTACACTACATGACAAAGTATGTGGACACCTGAACATCGAACATCTCATTCCAAAATCGTGGGCATTAATATGGAGTTGGTTCCTCCCTTTGCTGCTAAAACAGCCTCAACTCTTCTGGGAAGGCTTTCCACTCGATTTGGAACATTGCTGTGGGGATTTGCTTCCATTTAGCCACAAGAGCATTAGTGAGGTCAGGCACTAATGTTGAGCGATTAGGCCTGGCTCGCAGTCGGCGTTCCAATTCATCCCAAAGGTGTTTGATGGGGTTGAGGCCAGGGCTCGGTGCAGGCCAATCAAGTTCTTCCACACTGATCTCAAAGAACCATTTCTGTATGGACCTCGCTTTTTGCACTTGATTACATGATTATATTATCTTGACTTGATTATCTGTCCTCATTGTCATGCTGAAACAGGAAAGGGCCTTCCCCAAACTGTTGCCACAAAGTTGAAAGCACACAATCGTCGAGAATGTCATTGTATGCTGTAGCGTGAAGATTTCCCTTCACTGGAACTAAGGGGCCGAGCCCAAACCATGAAAAACAGCTCCAGACCATTATTCCTCCTCAACCAAACTTTACAGTTGGCACTACGCATTCGGGCAGGTCGCGTTCTCCTGGCATCTGCCAAACCCAGATTCGTCCGTCGGACTGCCAGATAGTGAAGCTCTGCTTCAGATAGTGAAGCTCTGAACCCAGAAACTCTGCTCCAGAGTCAAATGGCGGCGATCTTTACACCACTCCAGCAGACGCTTGGCATTGCGCATGGTGATCGTAGGCTTATGTGTGGCTGCTCGGCCATGTAACCCCATTTCATGAAGCTCCCGACGAACAGTTGTGCTGACGTTGCTTCCAGGGGCGGTTTGGAACTCGGTAATGAGTGTTGCAACCAAGGACAGACTATTTTTTACGCGCTTCAGCACTCGGCGGTCCTGTTCTGAGAGCTTGTATGGCCTACCACTTCGTGGCTGAGCTGTTGTTGCTCCTAGACATTTCCACTTCACAATAACACCTGTTTACCGGGGCAGCTCTAGCAGGGCAGAAATTTGATGAACTGACTTGTTGGAAAGGTGGCATCCTATGACGGTGTGACATTGAAAGTTACTGACCTCTTCAGTGCGGCCCATTCTACTGCCAATATTTTTCTATGGAGATTGCATGGCTGTGTGATTGATTATATGTACCTGTCAGCAATGGGTGTGGCTGAAACAGCCGAATCTACTAATTATAAGGGGTTGTCCGCATACTTTTGGTCATGTAGTGTACGTTATTCCCCATGGAGAGTTCTTTGCAATGAGCCATGTCTGTTTTTTTTTCTTCTATGCAGCGCTTTCAGAGATAGAGGTGCAAAGTTTGTTCCCCCCCCCCCCCCCCCCCCCCAATATGGTGCACATACCACGTGACCTATGACGTCAGTTATCATTAAAATATTCTTCAGGAGTTGCACTAATGGTGAAAATTTCCTGTCGATCAGACCGACGGTTGCAGAGAAAATCATATTTGTTCTGTGCGTTCAAACAGACAGACAAATGGACTCAAATGCAAGACCCTCTTCTCTGGCGAGGGTAATAATCTATATAATAATAGCGTAAGGACTCGACTTTGTTATCCCTTTTACGCCGCACCCAGTGACCCGATGCCCACGGCACTAATGGATTTACGATCTACGAACCGCGCTCTTTGTTTATCACGTACAGACATACACGAAAAATCTGAATTAGCCGACGTTGGGGCCCAAAAGCATCCGATTAACTGCCGATACGACGCCATCATACGACGCCATCGTATTGGCGTCTGCTGGGCGAAGGCAAAGCAAGCTGTCCACTGATTGGACAGGCGAAGGCGAAAGCAAGCCGTCCACTGAGTGGACAATCCAGAGCATGCATTTGTGCCGGTGTCGGCGATCGTTGTTCATATACGCACTCTTCATTCTCATCTTTCTTCCTAACTCTTACTCGGACAAGCAAATCCCCTATGCCATCCATAATGGTACACTCTATCCATACACCACATCCTCCCTTCCGTGGATGTTCCACGGGTTTCGGCTAGTACAATAATAATAGGCACACATTTCCTATAATGCTTCTTTAAAAAATGTTATTTCAATTTTTTTTTAATGTATACATCTTTACTCTTTCTCAGTAAGTTATTCTTTATTCTCTAATGGATTAATTCGTCAATCAAAGCTTCAAAACAAATGGAACGTAATTACTACATTTACCTATTGTTTTTTTGTCTTAATGTAATGTAATTACTCTTGGATAAATATTTAACTTGTGTTTGTCTAAATGTGTTTTGTCGTGACTATTTTTAACATTTTACGTTGGATTTCAACGTTTACACAATCAACGAATGAAACATATAACGTTTAGCAAAATACATGGTTATGCACAGGCCTGAAATACATCATAACCTTGAATAAAGAGCACAATTCTCAGATTGTGGTAATTATGACAAAATATTTTCTTCTTTTTCCAGGCTTTCCTGTCAAATTTTGTATATATTTCAGAGACCACTACACCGACAAACTTGAAAGATGAGATATTTTGAGATAACTAAAATGGGAAGCAAACATCATGGGTGAAGACAATGGCAGCGGTCTATATTTTGAAAAACGGGATGGAGAAGAAACCGCTTGATTAACGAGGTGTTTGGTCTTTAGAAAAAGTTTCTCTTTGGATCCTTCAGTTAGGCACAGGTTTTTAAAACAAAGTTTTGCTTTACATCTCGACTGATGAGGGATGAGCCTGGGGAGGTTTTTGCAGGAGATCGTGCACGTTAATGAGTCGTATTGTTTTGCAAGCACACCCACACAGAGGTGACATTAATGATGGCTGAAACATTTGGATCACACAAACTCTCCACAGTGGGCAAAAAATGTTTGCTCTATCTATATATGCTTGTAATTTCAGACAAAGGAGCTTCCTACGTTGAAGGACAACGACTTCCTCAACGATGGACGGAAGATAGCAATTGGGGATGTGAGCAAGAAGCTCTTTCTGGACAAGCTCGCTCGGGATGTAGAGGTTGGTCTTGACATTTTGCTGTTGTGCTTTCTGGAATGTTTGCAAGAGATGCTCGTATGGGCACATTTTCTTGGTTTTCTGGCCTACCTTATTGAAATGCCTCTAAATGCCATTGTTTAATGATTGATCTTAATGCTCAAAACAATTTTGCCACACATCTTCTTTATGCACCCAAAATCCAACTTTTACTGGATGCAACATGGGAAGCGACTTCAGAATCTATAATGTAGTAATTCAGAGTAGGCCTGGAGTTGGAAACTGGGCAAAGGTTGCCCATCAGTTGTCAAGTTTTGTGGGAAGTTTTTAATTTATTGCCTTTCTGTACACCTTACTCAATCTTAAATTACAGCTCTGTCATCCTAAACTTATTCAACAGTTGACTTAGCGAGGCAAAGTATATTATAGTTTTGCATATCTTCTATGCTCATGAACAGAGCTGATTATCCCTCCAAGAGAATCTTATCCTTTTCCTGAGGCTGACAAGATAGCCTAGAGGTACGCACATTCCCCTAAGCTGTCTCGGGGGGGGGGGGGGGGGGGGGGAGGGAGAAGTATAAAACACAAGGACACCAAGGACTTCCTGGACAGAAGTTGGTATTTCAAAAAAGTAGAATTGGGGTGAAATTAGCTTTGGTAGAAAAGATCAAGGTTTTGGATGGGGGAAGATAAGAGATGGTGGTGAACAGCTGTTTTAAAGACTTGGAGGGTGGAGTGGGATTGAAGAGAGTGAGGGAGTTTGTTCCAGAGGCGGGAGAAAAGAGGAATGAAGGAGTGAAGGTAAGCAGAGTCTTGATTTTGGCAGTTTAACCATAAGAGGGTTGCAGGCAGATCTTGTGCGACCTGTAGGAATATTTGCGGGACAGAGCCCAGAGAGAGCTGGGGGGGGCAAGGCCAGAGAGGAGTCGGTAGAAGACGGAAAGACCACCAACCTGCCTGCGGTGAGTGAGTGAGAGGCCCTTGGAGTTAGCTTCATCGCGGGAGATTCCAATGATTCTGAATGCTTTGGTTTCAACAGCGTGAAGGCGAGCTAGGTGTGAGGCAGGAGCACCAGCCCAGAGGGGAGAGCAGTATTCCATTGAGCTGCGGATGAAAGCCTTGTATGTGGTGAGGAGCTCAAATGTGCCAAGGAAGGACTTCGGACGACGGAGGATGCCCAGTCGGCGACTGGCTTTGGAGGCCAGATTTGAAATGTGGTTTTCCCAGGAAAGATCATGGCAGATAGTGAGACCCAAAAGCTTGAGTGACATAACTTCTTGGAGAGGATTATTCAGAAAGTGGATGGGAGGGTTGTCCAGTCGGTCTTTTCGGAGAGGCATCCTAAGAGTGTGAGATTTGTCAGGATTGAAAGACATGTTCCACTTGTTTGCCCAGTCTGTGATTTTGTCAAGGTCTGCAGAGAGTGAGGAGGCTGCAGACTGCCGATCTGAGGGATGAAGAATGGAGCGACAGAGAGTAGAGTCGTCAGCAAAGAGATAGAGAGGATTTTCAAGAGAGTCAGAGAGATCATTGATGAAGACCAGAAAAAGCACAGGGCCCAGAACACTGCCTTGGGGAACTCCAGCCTGAACAGGAAGAGGAGATGAGAGAAACCCATTCAGGGCCACACGTTGACTACGACTAGAGAGGAAGTCCGCCAGCCATGCGTGGAGATTTCCATGGATACCAAAAGAGGAGAGTTTGGTGAGCAGAGCGGGGTGCCAGACCGTATCGAAGGCACGTGATATGTCAAGGGAGACTGCTCTAATTTCCTGTTTGGCATTGAGGACCTCCATCCATTGTTGAGAAAGCAGATGCAGCATGTCCAGAGTGGAGTGTCCAGGTCTGAAACCAAATTGATGATCAGAGATCAAGCCATTGGAGAAGAGGAAAGATTTCATATCTGAAGCAATGATGGATTCCATGACTTTGCTGATAATTGGGAGAAGGCTGATTGGTCTGTAGTTGCTGGGATCTGTTTTTGCACCTTTTTTGTCAAAGCGGTGATGTTGGCAGATTTCCAAGCAGATGGAAGATGACCTTTAGCAAAAGAGAGGGTGAAGAGAACAGAGAGAGAGGGAGTGAAAGAGCAGAAGAACATGATTTTAGGACCCATGGGCTGATGCCGTCAGGTCCAGTTGCAGAATCAGAGTCGAGAGTTGACAGAAACTTTTCCACCTTGTCAGGAGGAAAGGACACAGAGTCCAGGAGCAGCTGGGTACGGTGGGTACAGAGAGGGATGGGTTTGGGACACAAGATTTAGAGGCAAACGCAGAGTTGAGGCATTCAGCTTTTTCACGTGCGGAGTCAGCCGTGTGGCCATTTGAGGTGAGGGAGGGGATGGAGGGGGAACAAACACCAGAAACAGATTTGACCAGACGCCACCAGCATTTGGAAGAGGGAGACAGATAAGAGAGTTCGGTCCTGAGAACGGAGAGATATTGTTTCCTGGCTCTCCTGAGGGTGGACACACACTTGTTTCGGGCTTTGTGAAAGGAAATGAGATTTCCTTCCGTTGGATTTGCTTTCCAGGAGACGAAAGCAAGTTGTTTCTGGGCAATAGCCTCACCACAAGATTCCGTGTACCATGGACGGGAGGAAGGGTATGACAACTGAAGACGAGATGGGATAAATCTGTGCATGAGATAGAGCAATTTACTTTGGAAGAATTCCCAGGATGAGTTGATGTCAGAGGCGGAAGAGATGGGAGACCAGTCCAGATGATTGATGGCTGCTTGAAGACTATGCCAGTTGGCCTGAGTGAAATGCCAGACTCATCGACGCTGAGGAGGCTCTCTGAGAATGGTCAGAGAGATGTCCACTTTAACAAGCACATGATCAGAAGAGCCGATTGGAGCAGAAGAAGAGCAGCAGACATTTTCAGGGAAGTTAGTCATAACCAAGTCCAGAAGAGAAGATGCTCCGTTGACTGAGATCCGGGTTGGGACATTGACAGATTGTGTCAGTCCCAGTGAGTCACAGAATTCCTTTGCTGAAGAGCCATGGCTGGTGAGAGAGGTACCCACCCCCAGCCAACTGGCATGGTGACAGTTGAAATCACCACATATGAAGAGAGAGTTGGGATGGGTAGATAGAAGTTGGTCCATATTATCAGACTGCGAGATGTCGATGGAGTCATCACTGTTTGGTGGATGGTACAACACACATATGAACAAAAGGTGGGAGCAAAGGGGAAGCCGTAGCCAAAGGTATTCCTGGGGGTGAGGTGGAGAGAGGGCAGTGCAGGGCGAGTGAGGAAGAGAGTTTTTTAATAAAGATAGCAACCCCACCTCCAGGACGAGGCTCAGGTCTATCATACCGGAGGAGGGAGTAACCTGGGCAAGATACCAAGGAATCAGAGACATCATGAAGGAGGAAAGTTTCTGTTAAGCAGATCACGTCTGGTTTGTCAGAAGCAACCTATATGGAGAGATTAGTTAAGTTTGAGCGAAGGCCCCGGATGTTTGAGGTCCATACTGTTAAGGAAGAGGAAGGGGGAGCATCGGATACAGAACGGGGGGGTGGGGGGGGGGGAGCGGTAGGGTAAGATGTGGAAGAGGAGGAAGAGGTAGGGAGAGCTGTTGAAGGTGTGTCAGAGATTACAGAATAGCTTGGAGAAAGGGAAGAATGGGGTGGACAAGAGGTTTGATGGTGATTGGGTGAGGCACAGTGAGGTGTTATTTGAGGAGGGGGAAGAGTGAGGCAGAAGGTTGAGGGAGAAGAAGGTGAAAGTTGGAAGGGGGAAGAAGCGGGGAGGACGCTTTGAGGAGGAGGGGTGAGAGGGGAGTCTAGGAGGGGAGGAGTGAGGGAGAGTCTCGGAGGGGAGGGGTGTGGGGGGAGTTTAGGAGGGAAGGGGCAGGGGGGGAGATTTGAAAGGGATGGGTGATGGGGAAGATTTTGGGGGGAGGGGCAAGGGGGAAGATTTGAAAGAGATGGGTGATGGGGAAGATTTGGAGGGAAGGGGTGAGATTGGATTTTGAAAAGTACGATTAATGGGAAACGAACATTTATTGCAAAATGAGTTTCTTGAGACATTCGAGTCAAAAATACATTTGAGGACGCTGAAGGATGGGCGGAGTTCTGGAGAGTTTAGGGAATGAATGAAAGATGCACTGTAAGAGATGGAATTTTTTTTTTGGAATGAATAGATTTGGTGAGCAAGTCGAAAGCATTCTTTTATAGAAGAAGAAGAAAAAGGTGTTATAGAATATGACAAAATAAAGTTCTTCAGGGGACAGATGAAACATTTTTTGATCACGTGATCACGAACAACGTGGTCGAAGAACGAACGAACAAATAAGAACGAACAAACGGATAAGAACAGAGAAGGAAAAAAATTTTTTTTTTTTTTTTTGAGATTTTAAAACAAGGAAGTATGGGTGAAAGGACCGTGAAAAACAGAGACCGAAAGTAATTGCAGTGCGATCGAAGAACCGCTGAGACAAAAACAAAAGCCTCAAGCCAAGGGCTGACACGGTAGCCTACTCGTACTACACTAGGCCTCAGAATACACGATACGAAAAAACCGACGATTCTGTACACAGGTATGAAAAACCAACACCGAGAAACCTATTAAAGTCACCCCAATAGGAACATACACCGAAAGAAAGATACAGATTCGACAAAAACACAATTGTGAAAAATTACTTAACTTCGAAAGCGTGCGCGCGGGGACAGCTTTGAAGAGACGTGACGACCAATCTTGCGCATGCGCAGAGACCAAGGTGTTTTTGTGTGAGGATAATAGAAGATAATAAGCATGTGTGAATAGAAGGGCATATGAAAAAGAAGCACACATGGGCATTCCTATTTTATTTCTCCATTAAAAATAAGCGCATATAAAAACGTCATAGTAAGGCTTTGAAAACTGAAAATATTATCAACTCAAACACTATAGTATTTCGTGTTTTATTGGCACATAAACTTTAAGTCCGAATTTTTTTAACATCGGTTACTGGTACTTACAAGAGTTGTACATTCAAAAGGTTTTTTTTTCTTAATAAAAGCGTCATAAACGGGTGTTTTACAAGCCTTTATGATAAAGGGTTGTGAAACAACGTTTTTCATCATGATCAAAATGGACATGCCAGTGAGGTGTCGTTCATACACCCGTGAAAAAATTGAGATTATTGCGTTTTACAACTATTGTAAGAACCAGTACCAGATATGTAAGAAATTCGGACTTGGCACAAGGTCTTTGCGAATAGTGAAGAATGAGGAAATAATTGTTCAGAGTGCGAAAGGTTCGAACATATGGAGCTGAAGACGGGCCTTTTACCCGGACATGGAAAATGAACTTGTTGCGGAGTTTAAACAGACGTGTGCTCGAGGACTGAAAGTGAAGCATTGGTGGTTCAAAGACATGAGCCAACCAACTGTGTAGTTAGAAGTACCCCAACGTTGACTCTGAAGATACATAGGATGGAGAAATTGGACAGTTTCGTTATGGTGACATTATCAATATTGACAGTTACCACTGCTGTTTGTCTTCATTACTGGGAAAACGTATGCCAATAAGGGAGATGAGGTTGTGTGGGTGAAAGGGGCAGGTTCCGGACTGGATACGTGACAGTGTTATCCCGCATCAAGCCGTTGATAGTGTTTCGAGGGAAGGGAGTCCGGATACCTCAGAAAGTGAGGGATGCCATACCTATGACCGTCGAGTCATCGTTCATTTCCAGAAAAACACATGGATGGATGAGACAGAAACTCTGTTTTGGATTAACCACCTGTACAAGCCAAAATGCCACGATGATCGCCACAAGCTGCTTGCTGCCGACGTTCATCGTGCTCAGAAGACTGACATGAGAAGGCCTTCAAGGCAGTGAACATCACTAAGGCTTTGATCTCCCCCCCCCCCCCCCCCCACCCTCCCTCCCTGGATGTACCTCACTGCTGCAGCCTCTGGATATGCGCATATGTGCTTCACTAAATCTAAAAATAAGCGGATATGCTTATTCAGATTCTCCTGTATGATTTAACCTACTTTTTTTGGATTGTGACCCAATTAACAAAAACACCTTTTTATCATAACTTGAATAATTTTCCTCCGATGTTCATGATACTGAGTTTTATGGATAGATTGTACATGGGGCCACATTTTCTTAATTTACACTATATCTCTAAATACGAATGGTCAAGGTCAAATGTTGGTCAGAACAAAATATGCCAACATTAGATTGTGGGCCAAAGTTAAGTTGCGGGCGATTTCCAACGGTGAGCCAGGGGAAGTTTACCTTGGTGATTGCAGATATCTGGTTGTACATGGCAGGATAATGTTTGTGTTTCCTTTGCTCCAATCCTTCCCTTGCAATCTCAAAATTTCAGTTCCTTACAAACCTCAAGATCATGGACTACAGTTTGCTGGTTGGAATCCATGATGTGGACCATGCTGCAGAAAAGGAGGAAGAGAAAGGGGCAAGGGCGGATGTGGACAAGGAAGAAACAGACGACAGGATGGGAGACTTGACCGACGACCTGAAACAGCCAAAGGAGGACGAGGAAGAATACAGGGAGTTTAATGCTGTGAGAATTTCCACGGATGAAACACCGGATGAGGATGGCTCCGATGGAGAGTTTGTCATTGGTTCTCTTGGCACGTCCCCTGACACGACAGCCTTTTCGCTCTTCCACATGAAGCCGATGGAGCCTGGTGAATTTGATCCAAATTACGACGTTTACGCCATCAAATCACACCCAGGTAAGTCGCCCTTTCAGTGGCTTTTCATATTTAGCCACTCCATATGAAGAACAGCTTGGACAGCATGGCCAACACTATTGATTGCTCATAATACTATCCCCATCATCTGTACATCACTCCCCCTTCCCCTTCCTCTCAGGTGCCCAGTGTCGGGAAGTGTATTTCATGGCAATTATAGACATCCTCACTCACTATGACACAAGGAAGAAAGCTGCTCATGCTGCAAAAACCGTCAAACATGGGGTAAGTTTACAAGTGAGGTACGCACAGTGAGAGCACGTGGTCGTGAAGTTGATAGCACTAATTTTCGCACGAGCTCACTTTTTCTTTTGATCAGTTGTCTTGCCTCGTCTCGTGTCACCGATATTTGCCACTCCCACAAATATACCAAGGATTGGTGACAAGAATATAATATAATAATACAACCAGTATTAATGTACGGGGTATTTCAAAAGTCCTGAATGGTAGAAAATGTTTGTAATTATTGTACACCGCTCCTTTCCTATTCCATCTCCAGGCGCTGCATGACGTCATTGCCGGGCCCGGCAATGATACGCGCTGAAAGGGAGTACTCAGTTTTCACTTCGGTTGTTTGTTTTATTGTTTGTCCGGGTGATATCTCAGCCATCCTTTGAGCTAGGCAGCTGAAATGTCGGCGCAATAGTGAGTAAGTGCTTTGACAAAAACGATCTTTTTTGTTTTTTGATGAATCGATTAATTGATGAGTTAATTATTATCGATTAAAAAAGTACCGTTTTTTTTTTTTTCTCATCTGGGAAATATCCCAGGTACCTTTTGAGCTAGGAAGCTGATATTTGGACATGACAATAACTAAGTGATTTGGCTGTAAAGGCTATTTTTGATTTGTTGATAAATCAATTAATCGATTATTTAATTATTCGATTAATGGCAAAAAAAATTTTTAAATTTAAGGCACAGATTCGGATGAAATGGTGGTGGTTTAGGTATTCTATTAGCCAATTGATTATTTATGATTATTATTTATTTATTTTCATTAATCATTTATTTATTTTCTCTCTCATCTGGGACCTTTTCTCAGTATCTCAGGCACCTTTTGAGTGAGGAAGCTAATATTTTGACATGACAGTGACCGAGTGATGCGGCTATAAAGGATACTTTTGATTTATTGATTAATCAATTAATTATTTAATTTTAGATTAATTGATTTAATTAATTTTCAAAAAGTTATGGCTTCGGATGAAACTGGTGGGTTAGGTACCATACCCCAATTGGCCAATTAAGAAATTATTTTACGATTACTATTTATCGATTTTAATTACGCAATGAATCAATTATTGTCCACCTCTCCTTCCCAATACCGTCTCTCTGTGCTGCACAGCGGTATCGCCGGGCGCCCCGGCAATACCTCGCTGGAGGATATTTATTTATTTGGTATGGGAGTGGTGTACTTTGAATGTATGTACTTGTTTTTACTTTTTTTATGCCTCCGCTGACAAAGTCGCCGGAGCCATTATTAGGTCAGTGCCCTTACAATGTGCTAACTTGTCAATCGGTGATGGGATTTTCACCAAACTTAAATTTCACAATTACACAAATAAATTTCACAAATTTATTTATTTTTTGAGACAATGGATTTGCTGTGGCGACGACATCATGGACCGATTATAATGACCCTCACGCAGTTCAGATTTAACGCCAGTTGACACTTTTCTTTGAAACCTGAAATCAGTGGTTTATACCATGAGACCACATTCATTTGTCCAATAAGAAAGGAATCAAACTAATATGTTAAGTGAGAATGCAATTGGTACTCAATAAGTGAAGTATGCAATAAAAACTGAAAGGAATCAAACTAATATGTTAAAATCGATGCCAATGTTAACAAATGTTCAAAGAAACCTAAATTGAAGAATTGATAAAAGTATGCATGTCAGTAGTTCACAATGAGCAATTATTATAATAAAATTAATATCCCTATGAATCCGGACTTTTGCAACGTCCTGTACTGTATTATGACATCTCGCAATCCATTTTGATTATTATCCCCCAAAATAAAATACACAAGGGGCTAACATGGTGAAACACTGCAGTCTGATATTTCAAACAGTTTGTTTAAAACTATTGTCTTCATTTATATGAAGCATTTTAATTGATTATATACTGAAAACCATTATTATCCATGATTAACCATCCTCATTGTAATCTTTCCTGTGAATTGATGACTGTGCAGTCTAAGATGCAATTTAAAAACAAGTTCCAATGTGGTTTATAGTTATCAAAAACAACCATTTCCCTCCCTTCCTCCATCTTCAGGCTGGTGCTGAGATCTCAACAGTGAATCCTGAGCAGTATGGGAAACGGTTTCTGGACTTTGTAAATGAAATTGTGATGTAAGCAGGCCTCTCCCATGCAATGCAAGGATGTTTGGGCCTTTAACTAAGGATGTTTGGGTGAGGGGAGCAAGGTGTGGGGGTTGATGTTTGTGAAGGGAGGAAAAGAAAATCCATGTATGTCTACCCTGCAAGGCATGGCATTTCACCGGTTTGTGGCTGTTTTTATTTTTTTTATTTTGGCATTATATATATATATATTGAAAATGGTACCTACGTTTTGGAAGAAACAATTTCTTTTTTTTAATGGCCAAGTTTCTTCGTTTGGTTTACAATGTGGCACTGCTGCAACACCAGTGTTTGTTTATGCCATGCATGTAAAGTCTGTTGTTATAGGCATGTTAGTGAATGGGATGAAGGCCTTGACAGTTAAATCCCAAAGCAGTACAGTTTTTGGCCTTGTAGTTCAAGCGCAAGTATGAAATTATCCATATTGTCATTTTGTCTCCGTTCAAATTACTGTATTCCATGCATATGCAGCAGTGCTGGTGTCATGTATTTAACTTGTACTTCATTGTTAAAAAAGAAAAAGAAAAAAAAGTTTGTCTTGTCAACTTGCTGGGTTTTGATTTCTTCTTCTTCTTCTTCCCACCATCCTATGGTTACATTTGATATTTTGAAGCTCCATTAAATTGTATATAGATTAAATACTTGACTGCTTAAAAGTTGATTATTTTTATGGTAGAACATGCATAAATTTCGGCACAGTTATCATGTACCCCACCCGATCCCTCCTCCCGACAGGCAAACCTGCATTATTATGACAAACATCATGTGGATAAATGCCTTTTATTCTCCAACCGCTACCCTCGTAACTTGGTAACAAATGTTGAGTTATCGCAAAAGGCTTGAACATCACCCCAGGTATGGTGAATTAATAAAAGCCACACCCCCCCCCCCCCCCCCCCATGTTACCACTCGCTTTATCTCACCACGATGAAGCATTGAGACAGTTCTGTACAAAAAAAAGAGGTTTAACCATTGAGTGGAGCTTGCAGAGATCTTCACCATTTTTCATACTGCCTAAGGACAAAAACGACTTGTAAGAAAATAAAAATGCTCCACATTTTATCAATATGCAAAACATTCATTTTGTGTGCAGCCTATTATGGCTGCATCATTGCTGGGAATGCGGCTGTGCTGCTGATGCAGTGCCCCCCTTAGTAGGTTAGGGCAGGACTTTAATTTGGAAATGGTGCCGGCGATGGCTCGCCTTCTCTTCACGAAGGACACCATGGTATCCTTAACGTCCACCAACTAATGCCATCAGACGGGTCGCCTGTTTAACATCCATCCGAGGAAGAACCCCCAGGATGACGGTTTATAGCTAGGTCAGGAATCGGACCCAGGCTGGACAGCGTGGAGGCGAGAGTGCGTACCTCGAGGCCATCCTGCCAGCCCACAAACAAAAGGGTTCATTCAGCCGGTGGCTTTTGAAACGGCTCTGAAAGCAGCCTTTTGTATGTGCTCGATTTTCAAATACGAACATGCAAACAAAATCGATATGAAATGCACGTGAGATTGTACCACACGTTTACACTCACCTTTTGGTTGTGAAATGCATGCTAATCCAGTCTGGTTTTCAAGACTCTGGTGGTGACCTTGTCCTTCTCTCTGTAACGAGATATTTCAAAAAGTGGTTAAAACAATGCAATCTGTTGCTATAGTGCACAGACATGTCTGTGAGCAGTATGGTTAAATAGCAGGCAAGAGCCATTGCCCTCTCAAACTCCCACGTGGTTGCATCATTGCTGTGAGCAGGACTGTGCTGCTGATGCAGTGCCCCCTACAGGTTCGAAATTTGGATTTTTTTTCTTTCCTGTGTCCTGGCTCTTTACGAAGGACACAGATCCAACATCAACCAAATAATGCCAGCAGATGGGGACACCCATTTTGATGTCCATTTGAGGGATGGCACACTCAATGTGGAACATGCCTTCGGAACACCAGGATGACTGTATATAGATGGGTGAGATTCAAACCCAGGCTCGACAGTCGAGACGTGTGCACGTACTATCCTCGCCGAGATCGTGTAATAATGCAGCAACACCATCCAATCCACACATTTCACATCAATAATGCTTGCATGGGAAAATGTGTCGTAGAATCGGCCAAACCCACCACGAGGAAGTGCTCGGTGTTGGCCTTACCATAGTGTTCAAGGGGGGGGTTTCACATCAATTGTTGTACCACACTCATCTTACAAACAAACACTTACATAATGTGAATCACAGCTCCACTTCCAGATAGGGCATCCCTGTTTACAGAACTCAGCAGGGCCTGTGAGATGGCTTCAAACAGATCTTCTGGTTCCTGGATGAAAGGACAAATTATTTTTGTGCACTTAAAGTTTACTCAAGTAATGATAGCAATATTAACAGCAAAGTTTTGATTTGTTTCACATTCATTGCAAAAATGAAATTCACTGAATAATGATATTAAACAGCGAAACAAACGAAGCCCAAAACTGCACACGTATTGGACATCAGGAAAAGCAAGGAGTTTCACAAACGTCTCATGGTATGGATAAAGCCCCGTTAACTCTATTAGCCCCGTTAACCTTTCCTAATCCTACCATCTCACTTCCTAGTTTCAGTGTTTCCTTCTAACCCTCTCTCCTCTCTTCTGTTCCCATTCATTCATTCCCTTGATGTTTGTCCCACTGTCAATTCTACCTTGCTCTCCCATGAGCCTCAATTTTGCAAAGACGAAGAAGACATATCCCTTAAATTAGTATGCATTACACAACCACGCTCACCAGATCAGGTTCCCACAGCGTTTCACACATTCCAAACATCTGCTCCGCACATGTCCCAGAAACCACAAAGTCTTCCGTCACCATTGGGCAGCCAATGAGGTCCAAGGAGCAGATGAAAGGTTTAAAGGTTATCGGGTCCAGCCCCGCTATAACAGGATCAATGTAATATGGTCCGAACCTGTTGAAGACACTTATTATAACTTGATACAAGGAGACAGGAAGAGGGTTGTATTCATATTGGAGGAGACACGCATGTTTCACCACAAAAAAGTCCAATATGCAAACGTAATATCGTGACAAAATTGGCTCAAAAACATTCACCCTCCATAATTATCACAGGACTTTTATACAAGACACAGCACAACATACTTTGTACTTAGCAGCACAACAAAATGATATGTTTACATCTAGTTGTGTCCTACATCTGGTGACATTTAGGATCAGATTTCTTAAAATGTACAATACCACATCTTGAGTAAATAACGATGTAATTCGACGTCACGACGTTGACCAATATGCTTCTGCCCACATTAAATCTTCGCTTATTCCAAGTTTCACCTAAAACCTGAAGACCATTTGACCTCAATATCTAATCTGTACATATGTATCATGACCAGTGCATGTTCTTGTTTAAGTTCAAATCCTTACCTCGATAATATCATTTTTACCTGACATTACCTCTGACCTTTGTCTTGCTGCTAAAATCTTATCAGTTCATCTTTGCATCAGAATATATATGTATCAATTTTTGTCAAAATCCCATCAGATTCACAAATTAGCGCAGTAACAGTTTCTACCCAACGGGACCTTTGGCCTCTTGACCACATAATCTAATCAGTTTAGCTTTTACATCATGATACATAGTTGTACCAAGTTTGACATCAATCCCTTCAGCCATTTTAACGTTATCGCGATAACGAAAATCTATCACAGAAGGACAGCCAGACAACCCGAAAACACGAGTCAGGTGACTTGGTCAGCGTAGGCATAAAAAAAAAAGAACATTAAAAAAATATATCGCACCCATGTCCGAAGGAAGTGGTTCAGGTTGGCCTTTTTAATACAAAATAGGCAAAGCCTAGAAACGAACAAAAATGAATGAATGATCGTTTTAAGGCCATTTTCCCCGCTAGAGTGGGGGTTAGCCTTGCGGGCCCCATGACAATCATGGTTCCCTGTTTGAGGCAATGTTTTTATGGCCGGATGCCCTTCCTGACGCCAACCCTTGGACGCCTCTTCGATGCGCAGGGATACGGTGTACCTATTCTAAATCGGGGTACACACCGTGATCATTCATCCCAGCAAGCTGGTACTCAATTTGCCGACCTCGGAAAGATGACAGGCTGAGTCAACCTCCCTGGCGTTAATTCAGCGATCGACCGAGATTCGAACCCAGGATCCTAGGATCCCAAGCCGGCACCCTAACCGCTAAGCCAACACCAGGCTAAGCCAAAGCCTAGAAACGAACGAAACCCAATATAATTACCCTTTGGAACCCATCAGAATTAAACACTGTGCTAAAGAAAGGTTCTACATTTTTTGACGGATGGAAGAAAGGACATAGCCAAATGATAAAGCGGCTTTTCTGCTGAAGAAGAGCAGAGCAGACTGATGCTAATTAACAACAAATAATCCAGAATAATTCCCATGTTTTAAACGCATGCCATGTTAAGGTGTATATAACAGCTTAATAGGTCCTTCCACCACATGGCATTCCATTTACAAAAGAAATAACAAAAAGAATAACATTGTAACAAATCATATATTAATAACAACAATCATAGCATTGTTGGGCACTAATAATAACGAACGTTTAATCCCCACCCTGGCCCAAGCACAACTGGGTTTGGTGAAAGGTGGAAACTAATGCTCACGCAGTAAATACAGCTGGAAGGTATGCGACAAGGCCATGAAGATCAATGAAAATTTGGTCCAGTGGACCAACAGGCCCACTAGTTACACAAATACATGATTACCTTCGCTCATACAGCAAGTTCGACACCATACTCATGAAGGTGTTGGGTTTTATGGAGCGTCCCTCCCGGAGTTCGTACAGGTTCAGTCGGAATTTCAATCGTTCGTAGCTGGTGGAGAAAACGAAGGGGTGCCGTGAAAAAAACATCTAAATAATATACTGCCCCTTTTATATCCAGAACTTCTTTATAATTTGTTCAAAACCACCACCTCACAACTTCACCAAAACCATATAACGGAAGCTCACACAGTCTGCACGTCAGAGGCAAGGCCTGCCATGCCTATGTAGAGGTGGTCACCCATAGGAAAGACCTTCTCGAAAGAGGACGAGACCATCTGAGCCTGGATCCCAAAGCGTAGATCACCACCGATGGCAACACAGTTTTTCCCCCGCATTGCGAGAACTGCGCCGCCATTGTATGACATAATAGACTGCGGGGACAGTGAAAAATAATTTCAGCAGGTTAATTGCATTAATGCTTGTAAAGACGAGACTTTTAGCCTGCAAAGTGAAACCATAAAAAGAACCAAAAGTATCTATCATACAAGCTCAAGCAGGCAATATGAATCAAAGGTGTCAATGGATGCCATGTTATTTATTACCTCCACCACCAAAGTTGGATGGAGGTTATGCTTTCACCCCTGTCTGTCTGTGAACAGGATATCTCAAAAAGTTGTGGAAGTCTCAATTCTACAATTCACAGGCCGGTGTGCGATTGTCGTGCTACTCCTCTTACAGTTTAGGGACGATTACATCCAGACTTGCCACATAGTCTCAGCATGACCCCAATTGGTGTATAGGAGTGTTTTTATCTTTGCCGACAGTCTTGCGGGTGGAGGGAGAGGAGGGAACGCAAATTCTCTATGTAAATGTGTGTCGTCGAGCGCTGCATCCAGGTGGGAAGAGGTATTACTAAAAGTCCCCACTTTACAGTACGTACTGCATTCCTGTCCTGCCGTTTTTCAGTGCAGTGTCGTGTTTTGAATTACAAGCAGAGGGGCATGTTTTTGCTTCCTGCACGTAACCCGGGTTATTTTTTGGGGGAGCAATTGAGGCAGCTGTCAGTGTCTTATACACCATCAAAATAAAAATATGCGTCAGAAGAACATGTTGCAAGCTTGGAACTAGAACGGCACTCAGTGGAGAGCATACCTCCGCCTGGTTGGCAAAATCACAATGGTGAAGAATCACTTTAAAAAAAAATCTACTAGCCGGATCCAGATCTTCACCAAAATTGAATCAATTCTTCCTTGTCACATATACAACCTGTCGAACAAGTTTCATCCAAATCCATCCATAACTTTTTGAGATATCCTGCTATGTATTGTTTTTAGACATCTCCCAATGGTGAAGGATCACTTCAAATTAAATAATTCACATATCCGAATCCATATTCAGATCTTCATCAAAATCGAATCAATTTGTCCTAGTCAGATACCCAATCGGTCCACAAAGTTTCGTCCAAATCTGTCCACAACTTTTTGAGATTTTTTAATTTTTACTCTCGCCAGTGGAAAGGGTATTGCATTTGAGCCCGTTTGTTTGTTTGTTTGTCTGTCCACACAGGATAAATATGATTTTGTCTGCAACCATTGGTCTGATTGACAGGAAATTTTCACCATAGGTGCAACTCCACCTGTATAATTTTTTAATGATAATTATGACGTCATAGGTCACGTGGTTTGGCCGCAATCTTGGAAAAACCGAAAAACTTTGCACCTCTATATCTCCGAAAGTGCTGAATAGAAAAAAATTGAGACATGGCTCATTGTGAAGAACTCTCCATGGGGAATAAAAGATGTTAATGATGATGTCATATGTGCCTCCATTATGACGTCATAATTCGACAAGTACAAAACTTCATCCGATCAAGATGAAATTTCTTGAGCATAATCTAGGAATAAATTAGTTTAGAAAAAAAATAATGATGAGGTCATCGGTCACGTGGTTCGGCCGCCATATTTGGTTTAACACAAAAGCCTTAAAAACCACTGAAAATACATCCTGGTGAGGGTTTGTAATCTCCGATTGCTCTTTTTCTTGTTATTTTTGTATTCAAGATCGAGGCTCGTGTAAGAGCTAACATTGATCACAAAAAGACAAAGATAAAGGGACCGGGAGACAAGATGGTGAGAGAGAGGGAAGCACACAAGTACAACATTTGAGAGCAGGGAGATCTGTGGGAGGGAGAGGGTTTCGGGGGAGGAGGCATGGGAAGGGGTTGGGGGGGGGTGGGATAGGTATAAAACACATGGACACTGCTAGGACTTCCAGGAAAGAAGTCGGTATTTCAAAAAAGTGGATCTGGGGTGAATTAACGGGAGTAGAAAAGATCAAGGTTTTGGATGGGGGAAGATAAGAGATGGTGGTGAACAGTTGTTTTAAACTTAAAGACTTGGAGGGAGGAGTGGGATTGAAGAGAGTGAGGGAGTTTGTTCCAGAGGCGGGAGAAAAGGGGAATGAAAGAGTGAAGGCGAATAGAGTCTTGATTTTGGCAGTCCATAAGAGGGTTGCAGGCAGATCTTGTGCGACCTGTAGGAATATTTGGGGGACAGAGCACAGACAGAGGGGGGGGGAGAAATTTTAAAGAAATTAACTTTTTAAGTTTTTACTTTGATAATTAACTTTTTGAGATATCCTGCTGTATGTCGTTTTTGGCCCTGTCTCCCAATGGTGAAGAATCACTTTAAAAATTTAACTAGCCGGATCCGAATCCAGATCTTCACCAAAATCGAATTATTTCGTCCTTGTCACATACGCTACATCTCTGCCAAATTTCGTCCAAATCCGTCCACAACTTTTTGAGATATTGACAGACATTTCCGATTTTACAAACGGACAGACAGGGGTGAAAACATAACCTCCACCCACCTTTGGTGATGGAGGTGACAAGATCGCACGAAGGGGAAGGTACTCTGCTAGCCTCAAAAAAATATGGACGGACTTGGACAATATATGGGTGTCTGCCAAGTACCTAATGATTATATTTAATTTTTAAAGTGATTCTTCACCATTGAGAGATAGAGCCAAAAACTATATACACACTACCGGTCAAAAGTTTTACAACACCTCAATTTTTCTAGTTTTTATTGAAATTTACGCAGTTTAATGTCTCAATGTACTCTGAAATTAAGTATAGAACAAATAAACAATTGGAGATAAAAATAAATCAGAGAATCATGTTTGACGAAATTTAATTTAAATTTTTGACTCAGCAAAGTAGCCACCTTTTGCAGATATAACCGCCGAACACACTCGTGCCATTCTTTCTACAATGGAAATCAAATATTGTTCGGGAAGTTCTTCCCAACACTGTTGCAGAAGTTCCCACAAATGTGATGCACTTGTATGTTGCTTTGCTTTCACCCTTCTGTCCAGTTCATCCCAAACCAGCTCGATGGGGTTTAAGTCTGGAGACAGTGCTGGCCATTCCATGATTTGAAGCCTAACGTATTATTCTTTTCCTCGAAGGTAGTTTTGACAAAGCTTGGAGGTGTGTTTAGGGTCATTATCTTGCTGTAGGATGAACCCCTGACCAGGGAGGTGTAAATCAGAGGGTATTGCATGGCGCTGCAAAATGCTGTGGTTGCCCTTTTGGTTCAGGGTGCCAGTCACTCTGTGCAAGTCGCCAACTCTGGATCCAGCAAAAGAGCCCCAATCTATCACGCTTCCTCCTCCAGCTTTGACAGTTGGTGTCACACACTGAGGAACCATCGTTTCGCCAACTCGACGGTGTACAAAACCCTGCGTGATGAACCAAAGATTTCAAATTTTGATTCATCGGTCCATAAGACCTTCTTCCAGTCTTCAGTAGTCCACTGGCGGTGCTTCATGGCCCAGGCAAGCCTCTTTCTTATTTTGCCATCTTAGCAATGGCTTTCTTACTGCCACTCGACCTGTCAAACCTGCAGATCAAAGTCGTCTCTTCACAGTTGAAACTGAGACTTGCTTACTTCGACCAGTGTTAAGATGTGCTTGAAGCTGTTGTCCTGTGAGCCGCCTTACACGCAAGCTGTTGTCTCTCAGAAACTTGTCTTCTGATTCTGTTGTGGCTTTGGGTCTGCCAGACCTCTTCCTTTCAGAGTTTCCTCCAGTTTCCAATGTACTACTTCCTGCAGTGCAATATTGTCCAAATAATGCTTCAGAGGGTGTAATAACAGTCTGTTCCAATACTGCTTTTATACAGATAGGGGGTTTGTAATCAAGTAATCAGCAGAGGTTGGGACACCTGTAGGAATTGTTTGCATCAACCTTCAAGGCTTAATTTACTTGCATTGCTGCAGAAGAACTGTAAGTAGTTAACCCATTACTTGTTCCCTGAAGAAGGCCTTTTTTACAATATAACTGCAATTTGCATCATTTTCCCGTTTTTGTTAACCTAAACTTTTTTTAAACCTCGAGCAGTTTACTGTTTACCTTTGTACCATTTCAGGTTATTCACTGGACATTAAACTGCGTAAATTTCAATAAAAACTGGAAAAATTGAGGCGTTCTAAAACTTCTGACCGGTAGTGTGTGTGTATGTATATAACAGGATTTCTTAAAAAGTTATGGATGGATTCGGACGAAACTTGATGGATACTGGACAGGGGCATACAACTACAAGACGTACACTGTTCATCCTGGTGGAGGTTTACGGTCTACCTAGTGCCGTTTTAGTCACGTGTGCAAATTTACTTTGACGTCCTCAGATTATATCTCCCTGTGCCATCCCTAAATGAGCCTACACCCTATCTTAACCTACTCTTTACACCTCAACACAAAGGAAAAGGCCGAATTCATAATGGAAACCCCCACCATCACAAATTGTGCTCTCAAATATTTCCTTGTGGGGCAAGAAAGAACCGATCGAAACAAGACAGATACAAACATAGGAATCGCCGACAAAATGCTCCATGATACTCACCATGGCGGCGGTTTGAGGTTGAACGACGGCTCCCTACGATGAACGAGTGCAAATGGGAAGCGAGGAATGCAAAATGAAATGAACGACAAAGCTTGAAAATGTGACAAAGAATTACAAAGACGTTGACTGGACACGTGAAGGCCTAAACCCGCTGCGTCATTCACTCCTACTGACTTCCTTCTATTTCTAATTCATTCCTTGCTGCCGACTCGTATTTTCGCCATTGAATGTGAATTGGATGTTAGCGTAATGCTAACATCATCATAATTTGAAGTAATATTACCCTCTATGTGCCGATACATTGTTTTGAAGCCGAAGTTTCACAATTTGCGTTGCGCGATTATTCAATCTTTACTCATTCTATAATTTAAAAAAAAATCGTTTCTCTCCTCTCCTCTTATTGGACAGTATGTAAGTCGTATTGACTAATAATTACTGATATTAACACATTTATTAGAACTGAATCATTAGTCCTGTCAATATTCCCACTTCCGTTAAAAATGATTGCCTTGCGCGTACTTGCCGACATGGCGTGTGTGTGTGTGTGTGTGTGTGTGTGTGTGTGTGTGTGTGTGTGTGTGTGTGTGTGTGTGTGTGTGTGTGTGTGTGTGCGTGCGTGCGTGCGTGCGTGTGTGTGTCAGTCACTGATCTCTATACTAACTGGATTGGGTGCTGTGCACTATTTGTACAATCTGGAGTGAAGCCGCCGATGCGAAGCGGCGGCCATCTTGGGACCCTCAAAAAGCTAATAAAACGCAACGGCAGTATAATGTGTATCACGATGTAATTACGAATTTTACTTCATTTGTTCAGCTGAAGTGAAGGTATCTTCATTCCAGCTTTTTTGTACTATTTTGATTTGCCAGGATAATGGCCGCCGCTGCGTAGCATGTGGCTGCATGAATCGGGATGAGAGAAAACTTCGGAGAACAGGTGTAACATGCCACAGGTGAGTGTCTGTGTCAAAAAGTGTTTGGTTGTTCTTGGTCCCACATGTGTTTTTCTATGTTGCGTCAAGTTTACTATAGTATAGATATCGAACTCAATAGCCGATATAGGTTGCCACTACACTCATGTCATGGAAGTGGCAACTAAAATAGAGACTCAGACTAACGCTAACTTACTACTTACCTTTACTTAGTTTAACTTACTTAGTTTAACTCATAAATGGAGCTACAAAATACAGTCAGACTAATTAATTGCAGAAAGGACTGGGCTGCCGCTGCGACTGGGCCTCATGCTTTTCGTTACTAATGAAATGACTACTAATGACTACTAACTAACTACTAATGACTACTAACGAACTACAAATGACTATTAATGACTTCTAATGAAATGACTACTGACTAACTACTAACTACAAATGACTTCTAATGAAAGTAAACTTGGCAGCACAGGTATTTAGCTCCAATGTTGCAGATGCTATTGAGTTTTGCACCGATCACCCACAACTACCACAGTTTCAGGGTTCTGCACCTAATGTCAAGTTTCTTCGCACTGTTGTTTCGATCTTTGATGTTCTCAACAGCCGAAATCCTTGCACTAAAGGTTTGAAGGCACCTATGCGGCGTTCAAACAAAGATAGGAATTTGAAAATCCTGGAAGAAGGGTGTTCATACCTCCTGAAAATAAAGGATGGATCAGGTACACGAATGCATGCTGGTCCTAGAAAAACTGGCTTCATTGGGCTCGCAGCAAGCATGACCAGTGTATTAAACGTCTTCCAGGAACTTGTTGACGTGGAAAATCCACCGATGAACTACTTGCTCACAGATAAGTTCAGTCAGGATCACATCGAGCTCTTCTTAGCTGTCAGATGCGAAGGAGGATTTGATAACAATCCGACATGTCAGCAATTGAAGCGTTTGCTCATCAGACGTAACATCAAGTGTGGCACTGGAATCTGCATAATACGCTGAAACTGAGAAATGTTTCATGAGACTGCTCAAGTCATTAGGGGATAGACGACCACAAGGTGGTGGTATTTCATCTGCCATTGCATTAGCTGTACTTGAAAACACAGCACGCGAGCGACTGTTCTCTGAGTTACCTGGTCACATGTTTGACACCTCAGCGGAAGAAAATCATCTTCACATGCTCGTAAAGACTACGTCCCAGTGCTTCACCATGTTGGGAAATGCTACACGCAAAAACTTGTAGGCACTAACATCAGAAAAGACGTCCAAATTAGTTCCCTTCAGACATCAATAATTCAAAGCATGAGGTGCAGTAAGCGTTTGTGCCCCTCGCGCATGGAACAATCTATCGATCTCAATATGAGATCTTCTGCCTCTGTCACCATTTTTAAAAAGTCTCTGAAAACTCATCTCTTTGTATAATTGTTATCATTGTTCTATTACTATGGTGGTTGCGTGCTTTCATTCAATCACATTTGTCATATAGTTTTGTACGCGCTTTGAGCCTCCTGGGCTCAAAGCCTCCGAGCACATTATGAATGCGAATGTAATGTAAAAAATATGTACACTCGATATTCCATTGCAATCAAAATGGTGAAGGTAGTGCCAATAATTGCAAAGACTTGCATGTGGAGGTTACATTCATTTATCTCAAATATTTATTTACTTTATGAGGTACAGGAACTTATAATGATGTAGTTTTGGATGGATGATGTGTCACAAGTCAGCTTTTCTTATTAAATGATTCTGCCAATGAATATAATGTTGAAATCTTTTTCAATATGTGTCACAAATTTTTTTTTAGCTGCAATGACAAACTTAGAGGGGAGAGAGAGAGTGGAGAAACAAAAAGGCAAAATAAGAGTGTACGGATCATAAGAAGAAGTACGGAAGTTGAAGATAGGTAACAGTACTGAACAAAAGTAGATAAAAGTAAACTGGAAAGCAAGGTCAAATCTCCAAAGAAGAAATTACTAATAACAAATAGTTCATATTTCAATTTAAATGCATTTAAAGAATGAGACTGTTACGTTTTCAGGTATAGAATTCTGAATTCTGGTATTAAATTACGTGGTTCTGTGAGTTAGTGAGGAGTAATCATAATCTTGGTGAGGAAAGATCAACTGAGGAGGCTCATTTAGAACTTAAAGTGTGGAATGAGTACAACATAACAACCATTCAGAATGACGTCAAGGATGTGTGATGGATCGAGAATGAGCAGCACAGCTTTTCTTTTTTTTTTTTTTTTTTGTATACAAGATCGAGGCTCGTGAAAGAGCGAACATTAATCACACAGAAAGACAAACCGATACATAAAACAAATAACATCGGGAGCAGTAGACAAGATGGGGAGAGAGGGGGAAGGACACAAACACAACATTTGAGAGCAGGGACCGAGAGACATGGAGACATCGAGAGATCTGAGAGAGGGCGAGGGCTTTGGGGGGGGGGCATGGGAAGGGGGCGGTGGGAGAGGTATAAAACATATGGACACTGCCAGGACTTCCAGGAAAGAAGTTGGAATTTCAAACAAGGTGGATCTGGGGTGAATTAGCAGGGGTAGAAAAGATCAAGGTTTTGGATGGGGGAAGATAAGAGATGGTGGTGAACAGCTGTTTTAAAGACCTGGAGGGAGGAATGGGATTGAAGGGAGTGAGGGAGTTTGTTCCAGAGGCGGGAGAAAAGAGGAATGAAAGAGTGAAGGTGAGCAGAGAGCCGAGATTTCGGCAGTTTAACCATCAGAGGGTTGCAGGCAGATCTTGTGCGACCTGTAGGAATATTTGGGGGACAGAGCACAGAGAGAGCTGGGGGTGCAAGGCCGGAGAGGAGTCGGTAGAAGACAGAAAGACCACCTACCTGCCTGCGGTGAGTGAGTGAAAGGCCCTCAGAGATAGCTTCATCGCGGGAGATTCCAATGATTCTGAAAGCTTTGGTTTCAACAGCGTGAAGCCGAGCTAGGTGTGAGGCAGGAGCACCGGCCCATAGGGGAGAACAGTATTCCATTGAGCTGCGGATGAAAGCCTTGTATGTGGTGAGGAGCTCAGGTGTGCCGAGGAAGGACTTCGCACGACGGAGGATGCCCAGTCGGTGACTGGCTTTGGAGGCCAGCTTGGAAATGTGGTTTTCCCAAGAAAGATCATGGCAGATAGTGAGACCCAAAATCTTGAGCGACAGAACTTCTTGGAGAGGATTGTTGAGAAAGTAGATGGGAGGGTTGTCCAGTCGATCTTTTCGGAGAGACATAGTAAGAGTGTGAGATTTGTCAGGATTGAAAGACATGTTCCACTTGTTTGACCAGTCTGTGATTTTGTCCAGGTCTTCAGAGAGTGAGGAGGCAGCAGACTGCCGATCTGAGGGAAGAGGAATGGAGCGGCAGAGAGTGGAGTCATCAGCAAAGAGATAGAGAGGATTTTCGAGAGAGTCAGAGAGATCATTGATGAAGACCAGAAAAAGCACGGGGCCCAGAACACTGCCTTGGGGAACTCCAGCCTGAACAGGAAGAGGAGATGAGAGAAACCCATTCAGGGCCACACGTTGACGACGACTAGAGAGGAAGTCCACCAGCCATGCGTGGAGATTTCCATGGATACCAAAGGAGGAGAGTTTGGTGAGCAGAGCGGGGTGCCAGACCGTGTCGAAGGCACGTGATATGTCGAGGGAGACAGCTCTAATTTCCTGTTTGGCATTGAGGACCTCCATCCATTGTTGAGACAGCAGAAGCAGCATGTCCAGAGTAGAGTGACCTGGTCTGAAACCAAATTGATGATCAGAGATCAAGCCATTGGAGAAGAGGAAAGATTTCATATCCGAAGCAATGATGGATTCCATGACTTTGCTGATAATTGGGAGAAGGCTGATTGGTCTGTAGTTGCTAGGATCTGTTTTTGCACCTTTTTTGTGCAAAGCGGTGATGTTGGCTGATTTCCAAGCAGATGGCAGTTGACCTTGAGCAAAAGAGAGGGTGAAGAGAACAGAGAGAGGGTGAGATAGAGCAGCAGAGCAGGATTTTAGGACCCGTGGGCTGATGCCGTCGGGTCCAGTTGCAGAATCAGAGTCGAGGGTTGACAGAAACTTTTCCACCTTGTCAGGAGGAAAGGACACGGAGTCCAGGAGCAGCAGGGTACGACTGGGTATGGTGGGTCCAGAGAGGGATGGGTTTGGGACACAAGATTTAGAGGCAAACACAGAGTTGAGGCATTCAGCTTTTTCACGTGCGGAGTCAGCTGTGTAGCCGTTTGAGGTAAGGGAGGGGATGGAGGGGGAACAAACACCAGAAACGGATTTGACCAGACGCCACCAGGATTTGGAAGAGGGAGACAGATAAGAGAGTTCGGTCTTGAGAACGGAGAGATATTGTTTCCTGGCTC
Organism: Myxine glutinosa; assembly: GCF_964187855.1. NCBI lineage: Eukaryota > Metazoa > Chordata > Myxini > Myxiniformes > Myxinidae > Myxine > Myxine glutinosa. Next base: position 160,322,743 of record NC_136261.1, on the reverse strand, counting down.
TCCTGAGGGTGGACACACACTTGTTTCGGGCTTTGTGAAAGGAAATGAGATTTCCTTCCGTTGGATTTGCTTTCCAGGAGACGAAGGCAAGTTGTTTCTGGGCAACAGCCTCACCACAAGATTCCGTGTACCATGGACGGGAGGAAGGGTATGACAACTGAAGACGAGATGGGATAAATCTGTGCATGAGAGAGAGCAATTTACTTTGGAAGAATTCCCAGGATGAGTTGATGTCAGAGGTGGTAGAGATGGGAGACCAGTCCAGATGATTGATGGCTGCTTGAAGACCGTGCCAGTTGGCCTGAGTGAAATGCCAGACTCGTCGACGCTGAGCAGGCTCCCTGAGGATGGTCAGAGAGATGTCCACTTTAACAAGGACATGATCAGATGATCCGATCGGAGCAGAAGAAGAGCAGCAGATATTTTCAGGGAAGTTAGTCATAACCAAGTCCAGAAGAGAAGATGTTCCGTTGACTGAGATCCAGGTCGGGAAATTGTCAGATTGTGTCAGTCCCAGTGAGTCGCAGAAGTCCTTTGCTGAAGAGCCATGGCTGGTGAGAGAGGTACCCACACCCAGCCAACTGGCATGGTGACAATTGAAATCACCACATATGAGGAAGAGAGAGTTGGGATGAGTAGATAGAAGTTGGTCCATATCATCAGACAGCGAGATGTAGATGGAGTCATCACTGTTTGGTGGACTTTACAACACACATATGAACAAGAGGTGGGAGCGAAGGGGAAGCCGTAGCCAGAGGTATTCCTGGGGGTGAGGTGGAGAGAGTGCAGTGCAGGGCGAGTGAGGAAGAGAGTTTTTGATAAAGATAGCAACCCCGCCTCCAGGACGAGGCTCAGGTCTATCATACCGGAGGAGGGAATAGCCCGGGAGAGATACTATGGAATCAGAGACATCATAAAGGAGGAAAGTTTCTGTTGAGCAGATCACGTCTGATTTGACAGAAGCAACCTGTATGGAGAGATCAGTTAAGTTTGAACGAAGGCCCCGGATGTTTGAGGTCCATACCGTTAATGAAGAGGAAGGGGAAGCATCAGATACAGAACAGGGGGGAGGAGGGGTAGGGTAAGATGTGGAAGAGGTGGAAGAGATAGGGAGAGCTGTTGAAGGTGTGTCAGAGATTTCAGAATAGCTCGGAGAAAGGGAAGGATGGGGCGGACAAAAGGTTTGATGGTGATTGGGTGAGCCACAATGAGGTGTTATTTGAGGTGGGGGAAGAGCGAGGCAGAAGGTTGGGGGAGATGGAGGTGAAAGTTTGAAGGGGGAAGAAGCGGGGAGGATGCTTTGAGGAGGGGGAGTGAGAGGGGGGAAATTGAGAAGCAATGAGGGTGGGGAGATTTGAAGGGGAGGGGGGAGTTTGGGAGGGAAGGGACAAGGGGAGGGATTTGAAAGGGATGGGATATGGGGGAGATTTGGAGGGGAGGGGTGAGGCAGGAGTCTAGGAGGGGAGGGGCGAGGGGGCGTCTTGGCGGGGAGGGGTGAGGAGGTAGTTTAGGAGGGAGGGAGCTGTTGAATATTTACACTTAAACACCACGTGAGTTGATCTACATGTGAAAATAGGATAAATATGTCTTGTTGAGAAAGAAAAAGTAGAAAAACTGAAGATTTAACTTAACAAAAACAATCAATACTCTGATTATAACACAGCACACACGACAAAGTGATGTTTTGTTGATGGTCCCAAGATGGCGGCTCATTGACTTCGTTTACTGTTGCATGACCCCCAATCCAGTTAGTTTCGAGATCAGTGCTTCCGTTAAAAATGATTGCCTTGCGTGTACTTGCCGACATGGCTTATATATACGTGTGTGTGTGTGTGTGTGTGTGTGTGTGTGCCTGTGTGTGTGTGCCTGTGTGTGCCTGTGCATGTGTGTGTGTGTGTGTGTGTGTGTGTGTGTGTGTGTGTGTGTGTGTGTGTGTGTGTGTGTGTGTGTGTGTGTGTGTGTGTGCAGTGAGTGTCCGTGTGTGTTCACGACTCTTTGGAATGAAATTATTTTAATTCATTCAGTCTACTGTATCTTTACTATATTAAATTCACGAACCGGTGTTTGTGTGTTCGTGTGTTTGTCGTGCTACGCCTCCAGTTCTGGCCCGATTACATCCAGATTTGCTACATAGGATCAGCATGACCTCAATGAGTGTATAGGAGTGTTTTTATCTTTGCTGGTGGTCTTGGGAGTGGAAAGGGGCGATCACAATTCTCTATGTGAATGCATAACGTATAGCGCCGCCTACAGGTGGGAGCGCATACTACAAGTCCTCCCTTTGCAGTGCAGCAAGCATTCCTGTCCGCACGTTTTCCAGTGCAATGAGATGTTTTGTAATACTAGGGCATTGCCCGTACGTGGGTGCTCGTTCCTTGCCAAAAAAAAAAAAACGCTACCCGTACGCTCTACCCCGCCCGTACGCCCGTACGCCCGTAAACAAAAAAAACAACGCTCTTCGCTTCCGCCCTTCGCTCTGACTGAATTGGGAGAAATAATGCGCATAAGAAATCGAGAAATTATTATTTTCTCCGGAAGAAATCGAATTACGAACCGTAATGGCGCACGCGCTCAGCTCCGCTCGCTCTCACATCGGCCACGCCTACGCAACAAAGCGTTCTGTGATTGGCTGCCGGAAGTGAAGTCTTCACTGTCCGGAAGGTCGCAAATCGCAGTTACGAAGAATCGCAAATTAGTTTTAATTAGTTTTAAAACATAGTTTAACGGCAACATAGTTTTCCAACGTGAAATAAATGAATACGCTCTCAAATGTGCCGTCCGAGGCAGAGTCTGTTCGCCACGTTCGGCACACGTGATAGCTTGCTGCTCTCTGATTGGTTGAAGCGTTTTTTGGACATAGCTCGGTAAGTACTTCTCCGATTAATATGAAACCTTGAAAAGGCACATCCTCGGGTCCCCAGCAATATACCTGGCAAGTTTCAAGTATATCGGACCGGTAGTTGTCGAGAAACAGCGGTCACAAACACACAGACATACACACATACACACATACACACATACACACACACACACACACACACACACACACACACACACAGAGATTGCTGGAATTATAGATAGATTATAAGCAGTAGGCATTTTTTTGCTTCATGCATGTAACACGAGTTATTTTTTATTTATTTCGGCAGCGTTATAAAGCCTATACAGTACATACATTTTCGGGAGCCTATACACCGCCCAAGTAAAGGTACCGGTCAGAAGAACGTGTTGCATGCTTAGAACAAAGTCGCAATAACTCTGCTGATGTATATAATTGGAGAAGTGTTTGTCTGACTTCCGTGTACTTTTGAACCACTCGACAGAAAGTGAAAACCGATACTTGATAGTTGTACTGGGGGTATGCACGGGAAGCTTTTCGTTTCAGGCGGTAATTATTATTATTATTTTTTACTCTCGAACGCCAATCGTGTTTTTGTATTCACATCATAAAACAACACAAAACAAAGGAGACATTCTGAGGTTGACATTCCGAAAGTGGACGTGTGGTGTTGGCAGTTGTTAACACTGAACTCGACACAACACAAACCGGATGAGAAGCTCCACATTGATTGGTCGAGCTATTATGAAGCTCCACGCTGATTGGTCGATCGATTATGAAGTCGAGCGGCGGCCATCTTGTGACCCTCAGATAGCGACGGCGCTCCCTTGAAACGAGTGTCGAGAAAGCCGTGCGACTTTTTACCTGCACTTTACACTTCAGCTTGTGATTTATGTAGTATCGTGAATATAACTGTGACGAGTCAAATGCCTGCTTGCGTAGCATACGGATGTATAAATCGTGACGATGGCGATCGACGCAAAAACGGTGTGACGTTTCACAGGTGAGTGAAAATTAAACGTCGCGTGGTGTTCAATCCCTGCACCCAGGTGAATGACGTAGGGGACAGATGGTCTGTGTTTCATAGATTGAGTATGGTATTCATCACACTAAAAAAAATACGGACTCTAACCATTACATTGAACTAATACTGTGATCTCATGATATAAAACAAGATAAATAGAATACCAAGATGTGAAAACAAATTTGTGAAAATAAACCAACAAAAAAGACCAGACGAGAGCACTGTATCCTTTATTAAGGCTATGGCGGTTGTTATGCTCGAGACGGAGGCAAGAGTGATTACCTCAACATTATTACCTCAACATCATTACCTCAACAACCGGTGTAGGTGACATCTGAAGTGCATAAATAATTATTGTTTGTGTTTAGTACATCGAGCTTAAAGTTGCTTTTCTTTGCCACATGCATCTAGATTTCCACACAGCGACCCTGAGAGACTTCGCCGGTGGGTGACCAACGTGAGGAGAGATACGTGGACCCCAGTGGCCAGGTCACGTTTGTGCTCCGAACACTTCAAGGCAGAGTGCTTCGATAGGACAGGACAGACCGTCCGCCTGAAAGCAGATGCTGTTCCAACAATCTTCGCCTTCCCCGATCATCTCAAGAAAGTATGCAAAAACCAGGCTCTATTCTAATTCTTGAATCGTAATCTAGAAAATCTGTATTGCATATAATACAATGAATGATTATATTTAAAGATTCAGGGCAAGTCAAAGGTCCAGCAAGGATAGTCTGGCTTAGCATCACAAATATGCGATATCATCTACGTCACCTCTTTATATTTATAATAATATACACGTTTCTTCTTTGTGACAAACATTAAAATTGAGGTTTGATTATTTAAAAACAACAACACATCCCACTTTTGTTTACATTTGGATGGAAATATTTTGATGTACCATACTCATCAGTCATCACATAACTAACCCTGGTGTTGGCTTAGCGGTTAGGGTGCCGGCTTGGGATCCTTGGATCCTGGGTTCAAATCCCGGTCGATCGCTGAATTAACGCCAGGGGGGTTGCCTGCCATCCTTCCGAGGTCCGCAAATTGAGTTGCTCACTGGTAATTCCCTGTGTGTTGCAAGAAGAGCATCCGGCCATAAAACATTGCTTCAAAAAGGGGACACGGTGCCCAAATAAGGCCAACCCCTGCCCTGCGGGGAAAAATGGCCACTGAATGTGGTTCAATACTCTTCACAGAACGTTGGCGCCACCTAAGCAGCTACCTGAGCAAGCGGGACACTGGGTGTTTTGCCATTGCCCTCCCAGCAGTAGTTATGGCAGGAATTTGGAAATTTGTTCAGGGTGCTGGCGATACTACACTTCGTGAAGGACGCTGTGGGATCTTAAACGTCCACCAACTAATGCCGGTAGTCAGGACGCCCTTTTAACGTCCATCCGAGGGACGGCAGACACATTGATGATTCACCTACCTGTGAAACACCGGGATGACAGTTTATAGCTGGTTCGGGATTCAAACCCAGGTTCACCAACTTAAACGTGAGTGTGCGTACCTCCAGGCCATTTTCCAGCCCTGTATGTGAATAAGGCAACTAAAATTAATCAGTCTGATACTCTGTTCTTCTGGGACAATCAAAAATTGAAAGTGAATACATTTACTCTGAATATGGAAATCTACTATAATTACCCTGCGGTGCTGAAGCACAAAGCGGGGTTAAGCGATTGATTCACTCTGTCTGTCTATGTCTACAGACGTCAGTCTATGATGAGGACATACTTGATTTCAATTTAATGTTATATTTTGAACACTGTGGAACATGAATTGGAACATGAATCTGCAGTGTAGCAGTACGTTGCCTCCAAATTTGGTAAATTGTACGGACTCTCGTCCGTAGCATGCATGCACACAGATGAAGGACACAAACAAAAGAGTAAGGTAATTGATTTACTCTGTTTGTCTGGAGTTATTCCAAACAGGACACCTGCTGTTTTTAGGGATGTAATAAAGGACACAAACAAAAGACATGAATAACTAATTTATCATACAGTTAAATAATGTGGTGTAAAAGGTGTTGCATCAACGGCAGTAAACTTCTGGAAAAAAAATAAAAAATAGAACTGTCACTTTATAACTGCTGGCAATGATGACCGGTTGCCTCCGCCTTTACACAACCCCACTTTTATACACCCCACTTTGATACAACACCGCTTTCGTACAACTTCGCTTTGATACAACCCTGCTTTCGTACAACTTTGCTTTGACACAACTCCGCTTTCATTGGACACGCTTCGATACAACCCCGCTTTCATCGGACAGACTGATACAACCCCGCTTTGATGCAACCCCACTTTCATTGGACATGCTTTGATACAACCCCGCTTGAATGCACCCCACCTGGTTGCAACCCCACTTTGATACAACCCTGCTTTCATACAACCCTGCTTTCACACAACCCCGCTTTGATACAACCCCACTTTCATTGGACACGCTTTGATACAACCCCGCTTGGATTCACCCCACTTGGATGCAACCCCACTTTGATGCAACCCCACTTTCATACAACCCTGCTTTCATACAACCCCGCTTTGATTGGACACGCTTTGATACAACCCTGCTTTGCTGCAACCCCCTTTCATCGAACACACATTGATAAAACCTTGCTTTGATACAACCCCGCTTTCATCGGACAAGATTTGATACGCCTCTTTGATACACACACACACACACACACACACACACACACACACACACACACACACACACACACACACACACACACACACACACACAATAACTTTATAACAACCCCGCTTTCACATTTTTTTTTTCTCCATCAATTTACCCCCAGATGATGCTCAAAAAATTTCATCCTGATCGGATGAAGTTTTGTACTTGTCGAATTCTGATGTCATAATGGAGGCACCTATGAGTCATCATTCACATGGGTTATTCTCCATGGATGGTTCTTCACGATGAGCCATGTCAATCTCTTATACGCAGCGCTTTTGGAGATATAGAGGTGCAATTTTTTTCGGTTTTTCCGAGATAGCGCTAGTAGCACGTGACCTACGACGTCATAGTTATCATTAAAAGATTCTGCAGGCCGAGGCACTCCTTTGTTGAAAAATTTCTGACATGGGGAACATAACTGTAATTTCCATTCGATATGATCAAAAATGAGGGAGGAGCTAGGTTTTAAAGGTTTATGCTTCAAAACATCATAGCTCCTAAACCATGTGACTTGTGACGTCATGCTCGCTGAACTTTGTTTGTCATGGGTATTTCATTCTGCCTGCAAAGTTTGGCCTCGATCTGTTCATTTGTTTCGGAGAAAATGGGTTTTTAGTGGTTTTTCAGACTTTCCACTTAAAACAATATGGCGGCCGAACCACGTGACCTACACGTCATTAAAAAAAAATTCTCCATCACTTTATGATGTGAGATGATGCTCAAGAAATTTCATCCTGATCAGATGAAGTTTGTTACTTGTCGAATTATGATGTCATAATGAAGGCACCTATGACATCATCATTGGCATATGTTATTCTGCATGGAGAGTTCTTTTCGATGAGACATATCTCAATTTTTTCTGTGTGCCACTTTTGGAGATATAGAGGTGCAAAGTTTTTCCGTTTTTCCAAGATGTCGCCCGTACCATGTCACCTGTAACGTCATAATTACCATTCAAATATTACACAGACCGAGGTGCTCCGATGGTGAAAATTTCCTGTCAATCGGTCCTACTATTGCAGAAAAAAATGATTTTTAAAGGAAATAAATCCGAAAAATGGCAGTGCCACAATCCATTACAAGGCCTGAGAAGGAAAAGTGTTGTTTCTTCTTCTTCCAGAAATAACGACTTCTAGCTTCCAGACCTTACAACCAATCATGTTGAAATTTTAAAAACTTGTTCCCCTTGATGGGAACTACATTACTTTAAAGTTTCAAGTCGATCAATGCAGCGGTTCAAGAGGTAGAAGCTTTTTAAGATTTTCATTCAATTATTTATTGTGGCCAAACCATGTGACTTATCAAAACTTCTCAAGTAACGTTTTAACTTCCCCACATGGGGAACTTTTGTGTAAAGTTTCCACTCAATATCATCAAAAATTAGGGAGGAGATAGGATTTAAAGTTTATGCATAAAAACGTCATAACTCCTAAACGATGCGACGTACGCGTCGTCATGCAGGAACTTTTTGTTCGTCACGGGTATGCGATTCTGCATGCAAAGTTTGGGCTCGATCTGTTCACCTGTTGAGAAAAAGGGGGTTTTCAGTGTTTTTCACGAAAAACAATATGACATATGACATCGAAATTTTTTTCAACTATGGTCATGTAAAAAAAACATTTGTGGGAGCAAGGGATCCATTTGTCGAATTCTAACCTCGTAATGTTAGCACTTTTAATATCCTAAATAAACACATTTTTTGCATTTCATGCAGAAGAAACCTAATTAAAAACTTTCTACACCCTTTAGCCATATCTGTGCTGGGATATTTTGATCAGGGATATATCAGCAGCAGATGAACTGGGAATGGTGAATCAGCGGTGGTTTGGAAGTTTTCGCAAGCACTTTTCCCCAACCTCCCCCCCCCCCCCTCGTTCCCCCCGCCCCCACCACCCTTAGCCCAGATAGGGTTAAAACCTTCATTTTATTTAAATTGCATTATATACCTGAACATTGCAGAACACAAATCGCCTTGTTGGCATTTCATAAACCTCCCATTTAGCAGTACAGGGAGCCCCTGGTTTACGATCACTCGGTTTCCGAACATGATGCTTTATAACCATGTTTCAGTCTTTAGAATGTTCGATCCATTCACACGAACACGGCTTTTTTGAATAAACTTTGCACCAAGCGCTAAATGCAGGAAATCCAACTTTGTGTTAATTACCCATTCACACCTCAATCACATGGGCCTCACTCCATCGCTCTTCCACCATTTCACACATCATTCTCTCCACGGGGTTCTTTACCAGCACGAGAGAAAGCTGCCTGCTCACTTTGCCCTGCCCCCTCTATCTAGCTGTTATCCCTCCCTTTCCCTCTTGTATCACACAAGTTTGATGCACTCTAATTTATTTATTCTTGATTTTCAAAGTACATTTAATAACATTTTATGTAAAAATAAATAAATAGAGTTGAACAAGCTTTTTGAACATGGAAATCGTATGCTCAAATGTGGGAATACGATTATTGTGTGGCCAATGTGGCGCAGGGATTCATTCATGTTCCCATGATGCATGTGGCCTTTTTGGTGGCACCATACTGTACTGTATTTGTACACATTGACCTCCCCCAACTAGTGTCTGTCGATTGCCCAAGAATGATTTGTACGTACATGTTGTGTTCAGTGTTCTGCTTCGGCAGGCATGTTCAGGCACTTGGTGAGAATTTGACTTTTTTGGCCGTGATAACGATTAACAATGGCTGATAAGCGTGAAACATGTAGTACCAGTGACCATAGTGAAAATAGAGTGCTTTTTAGGCTTTATTATTGCTGTAATAGTAATATGTAATTGTAATAATAATATGTAATATAATATGTAATATGTAATGTCGTATGTAGTAGTAGTATGTAATAATATGTAATATGTAATAATAATAATAATATGTAATATTCTTACTGTAATATTACTGTATTGTTATGTATTTACAGCACCAATTCAATCATTAAAATTTTTTAAAATACATTTAATACCGTTTTTATGTAAAGTAAATAGGGTTTAATTTGTGTTCGGGAATCTATTAATCACTTATTACGTGTATTTAAAGGGGATTTAATGATCCGGTTTACAACCATCGAGCTTACGAACACATTATGTTCGTAAACCAGGGATTCCCTTTACTTTTTTTTTTTTTTTTTGTATACAAGATCGAGGCTCGTGTAAGAGCTAACATCAATCACAAAAAACAACAATGTACAGACACACAAAACGTACAATAAAGGGAGCGGGAGATAAGATAGGAAGAGAGAGAAGCACACAAGTACAACAGCAGAGAACAGGGACAACGGAAGATCTGTGGGATGGAGAGGGCTTGGGGGAGAGGAGGCATGGGAAGATGGGGGGCAGGGGGAACGTATAAAACACATGGACACTGCTAGAACTTCCAGGAAAGAAAAAAGTCGGTATTTAAAAAAAAAGAAGTGGATTTGGGGTGAATTAACGGGGGTAGAAGCGATCAGGGTTTTGGATGGGGGAAGATGAGAGATGGTGGTGAACAGCTGTTTAAAAGACCTGGAGGGAGGAGTGGGATTGAAGAGAGTGAGGGAGTTTGTTCCAGAGGTGGGAGTAAAGAGGAATGAAGGAGTGAAGGTGAGCAGAGAGTCTTGAGAGAGAGATTCGGGCCGCCTGTGCTGCCGACGTCATTCGGCGAACTCGCTGGAGACCCCTTTGGAGACAGATAAGGCCGGCCGGCTTTAAAAAAATATTTGTTTTTCTTTATCATTCCCCTGCTTGTATTTGTGTCAGCATGGAGGGTCCCTCAAAGTAGCGGATATTTATTTTATCTCACCTTTCATTTTTATCGTATTACATTTACTTTCATTAAATAATTGTCGTGGTTTTCATTTGTTGTATTGTTGATTTTCTTTGTCTTGTTTCTGTGTTTGTGGGTTCGAGGAATAAGTCCCGTGGTTCCGTCTGAGGTAAGCACCCTAGTTTCCTTCGCCCGCGCACGACGGACTGACCGCAAATTTTTGGCTTGACCGCCTGTACTTACATCCCTGTACTGTACTTACAGCTGTACTTACATCGTGAGTAAGACCGACCGACTATCTGTTCAAGGCTGGTTTTCATCGGCTGCGGACTTGACAAAATTGTGGCTTGTAGGAAATATCGATTGTGCTTGGAAATGCAAAGCAAGAGTTTAAGAGGCCCTTCCTTTGTCCTTTTTCTCAACACTGTAAGGTATTCTCTGAACTCTCGTTTTTTATTTAATGTATATTTTTTGACGTTTTTTTTTCAGGTGCGTCCATTTCATTTTTTACATACTGACGTGAAAAAAAAATCAATGCACAGGAAGGAATTTTGCAAAAACGTTTTTAAAATGGATAAGTTACTATTTTGCATACTTCTCGATGTGACTGGTAAACCGTCGTTTCATTTTCAGTACATTACTTTTGAGATTTTTTTTTTTCTTTCTCCCCCCTCCTTTTCCCCCCAGAAACCATGGTCCCGTAAACCACCAACTGCTAGGAGTATGCCGGATGACAACGAAAACGAACCACCCGAAGACGTGAGCAATGAGTCGTCTTATCGGCATTTACCAAGTGATGGACATCCCCTGCCTGATGCCTCTTCTGTGCAACGGGATCACCCCTATACCACAATGGAATCTTCAAAGAAACTAAAGCGAAGGCGAGATGAAACAACCGAGAGCCAGGAGAAATGCAAGAAAAAACTAAAGGTACAGCAGCAGGAATCTAGGCACCTGAAAGAAAAACTGAACAGTCTTACTGGAATTATCCATTCTTTGCAAGGCCAGAACCTCATTTCTGATAGTTGTGCAGAAATGTTAGAATCAACTTTCAGTGGTGTATCAAAAGAACTAATGAAGCAACTTGTGAACAAGCAAAATAACAAGGGAAGTGGAGCCTATCAAGAAGAACTGAGATCTTTCGCCGTGATTCTGCAATTGTACTCAGCAAAGGCATATGACTACGTCAGAAAGACCTTTGACCTGGCCCTGCCTCACACTGAACTAATTAGAGCATGGTATGCTGTCAACGATGGTGATCCTGGATTTACCAAGCCAACGTTTTTAGCACTAAAAGCCCGCGCTGAGGATGACAGGAAAAAGGGGAAAGAAACAATCTGTGCCGTAATTCTCGGTGAAATGCCAATCAGAAAACATGTGGAGTTTGTCAACAAGATGTTGCAAGGGTATGTTGACATTGGAAATGGCACCATCAACGATTCTGCTCCTTTAGCAAAAGATGCACTCGTGTTGATGGCTGTATCTGTCAACGACTCGTGGAAGATTCCCCTTGGGTATTTCTTGATTGATACTATGACAGGGCAGGAGCGAGCAAACCTTGTTTCAGAGTGTTTTCACAGGTTGCATGCAGTTGGAGTGAAAGCTGTCTCTCTCACATGTAATGGGCCATCGTGTCACTTTGCAATGATGAGAACACTTGGTGCCGATATGACAGTGGAGAACATGAGACCATCATTTCCACATCCAGCAGACTCTTCCCAGCAAGTGCATGTTATCTTAGATGTGTGTCACATGTTGAAACTGATCAGGAACTCTTTTTCTGACAGAGGAATCTTGAAAGACAAGGATGGCAACACTATACGATGGGAGCACATTGAAAAACTTAACTCTCTGCAGGAATCTGAAGGACTCAGACTAGGAAACAGATTAAGGCATGCTCACATTGAATGGAGGAAACAAAAAATGAACATAAATCTGGCAGCACAGGTGTTTAGTGCAAGTGTTGCTGACATGTTGGACTATTGCAGTGATCATCTGAAATTGCCACAGTTCCAAGGTTGCGCGGCAACAGTCACGTTTCTTCGGACGGTTGATGCTGTTTTTGATCTTCTAAACAGCAGGCATCCCCTGGGAAAGGGTTGCAATGCACCGATGAGATCAACAAACAAGGACAGAACCATGAAGATCATTGATGAAGGAGATCACTACATCTTGGGGTTGAAAGATGCAGCAGGTAAACGAATGCATGCTGGGCCAAGGCGGACAGGATTCATTGGCTTGGTAGCAAGCATGAGGAGCGTAACGAGCATTTTCCGTGAGCTTGTTGACTGTGAGAGTCCTGCAATGAAGTACCTGCTGACATACAAGTTCAGTCAGGATCACCTCGAGCTCTTCTTCTCAGCTGTAAGATGGAAAGGAGGTTTCGACAATAACCCGACGACGCAGCAGTTCAAGGCAGCATACAAGCACCTATTCATAAGGCACAACATCAATTCTGGCACAGTGGACTGCAATGCATGTGATAACACTGAAATCCTCAATGTTCTTGAAGAAGCTGCAAATGCATATCGCAATCCAGCTGGCATCTCATCCATCAGCACAGCACGAAAATATGACATGCTAGATAGAGTACCACTCCAGGATGACAAGGAATACAATGATGTGCCAAATGTCATGGAAGTACCACTGTACAAGGAAGCTGCAATTAATTACATCACTGGCTTTGTCGTAAGAATGCTGAAAAAACGCCTGAACTGCTGGAAGTGTACTGAGGCCCTAACTGATATGCATGGGAAGGGTCATCCATTTTTTGCACTGAAAGACAGAGGCCTTGAAAAACCATCTTCCAGCCTTGTAACTGTGTGCATCGAAACGGAGAAATGTTTCAAGTCACTGCTAAAAGCATCAGGAGGCAAACTTCAACAGGGTACAAGTATTCAATCTGCAGTTTCAACAGCTGTACTTCAAAATACCGCAGACAAGAAACTGTTTGCCGACCTGGAAAGTCACATGTTTGACACATCCATAGAAGAGAATCATCTGCACATCCTGGTAAAGATGGCATCCAGATGTTTTACAGAGATACGGCTCCATCATTTGGAAAGCGCTTCAAAGAATCGCTGATAGGCACTCGCATCAGGAAGCAGCGGATGTCTAAGTTGATACATTTCAAACATTAAAAATCTATCATGTGGGAGCAAGAACATGTGACTTTAGTTCATTCCTATGAAATGTAAAATTTAGTTGTGAAATTGGAATTCAACTTTAATACCTCCACCTGTCTGTCATGTTATGTTTTCACCTCTGTTTGTGTGTCTGTCTGTTTGTCGGTGACGTGAGCAGGACATGTCAAAAATCTATGGACAGATTTGGAAGAAACTTCAGGGACTGGTTGGGTGCGTGACAAGGACCAAATGATTCGATTTTGGTGAAGAGCCGGAATCAGATCCAAAATTTTAAAAGTGATTCTTAACCATTGAAAGATGCGGCCAAAAACGAGATATAGCAGGATATATCCTTCTCTCCTGACGAGGTGGAGAAGTTTTTGTCAAACCTCGACTCTGATTCTGCAACTGGACCAGACGGCATCAGCCCACGGGTCCTAAAATCATGCTCTGCCGCTCTATCTCACCCTCTCTCTGTTCTTTTCACCCTCTCTTTTGCTCAAGGTCATCTGCCAGCATCTTGGAAATCAGCAAACATTACCGCTTTACACAAAAAATGTGCAAAAAGAGATCCTTGCAACTACAGACCAATCAGCCTGCTTCCAATTATCAGCAAAGTCATGGAATCCATTATTGCTTCGGATATCAAATCCTTCCTCTTCTCCAATGGCTTGATCTCTGATCATCAATTTGGTTTCAGACCAGGTCATTCTACTCTGGACATGTTGCTTCTGCTGTCTTAATAATGGATGGAGGTCCTCAATGCCAAACAGGAAATCAGAGCTGTCTCACTTGACATATCACGTGCCTTCGATAGGGTCTGGCACCCAGCTCTGCTCACCAAACTCTCCTCCTATTGTATCCATGGAAATCTCCACTCATGGCTTGCGGACTTCCTCTCTGGTCGTAGGCAACGTGTGGCCCTGAATGGATTTCTCTCATCTCCCCTTCCTGCTCTGGCTGGAGTTCCCCAAGGTAGTGTTCTGGGCCCTGTGCTATTTCTGGTCTTCATCAATGATCTCTCCGACTCTCTGGAAAATCCTCTCTATCTCTTTGCTGATGACTCCACTATCTGCCGCTCCATCCCTCAGATCAGCAGTCTGCAGCCTCCTCACTCTCTGCAGACCTGGACAAAATCACAGACTGGTCAAACAAGTGGAACATGTCTTTCAATCCTGACAAATCTCACACTCTTACAATGTCTCTTTGAGAGGACCGACTGGAAAACCCTCCCATCTACTTTCTTAACAATCCTCACCAAGAAGTTCTGTCGCTTAAGCTTTTGGGTCTCACTATCTGCCATGATCTTTCTTGGGAAAACCACATTTCCAAGCTGGCCTCCAAAGCCAGTCGCCGACTGGGCATCCTCCGTCGTGCGAAGTCCTTCCTTGGCACACCTGAGCTCCTCACCACATACAAGGCTTTCATCCGCAGCTCAATGGAATACTGTTCCCCCCTCTGGGCTGGTGCTCCTGCCTCACACCTAGCTCAGCTTCACGCTGTTGAAACCAAAGCTTTCAGAATCATTGGAATCTCCTGCGATGAAGTTAACTCCGAGGGCCTTTCACTCACTCACCGCTGGCAGGTTGGTGGTCTTTCTGTCTTCTACCGACTCCTCTCCGGCCTTGCTCCCCCAGCTCTCTCTGTGCTCTGTCCCCCTAATATTCCTTCAGGTCACACAAGATCTGCCTGCAACCCTCTTATGGTTAAACTGCCAAAATCTAGGCTCTGCTCACCTTCACTCTTTCATTCCCCTTTTCTCCTGCCTCTGGAACAAACTCCCCCACTCCTTTCAATCCCACTCCTCCTTCCAGGTCTTTAAAACAGCTGTTCACCACCATGTCTTATCTTCCCCCATCCAAAACCTTGATCTTTTCTACCCCTGCTAATTCACCCCAGATACACTTATTATTATTATTTTTTTAAATTCCAACTTCTTTCCTGGAAGTCCTTGGTGTTCATTTGTTTTATTCCTCTCCCACCTCCCCCAAGCCCTTCCCCTCCCACATTTCTCCCGACGTCCCTGCTCTCAAATGTTGTGTTTGTGTCCTTCCCCCTCTCTCCCCATCTTGTCTACCGCTCCCCTTATTTTTTGTGTTTTTTGTGTCGGTTTGACTTTTTTTGTGATTAATGTTAGCTCTTTCACGAGCCTCGATCTTGTATACAAAAAAAATAAAATCTCAAATATGAAGGGGCGCCTGACATATATCGGTTAAAATACATTTACTTCTTCATGCAGCTGTATGAATCAAATTGGCACCCCTTAAAATGAACATTTCTAGAGCATTACTTGGTTCCTCCTAAGAACACAAGGGTAATCCAGCATGCCCACAAGATTTTTTGAATGTCCCTTATTTTCTATTGTTTGGCATTTTCTACAAGTAATGGAATGTCCTTTCTTTTCTATACATTTTTCCATACCATATAAAGGGGCCTTTTCTATGCCCCTGGCATTTTTCACAAGATACATTTTAAATACAAACAAAATGTATTTGTTCATCGTGCAAGGCTTTATTCAAGGCAACATAAAAGACTTGAAAAAGTAAGGGGAAAAATATTCAACCCAGATGGGACTCGAACCCACAATGCCCAGCTTGGGAATCTGATGCCTTATCAATTTGGCCATTGGACCGGTAGGTCAGATTTTTTGTAATAATATATTAGAGGTATAAAGTGTGTGTATATATTGTTACAGATCGCGGTTTAGATGTTATGATGACCGAGCGGTGGTGTATTACCGCGACCTAACAGGATCCCCGACTCACCCGATTCACCCAGACGTTGGCCGAATCGCGCTACAGCTAGTCAATAGGGAAAAGACAAAGGCGACACGGATGTGAAGAAGAAGAAGAAGACAAAAAGGTTGGAAATACTACTGAATTTATTTACTATTTACACACATAAGCAAAAAGGAGCAATCAAGTTTATTTACAACACATAAGACGCAGGTGACACAGTGCAAATACTAGCTTATCTACAGACTTAACTTATTCCCAGGACAGAACAAACAGAACAAACTCACGTCCACAAGAAGGGTGGAAAGGCAGGAGGTGGATGGCTGGAGGGAGAGGGAGGTCCAAGGGGGTCCTGCAGCACAACCGGCGCGTTTAGCAGCCGCCGTTCAGGCCAGGCCCCACGCTGCTGTTTTGGCTGCTGTGTACGTCGCGTGCTTTGCCAGGCCTTGTCCGACTCGTCTGGTCCAAACCCTCAACTCTTTCTTGGTTCACTCACTCCTCACCACCGACTCCTCACCGCAACCACTGACCGCCACCACCGACTCCTCACCGCAACCAACTGACCACCGACTCCACTGACTGACTCTTCACGACTCTCTCTTGACGACCAACTCCCTCTGGCAACCGACTCAGACCAACTCTTTGTGACCAACTCTTTGTGACCAACTCTTCACGGACCCTCTGCTGGCAACCGACTCAGACCAACTCACCACTCACTTCCGTTCGCGCCTTTTATAGCGCCTCCAGCGATTACGCCGCCGGCGTTTTGGACACGCCCATCGGGGTGCTCACCTCGGCCCTGGTTGGTCGCGCGACCCTCGGGCTCCCCCCTCGATGACGACGGGCGGGTACGCCCCTCCTCCCCTCTATGACGAGGTGGAGACATGCCTTTCTTCTCCGACCCTGCCTCGTGGTCAATGGCGGTTATTGGAGGGGAGGTGATTGAGAATCGAGGGCTCAGCAATGACGAGAGGGGATGTAATTGGCAATCGAGGGTTGGCAATCACGAGAGGGGATGTAAAAGGGAATGGAGATTTTGGGGATGGGAAGGAAAGGGAGATTTTGGGGATGGGAAGGAAAGGGAGATTTTGGGGATGGGAAGGAAAGGGGATCTATTCTCTTTCACTGGTGCAATGGAGTACTTCAATTAATGGGAGACACAGCCTTACCCTAAAACACAGAATAAGAGATAACTATCAACAGGGGTATTCTATTATTTGGCTGATGTGTATGCTTGTGGACTAATTATGGGATGCCCTTTCACCTTTACACAGCTCCGGAGGTAGGGGGGCGCAGAATAAACAATAATAATAATAGTACAGCACACAATCAAAAAATATACAGTCCTCATCTCCGCAACAATATATATATATATATATATATATATATATAATTTTTAAGCAAAAACTATAGCACTTAGGTGGAATTTGTTTTGAAAGCCATTAATTAGATGTATTGGCCGATGTATATTCCAAGTTTCAGCTAGTTTCAATGTATAGCCTTTGAGATATGAGCGCCAACACATTTTGGGCCTACAGACGGACTGACAGACACCAATGTGAATCCGAGGGTTTTCCAACTCAAGAATGCAGAAAAGGACGTTGCTGAAATTTGGAACATATTACCTCGATGTATTTGCAGCAAATGTTGTCAAGTAGAAGTCAAGAAACGAATTTTCAGTCCCCATGTTAAAGTTGCATAAAGAGAAACGATCCCATATAAAGGGAAGGTTTCCCTCTCCAAAAAGGTTCGCTTTGTGCCTCCCTCGGTACAAAAAACCACCATCAATTGTATTTTCATCCAAGGAGAGAATCACAAACTTTAATCAAAAATATAAGGATGTAGGATGGCCCCAATCGATAGTTTTTAGTGTTTGTACTGTATATTGCATGTGAGAAGTATATTAGAAGACAATGCTTAAGGACCGGGATTAAGACCATCCCAAGTACTGTATAACTAATTTACATTGGGTTGGTGAAAAAAACCAAAATAAAGAAACAAGCACGGTGCAATATAAAACCTCCGCTCCTACAAAACAATTACATCATGGGAGAACTTTTTTTCCACCTATCCCACAACGTTCAAGCCAGAGGGGAAAGAATACATTTTGTGCTATTGTGAGGATGTTTGCCATTACAAAGTATGAATCCCAACGATGTAAAATCAAGCTCTCTCCCCCAAAGGGTGCAATGCTGGATGCCACCACTTGACACCCCTATGTGGCCATTTTATGCTTACACAGTTGGCACTGGATGTAATGTGTGGAGGTTTCAAGTAAATTTTAGTCTGTGTGTCAAAAATCAACATTCAATACTCAAAGGTAAATCAGAGCTATGGGGAAGCTTAAACACGCCACGACATTCTTTTGATCTAACCCCAAATCATCGGATAACTTTTGGAGAGGGGAAAAAAAAAAGATCTTCAGTAATTGACAGACTGCAGTGCAGATCACAAGTGTTGCAAGCTACACATGGAGCATTTGCATCACCATACATTATTCACAATAAGTTAGGGATATTGGCAGGTTCTTTGGTGTGGTTGATTTTGTGTATTAATTATGTTGAAAAAAGTTGTTGGTCCTAATTCTCTGGTAGTGGGGCGGCTTAGCCCAAATATTCAAAAGAATTGTGCATTTTGTGATACAAGCACCAAATTTGGCACAAATGTACATTAATATGTTGCGAACATTTTCAGATATTGGGCCACTTGAAATTCCGTAATTTTTTTTTTCAAATTTCGTAATTTCAAATTTTTCGGGTGACACCGTCACAATTTCGGTCTTCGAGGCCGGCCGATAGGCAAAGTGTGACCGGAAGGGACGAGGTTCTCCTGACCACGTGGCCCTCGATCTGGGAAGCGAGAGGCGTTCCATTAGTGGACGCGCCCCTCACGCCCGACTTTTGGGCGGCCCCGGCAGGCCGTTTGTTTTGACGTTCCGTGACAGGCCCCGCACCCCCACCTCCGGGCCGACCGGAAGCTTGTGCTGAGTACATCATACCTGAACAACTCAGTGAGGCAGAACACAGCAGTGCACACCAGGGTGACCCCTTCAGTGCATAAACCAATTAACCTGTCCACTGCAGGGCATATAGAAATGAAGTTATTTTCTGCATATAATAATAATATAAGTTCAGTTCTATATAACAATTTCTGTTATCACCACTACCACTACAACTACCACTACTACAAGCTTTGTCTGGAATTTTGTGGACAAACAGACATACAGACAAGCTGGGATCAAAACATTACCTCCTTCCACCATTGAGTGTAGAGGTAAACATCATGGAAATTATATCATGCCCTAGATTTAATTCATGCTTACCCGTGTATTTGCTTCACTGGTTCACAAGGTCTTTTGCATACATGTAATTCAGACTCTCGTCTTCATTGCTGACCACACAATGTTCGCAACATATTAATGTACATTTGTGCCAAATTTGGTGCTTGTATCACAAAATGCACAATTCTTTTGAATATTTGGGCTAAGCCGCCCCACTATATCGGCCGGCCTCGAAGACCGAAATTGTGACGGTGTCACCCGAAAAATTTGAAATTACGAAATTTGAAAAAAAAAATTACGGAATTTCAAGTGGCCCAATATCTGAAAATGTTCGCAACATATTAATGTACATTTGTGCCAAATTTGGTGCTTGTATCACAAAATGCACAACAGGTTTGCTATGCTGCTACACTATGGTTATTAATGAGTGTGAAAAAACACAGCATTCTTGATTTCAATACCATAACCCTAACCCCTATAAAAAAAAAAAAAAACTCACTCCCACAATATCCCTAACTTATTGTGAGTAGTGTAGATTTGGAGGACTGTGCAATGCACTCTGCATTGAATGCAATGACTTTTGTCCGTTTCAGATTTAAAAGTGAAATGAGTTACAAGTCAATTTTACAGGAGCCAAGGTAGTTAGTAAGACAAGTCAAGTCAAATAATTCTGCAAGATACATACAACTTCCAGATGTATTCTCATACACTCACGTTCAATTTTGAATCGATTCAGTTCAATCTGAATTAAAACAGACAAATGGGACTTGAGTGACTGCAGCACCAGGAAAGCTCAGCTCAAAGGGACCACAAGGAAGACTTGGTGTCTTCCTTGCTGCACGCGAGTTTGGGTGCACCATCAAGCTTGGGTAGTTCTAGTGGCTTCTGGGGGGTGCAGGTTGCTGGATGCCACAGCGGGCCCAAAAGGTGAGCTACAGGTGGAGAAACGGGCCTTCAGATGGATGGAAAAGTTAAATACTTAGCTAGGACAGGAATGTACCACTGACATGTGAAGGTACAGGGTACACACCGTCAGGGAGGTCCCCAGATGCCAAAATAACTCAGCTTTGCCAGTTGAAGGAGTGCTGTGGCCCTCATCACAAGGCCTCATCTCCAGGTAAGAGGTTGCCCCTTGAGACCCGATTGGAATGGGTAGTCTGAATGCGGGATCCTTCATTATACTCAATGCACATCTTCTTGGTGCGTATCGACTGACTTGAGTTTCACCTCTAAACTTGTACCATTTGGAGCAGCCATGTAGTCATGGTCAACAGGCTGGGGGGTGTGAACTTTAGGCAGCAGGCAGTCGGTGATGTTAACGTCAGTAGTCGCTATGTTGCTGTTTGATTTCATCTCCAACTGATGGTGCATTTTGGGGGTTAAACTCTCACGAAAAGGATCATCTTCCTCGGCCATCGGTGTCTTCCTTGTGGGACGATTGGTTTTGAATGAAAATAGTGTTGGGCAATACGATTCCGATGCTGGATCTTTGCTTGGCTTGTCTGGAAAACAAATAGGAAATCCTAAAGTACATTATAATTTAAGATGACATGTGGTGGCAGCAGCTGCAGCGCTCCTGTCACTCACGACACAGCGAAGGCAACCATTTTATTAAAACGTAAAGTATACAAGACAAAATCGAAAACTCTTGAATACCTCTCGGGATGTTAATGTCAAACATTTTGGTTTGGTGTTTGTCAAAAATGAAGCAATTCAAAATGATACAAATACGATAGCTTTCTCAACGAACAACAAAGGAGGCTTCAGCTAAAATGCACAATACTGTACGGTTAATAAATAAATATTTAAAGGTTTGTTCATATGTCAAGAAATTCTCATCAGTTCATGATGTTTGTGTTGTGTTATGAATAACACGAATCGAATATGTAATTATACGATATCTACATTGGAATACATTTCAAAGTGACTTTAAAAAATACATGCGGATAATAACGTGCACACGCGCGCACACACACACACACACACACACACACACACACACACACACACACACACACACACACACACACACACACACACACACACACACACACACACACACACACACACACACACACACACACACACACACACACACACGCCACTAATCGTGTAATATATAGATAGCATTAGGTTAACGCTATTCAGACCATCCATTGTTCGAAAAAATGCAAAGTCAACCAACAATCTGCACTAACATCGACTCCAATGATTAAGAAACCTCACAAGCTTGAAGCTATTACTTCCTTGAGGTATGGAGGCGGTTGATGAAACTTATTGCTTGAGGCTTGAGAAGGGTGGGGATGGGTTGTGGGAGGAAGATGAGGAAGAGGTAAGCGTGTCAACGTGCAGGGAGGAGGGTGGGGATGGGGGTGTGGGAGGACGAGTGAGTGTGTCAATGTGTAGGGGCTGAGAGAGGGGAGGAGGCAGGGGATGGGAGAGGGGAGGAGGCAGGGGATGGGAGAGGGGAGGAGGTTGGGGATAGGGGAGAGGAGGATGTGGGTGTGATGGGGTAGAGAAGGAGGATGATGGGAATGGGGGGGGGAGGAGAGGATTGTGGGGAAGGGAAGGAGAGGATGGCCAGGAAGGGGAGGGAAGGAGAGGGTGGCCGAGAGAGGGAAGGAGAGGCTGGCCAGGGGAGGAGGGAAGGAGAGGGTGGCAGGGGGGGAGGGAAGGAGAGGGTGGCAGGGGGGGAGGAAAGGAGAGGGTGGCCGAGAGAGGGAAGGAGAGGCTGGCCAGGGGAGGAGGGAAGGAGAGTGTGGGGGGGGGGGGGGGGGAAGGAGAGGAGGAGGATGGTGGCCGGTGGGGAAGGGGAAATGAAAGAGAGGATGGTGGGGGAGAGGAGGAGGAGGAGAAGTAGTCGGGGTGAAGAAGGAGGGGTGGAGGAGGAGCAGGACGAGTAGTGTAAGAGGACTTGGTGTTCGGGTAAATGTTCTCGTTGCAATAGGTCTACAGTGCAGCTTGTCTGGGTCTGGGTAAGTACCCAGGACTATAGTTATAAATCTTGCAAATACTCTTAGTACTTGGATCACTGATATCTATGTAGTACATGCCCAATTTACTAAAATTCAAGGTCGAGCTTTATTCCTCGCATGACAATGAAAACGAATGACTGCAGCAGCTATCAACTCACTGTCAACAAAGTGTACACTGCAAACACGTTCCCACCGGCGTGGCACCCACCCATGTCCCCTCCTGACAGCCCCAACCCAGAGCAGGCGTCTCTCCAGACCGCGTCCCTCATCTGGGATTGGGAACCGGTGGTATGACACATGAGTCTCCGCGCTCCGAGTCTCGCTTCGCTGGTTTGCACATCCGGGGACACAACAGAAATCACCGCTTCTCTTCTTCCTTCGAAAGATTTTTGGAGACTGATCCATATTACATCGGAAGTTTAAATACAACTGCGATAAACGATCTGTGCAACCGGAACTCTGCCAAAACGCACTGCATGCTGGGATGCCAAATTATTTTCCTCGAAAGGTTCAACCCACTCCTGCAGTTTTAACCAATCAAATGCGTTGTTCACCTGGGCGGAGGTTTGCGCTCTCCCGAGTGCAGCTGTAGTTGTGAACTGCGGCCAAATATCGTTCAATGATCTGGGGATTAGTAGTACTAGTAGTACCGATGCGACACATCGTCATGAGGTGAAATCGTATGTGATTATAAGCATCTAGTCAAGTGACCTCATGAGCATCTTGAAGATTAGTCTAGTAGGAAGACTAGGTCCCCCTGCACCCCCCGGAGATATACTTCTAATCAGTGTTTCTAGATTGGAAAAAATGTGTAGAAAATGACTAGCTATGGCCCCAAGCTGAAAAAATGTCCCACATACCATTTTTATGCAAATTACTGCTGCCATTATCAAAAAAACGATTTTTGACATATCTCAGCCAATATTGCAGATAATTGAAAAATGAAGGTGTCTAGACCCATGTTTTGAAGGGCATAGATCATGATAGAACTATTCATAACATGATTACATGTGTCTATGGTATACTAGTATGCTAATTAGTGCTTTATTTACAAAATAATCACAGTTTTACGAAATAATAGACTCATATTAAGGTCCGTCTACACAGACGTTAACACAAAGTTTTATTTTTCTAAATATTACAACTGTCAAAATAGTCCTAGCACTCAATGTGACCACTCTTCTCTTGCTTGTTTTAGATAAACATCATTAGCATTAGTGATTCTACACTGAGTCAGTCATCATCATTTTCATCGAAATCGTCAGAGTCAAACTCTTCTTCTCCTTCCTCTTCCTCCTCCTCTTCGTGCTCTCCTGTGTTCAGAAGATCCACCAGTGAGGTTGGTAGGATGGGACCACTGGACCACATTGGTTTCAACAGTCCTTCATCAGTCCTTATCCATCCTTGCTCCTCATAAGGTTTTGGCTTTTCGATGATAGGTTGATCGGCTCTTTTGTACAATGCTACGCGGTGGTTCACACGCTGGATGTGCGGCTTCAGGGCAGACTGGCATGGAGGAAGGCGAGCCAGATCAACCTTGGACTTGGATGTGAGGGTCTTGTCCTCTCCCACCATTTTTCGTAGCAGCTTGGCACGGACAATGTCCACTGATGACTCGCGACTCTGGCCGTACATCACACAGGTGAATTTTTCTAACTGCCTCTCCACCTCAGGGTTGGCATCCCAGTTGTCACCCAGTTCACCGAATGCCCTGTGAAACCTGGGATTCTTCTCCAGCTTTTTCAAGGGCCCGACTTTTCCCTTCCCTTTGAAGGCACTGGTGCAGTCTTCTCCGCTGAACACATAGTACCCCAGGAGAGTGGCACAGTAGTCCTCTCCCAGGGATTCTGCCAGCTCAGAGACGTTGACAAGTTGGCGATGCTTCCCTGACCCTGTATCCAGGTACACCATCAGCTTGATGTTGTGGGCATGGTGGAGCAGGATCAGGAGGATGTCTGTGTCCGGTGTTCTGACTACAGCGTTCTTGTATCCGATGGTAGCAGCATGATGGAGGTACAGAACCACCCTGGTATCAGTCTCTTCCTGGTTGCTGTAGATCGTGGGGAGTTCACGTACCTCGACCTGAAACACAAAAAGGCACCGCATTTCAATCACCAGTCACTGCCAGTTTCAGATCTAGACAAACATCACAGGTAATCACCTTTTTTTCAGGAAAAATTACAAATTGAATCGCCATTCACGAAGGGCTTTCAATTTTACCTTGCCATTCGTTGAGGCAAGTTGGTGGGCCTTCCCCTCCACGATCAGCACAGCCATCTCTGTTCTCTCCAGCCTGGTAGCTGCCTCTTGTCCACTCCACACTTTCAGAAGAAGCTGGCACATCACAATTTGTGGTGTACGATTAGTTGAGACTTCATCCAGGACCTTGGCGAGAGCAGTTTCCAACTCCAAGGCGAAATCGTAGCTCTCAGAGTGTCCAAGCCTGTGTAGTATTGTGGTGAGCTGTTTGCTTCGGAACAGGTGCCTTACAGTCACACAGAGGAGAATGTGCTTTGGTAACTTCCATTTTGCATCTGACACTGCACGGCACAGATCTTGTCCAATGGAGAAGACCAGACGCTTCACCTTTTCTGTCTCGATGCCCTCCTTGCCAGTCATTAGCACGCTGAGAAAGCGGACAAGGTCTGGAGGTAGGATGTCTTCAGGATTGAGCTCCATGTCTTCAGCTGTTGGTGGCCATGGTTGGTCTTTACACTCTCTGAAAGCCTGTAGAATACCCTGGCGAAGTTGGAGGGCAACATTTTGGTTCTTGTTTGTGCTTCCGAGTGTGAATGCTCGTGCGAGAGCATTGGAAACTGTTATGTTTGAGCTGTGCACAAGCCAGAAAGAAATGACATCACATTTGTCATGATCAACCTTCGTGAAGTGGATATGCTCCTTGATTGGGTCATTCTGTAGGCGTTTCAGTAGTTTCTCTGACCGATAATTTGAGTTCTCATATCCATTCAGTTTCAGTTCCTCGACATAGAGCAAGCGCAAGGAAGAAAGCTGTAGAACTTTATTCTGCTGGATGACCTGGGTTTGAATGTGTTCCAGTACTGAGTTGAATGCCTTTTCATGGGCGGCTGACATGCAAGCCTGCTCCTTTGGTGCTTCGGCTCTGTGAATCGCACGCTCATAGTTGTAGAATGCTGTGCGGAAAGCTTTAAAACATGACGGATGGTGTTTGGCCTCACATGCAAAGAGGTCTTTGTTTTTCACCTTTCGATGGAGTCGATAGAGACCCATTTTCTCAGCCCGTGTTTCGATTTGCTCCCATGCATTTTCTTTGTTTTTAAAGGATGGGAAGGTTGTAGGCCTCTCAGTATTGCGATGAGCATCTTTGGTCTCAACTTTCTCACAAAATATACACTCTGGCGGGAAGATGGGTTCAGCAGAACCTCCTGGTTTACGAGGAGAGTGATGCCATGATGAGGTTGATGGCCCTGGTTCTGTATCATCTCCCAGACGATGAAAGTGGCGGACAAAGTGCTTATAACACTTGCTGTGATATCCTACTCTTTCTAGGTCATCAGGAAGAGTTGCCGGGATCTGATCACATACTGATTGCATACGACATGGGGAGTCATGCGGTTGGTTGAGACGTCTATCCCGGATCTTTTGAAGCAGTTGCAGTTTTTCTGAAGCAGATCCTTTAATTTTACGGAGGGGCGTGAAATCCCCATGATCAGACATGGATGGTACATGAAGGATGCATGTAGGAGGAGAGCTTTGGGCTGCAGGTTCTACACTCCGTTTTCTTTTGGGCATGCTTGCTGTCGATGTCTACCATCACTGTTAAATGACAAATAAGAAATCACGAATGATGTTAAAAGTGCCTGTGAAAGGAGGCTCTGAGTTTTCAGTGAGGTAACAGAGGTTCTGAGTCATGTTCTACACTAGGGTACTTTTTAGCTGACTAAACCATGTTTAGTGGCATCAAAAGTGCTAATAGCTAAAACATCTAAATTCTTCCACACTAACGTTAGCTATCTAGGCCAATGAAACATTGTGCTTAGTTACTGTAGCTAGCTCAGCTGTCGTGCCTCTTTCTGGTTCAATTCATATACAGAAGTCAACAGATATGTCTCATGTTTGGCATTAACAAAAGTTTAAGTTACACCGACATTAGGAACATACTGTACATAGATGAGGCTAGCTTTAACGTTAGCTAACATGGTGCTAGCTGGCTCAGCTGTTATTCTGCCTGTTTATGATTTCATGCAGAAACTGAAGTCAAGAGTGTGAGTAACATTATAGTTAGCATCTTACCTGGCTAGATTGGAGGATGAATACCAAGAACAACACACAGATGGAATGGAAGACTGAACTTTCAACTGAGGTATTCAATAACATCAACGTTACCAATTGATACGAGCGCGCGACATTACCAATTGATACGAGCGCGCGAGCGCGCATGTTACATGGATGGAAATGTAAAATGGCAGCTATAGCAGCACTAATTTGGATCTCTAGTCTGTCATTTCTGCACTGTGATTGGATAACATAAAAAAATATGTTTGGGAGTTAACAGCAGGAGTTGGTAGATTTTACGTGGGCTGGGTGAGAAACCTTTAAATAAGCAAGTGAAAATCTCTCGCAATACAAAGTCAATGGTGGGAAGAAAAGTTGAGTGGTACCAATGTTACTGCCAATGTCCCGCCCCTATGCAAGACTCAGGAGCATCTTGTTGACATTTAACCTTGAAAATACCTGGGTTTAGACCCCTTATGTACCATGTTAAGTTATCTGCAGTATTAACGTATCCTTATCATTTGTAAAACTGATTATTTTGTAATTACAGCATTAATATGCATACTAGTATACCATAGACACATGTAATCATGTTATGAATAGTTCTATCATGATCTATGCCCTTCAAAACATGGGTCTAGACACCTTCATTTTTCAATTATCTGCAATATTGGCTGAGATATGTCAAAAATCGTTTTTTTGATAATGGCAGCAGTAATTTGCATAAAAATGGTATGTGGGACATTTTTTCAGCTTGGGGCCATAGCTAGTCATTTTCTACACATTTTTTCCAATCTAGAAACACTGATTAGAAGTATATCTCCGGGGGGTGCAGGGGGACCTAGTCTTCCTACTAGACTAGATGTTTGGATCGACGATCCCAAGTCATGGCCACACAATCACTATGCCAATGTGTATCGATACTTAGTGGAAAACCACGATGAGTAGTTGTGTTAGTAATATCAGAATTCCTGGAATAATTCCCTTCCGTTATATTATAGAATATCAGTAGTACCATAATTGTAGTTGTTTGTTTATATTTAATATAATACTGACATATGACGTATGAGCGATATAGGACCAATTAATTGGGCATCGATTAGTACTACACGTGCAGATGTTATTGGGGAGTTATACAAGAAAAACCAACTTCGTCATGCGGTAACTGAAACACACAGCGAATACTGTAGGCTACTGTACTATGTATATATATATATTCCTGCGTCAACACTGCTCCATGGAATCGTAACCAATTCAAAATTAAATGATTTTCATGCACGCAGTAAATAAAACTTTGATTATAAATTGAAACCTTTCAAAATAGTGGCTTTGTATCTACTATAAATGGATGCATGTATGTGTGTGTGTATATGTGTGTGCGTGTGTGTGTATATGTGTGTGCGTGTGTGTATGTCTGTGTGGGTGTGGATGTATGTGTATGAATGTATGTGCGTGTGTATGTGTGTATGTATGTTTATTGGCATATGTGTGTGCGTATGTTTCGTGTGTGTGTGTGTGTGTGTGTGTGTGTGTGTGTGTGTGTGTGTATATGTGTGTGTGTGTGTGTGTGTGTGTGTGTGTGTGTGTGTGTGTGTGTGTGTGTGTGTGTGTGTGTGTGTGTGTGTGTGTGTGTGTGTGTGTGTGTGTGTGTGTGGTTGACCTCCCCAAATGCAGGTTTCAGAAGGTGGAACGGAGCCCTCCAGGGTCTCGATGTATCCATCTTTGTGTGTGTGTTTATGGTGTGTGTGTATATGTGTGCACGTGCATGCATGTGTGTGCGTATATGCGTCGTGTGTGTGCGCATGCGCACAAAATATGTACAATATGCCACACACAAGATGTGTGTATACAACATACCACTGTACAACATGTGTATATAAAATACAACATGTGCACATAAAAATAATGTGTGTGTATACAATACAGAGCATATGATGTCACGCAAAAACAAAACAAAACATGCCAAAGCAAAAACCAAAGCCAAACGTGTATAAACTATTTAATCGTGCATATGTACATTCAAATCATGACCATGCACGTGTGTGTTTGTTTGATACAAACAAAATAGAAGATTTTTCAAGAATATTGGTCGGTCGAGTTTGTTATTCTGTCTGTCTGTTTATCTGTCACTCGCCTACAGATCACAATTCTAAACCGATCGTTATGAAACTTCACCAGATGGTAGAGTTAGTAATAAGGAAAAAGTCTATTGATTTTGAGGTCAAAGGTCATCTTGAGGTCAAATTTCTAAAATTGTCATTTTTCATCTGAAAAATAATAAATTTCAATCCGATTGACCCGAGCTTTGATTAAGATCGTCAATTTTAATCTTAAATAAATGGACAATTTGATGTACCCATGGCACCTTTTTGGGGGTGGAGGGGTGGATTTTGCAAGTATCGTGCTCTACATGACATCTTCTTGTGTGTGTGTGTGTATGTGTGTGTATGTGTGTGTGTGTGTGTGTGTGTGTGTGTGTGTGTGTGTGTGTGTGTGTGTGTGTGTGTGTGTGTGTGTGTGTACACCCACTGGTCCTCATCTTTCACAGGCCTCCATTCCACTCTGGTCCGCCAAATCTCAGGCCTCCCTTCCATTCGGGACCGCCAAATCTCAGGCCTCCCTTCCATTCGGGACCGCCAAATCTCAGGCCTCCCTCCCACTCGGGTCCATCAAATCACAGGCTCTCCATGCCACTTGGATCCCCCAAATCTCAGCCCCCCCCCCCCCTCTCTGTGTGAGCATGCATGTCCTCCTTGACAGGTTAGAGTCGGCAAAACCCATCAAGCCACGGACACCTCCCCCGACCCCCACCAAAGCCCCCCATGAAGCCGTTGTATTCAGCATGCTACTGGATCTCACGGAGCTCAGCTCCCTAAAGGTAGAACATGGCTTAAATGGAGTCGCCATATCCCGGGCACTCGCTTGCAGCATGATGAGGTCGGAGAACCCAGCAAGCCGCTCGGCTTGGCACGTCCCAGACAATCCACGCGACCCCGGGCGCCACTTGCACGGCCCTCCGCACCCCCAAAGCCGCCATCCACGGCACAAATCCTTGATCTCACCTCACTGTCCCACATCCTCAACAGGGGGAGGCCCGTCAAAGCCTGGGTCTTCCTACCCAGAAGCACGGGGCCCACAAGTCCCACCAACCTCCGAACCCAGCCTACATACATTCAGAACTCCATTTTCCAATACATTCAGAACTCCGCTGCCCGTCTACTCACCCATTCCCGGACCCGTGACCACATCACCCCTGTCCTTTACAAGCTTCACTGGCTCCCCATCCCCCAGAGAATCCAGTACAAAATCCTCCTCTTGACATACAAAGCCCTCCATAACCTGGCCCCATCCTACCTGGCTGACCTCCTCTCCAGACACACTCCCACCCGCAACCTTCACTCTGCTGGTACCAACCTCCTGATCCCCTCCATCCGGACCAAATTCCGATCCTGGGGGGACAGGGCCTTCTCCATCGCTGCTCCCACCCTTTGGAACTCACTACCTCACACCATCAGAGACTCCTCCTCACTCACCACAATCAAAACATCACTAAAGACCCACCTGTTCAACACTGCATTCAACATTCAACCCACAGCATTTAACCCCTGACTATCTCTTCTCCTTCTCCCTCCTTTTGCTTTAAATATTTCCCTATTGATTCTTGTCTTTTTGCAATTGTTGTTTTCATGTATTGTTATGCATTATGTTTTCCACTCTGTCAAAGCGCCTTTGGGCTTCTTGAAAAGCGCTATACAAAATAAATGAATTATTATTATTATTACATAAACGCACGTCCAACGGCGTGACACCAACTACCATCTTGTCCCATCAAAGCTGCCGTTCTCAGCTCAGTATTTACTGACTTGAAACGGAATTAGTGTGTGTGTGTGTGGGCGTGTGTGTGTGTGTGTGTGTGTGTATATATATATATGTGTGTCATGTTCTTAATGGAGTTCTACTGTAACTTCTTGATGTGGCGTGCGATGTACCAAAATGATCGTCATGATCACCTGAGTTGATAAAATTACCTACAAATAATCTGGAATAATTCCCATGTTTCTAAACACATGCCATGTTAAGGTGTATAGAGCAGTTCAATAGGTCCTTCCATGGCACGGCATTCTAATTACAAAATAAATAACAAAAATAATGATGACATTGTAAGAAAGCATACATTAATTAATTCTAACAATAACAACAATAATAATAGTGGAATAATTTAGCAATAATAATAATAACGAACGTTTAACGTGTACAGCTGGAAGGTATGCTACAAGGCCGTGAAGACCAATCGAAAGTTGATCCAATGGGCCCACTAGTTCAATGGACCCACACCTCAATAATGCAACAACAAAAACAAGAAGACGTCATGCAGAGCACGACACTTGCAAAATCCACCCCTCTCCAAAATGTAAATGTTGCCATGGATACATCAAGTTGTCCATTTCATCATGATTAAAATTGACGATCTTAATCAAAGCTCGGGTCAATCGGATTGAAATTGACGATTCTTCAAATGAAATTTGATGATATTATTAGTTTGACGTTGAGTTCACCTTTGACCTTTTGACCTCAAAAATAGTTGGTTTACCAATTCAGTTGATGCACTATGTAATTGCTGGTTAATATCCAAGTTAATCGGATGAAAAGTGATGATTTTTCAGATGGGAATTTATGATTTTAGAAGTTTGACCTTGAGTTGACATTTGACCTTTTAACCTCAAAAATAGTTGGTTCCCCAATTTAGTGACTTAATATGCAAAAGCTGTTCAATTTTCAAGTCAATCGGATGAAAAATGGCAATTCTATAAATTTGACCTCAAAATCAACGAGAATGGCACTCGGAAGAGAGCATACCTCCGCCTGGTTGGCCATATCACTCAATGGTGAAGAATGAACCACCTTTAGAGGCCATTTTTTCCCTGCAGAGTGGGGGTTGGCCTTTTTTGGGCACCATGGTGCCCTTTTTGAGGCAATGTTTTATGGCCGGATGCTCTTCCTGCCGCCAACCCTGTTGATCACCTCTTGCGACACACAGGGAATTACCAGTGAGCTGGTACTCAATTTGCCGACCTCGGAAGGATGACAGGCTGAATCAACCCCCTGGCGTTAATTCAGCGATCGACCGGGATTCGAACCCAGGATCCTGGGATCCCAAGCCGGCACCTCCAACCGTTAAGCCAACACCAGGCTCAATGGTGAAGAATAATTTAAAAAATTCTACTAGCCGAATCCGAATCCGGATATTCACCAAAATCGAATCTGCTCTTCCTTGTCACACACACAACCTGTCCACCAGGTTTCGTCCAAATCCGTCCATAGCTTTTTGAGATATCCTGCTATATGTTGGTGTTAGCCCCGCCTCCCAATGGTGAAGAATCACTTTTAAAATTTGATACTCATATCTGAATCCATGTTCACATCTTCACCAAAATCGAATGGATTCTTCCTTGTCACACACACAACCTGGTTTCGTCTGAATCCGTCCACAACTTTTTGAGATATCTTGTGCACAATCAAACAAACTGATAAACGGACAGACAGGGGTGAAAACATAACCTCCATCCACCTTTGGTAGCTGAGTTGATGCTTCAAGCTTCATGATGTAATAAGCTTCTTCATTATGTCCAAATATAGCCAGGTGTTGGCTTAGCAGTTTGGGTGCCGGCTTGGGATCCTAGGATCCTGGGTTCAAATCCCGGTCGATCGCTGAAATAACACCAGGGTGGTTGACTCAGCCTGTCATCCTTCCGAGGTCGGCAAATTGAGTAACAGTTCACTGGTAATTCCCTGTGTTGCAAGAGGCGACCAACAGGGTTGGTGGCAGGAAGGGCATCCGGCCATAAAACATTGCTTCAAAAAGGGGACCACGGTGCCCGAAAAAGGCCAACCCCTGCTCTGCTGGGAAAAATGGCCTCTAAAGGTGGTTCTTATGTCCAAATATACCATTTGGTGAAGTTTCGTGAAGATCGGTTTAAAATTGTGACCTGTCGGCGATAGACAGACAGACAAACCAACAGACAGAATGAAAAATCACTCATAGAGTGACACTTGGCAAAACAGAACAAAGTAGCATGGCACTCAGTGGAGCATCCTTTGACCTCAAAAATAATTAGTGGTTGAATTCAGTGACCTGATATGCAAATCTTCTTCAAAGTTTAAGTTAATCGGACGAAAATTGACAATTTTAGAAATTCGGCCTATCAGTACCTTTTGGCCTATGTTGACTTCAAAAATAGTTGGTGGTTGGTTCCAGTAAGCCGATATGAAAATCCTTTTCAAATTTCAAGCCAATCGGATGAAAATTGAGGATTTTAGGAATTAGAAAAAAGTGGTTGACCTTTGGCCTATGTTGACCTTGTGACCTATGTTGACCTCAAAAATAGTTGTTGGTTGAATTCAGTTCACAGATATGTAAAGCCAATTCCAATTTCAAGTGAATGGGATGAAAATTGAGGATTTTGGAAATTTGAAATTGTTGTTGACCTTTCGCTTATGTTGACCTTTTGGCCTATGCTGATCTCAAACATAGTTGGTGGTTAAATTCAGTTAGCTGCTATGAAAGAATTACATTCGGAAAAAGTTTTTGACCTTTGGCCTTTGTTGACCTCTTGGCCTATGTCGATCTCAAAAATAGTTTGTGGTTGAATTCAGTTAGCCGATTTGTAAATCTTTTTCAAATTTCAAGTGAATGGGATGAAAATTGAGGATTTTAGAAATTTGAAATTGCTGTTGACCTTTGGCCTATGTTGATCTCAAAAATAGTTTATGGTTGAATTCAGTTAGGCGATATGTAAATCCTTTTCAAATTTCAAGTGAATGGGATGAAAATTGAGGATTTTGGAAATTTGAAATTGTTGACCTTTCACCTATGTTGACCTTTTGGCCTATGCTGATCTCAAAAATAGTTGGTGGTTAAATTCAGTTAGCTGCTATGAAAGTCCTATTCAAATTTCAAGTCAATTCTGTTACGTGGTCCCCTCGGTGACTACCTGGTCTCGGTGACCCCCGGACCGTGAGAGGAACTTCGCCAGAAAGTGGTATTATATATGCGCTTTCGCAACGCAATCCCTATGAATTCCACCCAAGAGAAAACTGATTTTCAATGATATATTTCAAGGGTAATGATACCATACAATTTCAATGATACAATCAAGGATATATTCCCCGAGCACTCCACCATCCACAATTCACACTCAACAATCAATCCCCTAGATGATTAAGATGGCCATCTTACATACGTGTGTCCCCTTTTGTACTCACGACCCCCTTTGGTCTCTGTCCCTCACAATGTCTCTGGGCCCCTCCTGACCAAGATGCTGGTCGGCTTCGCCGCACTCGGGCGGTTGAACGAACCCCGGGTGGACGTTTTTCCACCGGGCAGGTATCGTACCGGGCACCACGGCTGCAGCCCCCTCCTGGCCACGCGACGCGGGTACTGTAAAGCAGGCAAAAGCCACACGCCGCTTGCAACGCGTGTTAGGCCCCAACGTGCGACCCGTACGCGTCTTTGTAGACGGTGCCGCGAACGGTGCCAAACGCTGGGTCGGTGCACGGCCCCACGGCAGCTTGACGTGTCCACCGGGTAGGTATCGTACCCGGTAACTCCTCTCGCCAGACGGGCTTGGGAACGCCGCTTTTCCACACGGCTCAATATCGATCCCACCTCTCGTCGGAGCGGGGCGAGGAAGAAGAATCCTCGTCGCTTCTCTCGACCTCGTGTCTTTCTTCTCCCGTTTCCGGTCTCTTTTTCCAGAAGGGCTCCTGACCCTCCAACCACAACAACCCTTAATCGACTACACATTGATAAGCAAAGACCTGAATAGTAATTCACATACATTCCCATAAATATGTAACAATTGGATGAAAATTGAGGATTTTAGAAATTCTAAAAAAGTGGTTGACCTTGGCCTATGTTGACCTTTTGGCCGACGCTGATCTCAAAAATAGTTTGTGGTAGAATTCAGTTTGCCGATATGTAAATCCCATTCAAATTTCAAGTCAATCGGATGAAAATTGAGGATTTTAGAAATTCGGAAAAAGTGTTTGACCTTTGGCCTTTGTTGACCTTTTGGCCGACGCTGATCTCAAAAATAGTTTGTGGTAGAATTCAGTTTGCCGATATGTAAATCCCATTCAAATTTCAAGTCAATCGGATGAAAATTGAGGATTTCAGAAATTCGAAAAAAGTGGTTGACCTTTGGCCTAAGCAGATCGCAAAAATATTTGTTGGTTAAGTTCAGTAAGCTGATATGTATATCCTATTAAAATTTCAAGTCAATTGGATGAAAATTGAGGATTTTAGAAAGTTGAAAAAAAGTGGTTGACCTTTGGCCTAAGCAGATCGCAAAAATATTTGTTGGTTAAGTTCAGTAAGCTGATATGTATATCCTATTAAAATTTCAAGTCAATTGGATGAAAATTGAGGATTTCAGAAATTCGAAAAAAGTGGTTGACCTTTGGCCTAAGCAGATCGCAAAAATATTTGTTGGTTAAGTTCAGTAAGCTGATATGTATATCCTATTAAAATTTCAAGTCAATTGGATGAAAATTGAGGATTTTAGAAAGTTGAAAAAAAGTGGTTGACCTTTGGCCTATGTTGACCTTTTGACCTTGTAACCTCAAAAATATAGGATTTTGTCGGACCACGAACTCTACTATTTGGTGAAGTTTCGTGAAGATTGGTTAAAAATTATGACCTGTAGGCAAGTTTCAGTGAGCGGACAGACAAACACACAAACAAACAAACACACAAACCGGAGTGATCAAAATACTTGCAAAAAAAAAAAAAAAAAAAATGGCCAAGTAATAACGCACAAGACCAACCAATATACATACTTGAAAAATCTTGGATTTTGCAAGTAATGAAACAACCATGTGCATGTTGCCCGACCCCGCAGAGCAAAGTTAAACGCAGTCTTCTGACGTCACACATACAAATGCATTACAATGCAAAGCATGCAGATGTTAGTCTGAAGTCAAATGATAAATAATTAATTAATTGTACTCGTGGCTACATCAATCACGTCACTCACCAGTGACGAAGTGTTTGCAGCAGAGCACGGCATGTCGCCCCGGACTCCAGCGAGTCCCAGATTTGGTCACCTTCCGCACGGCATTCAACCACTTGTCGCGTCTTTCAGGGGATTTCTTTCTGGAAGGAAACTTGAAGAACGATAACTTTTCCCCCCTTTTGAGGTTGTGGTTGGTACAAAACACGGCTTCACAGCTTTTGGGCATGACGCAGCTTACCTCAAAAGGCTGAAGCATCGGTACGTACGAACAAATCGAACATGTGAAAGTGAAAACGAACGATCGAGCTACTTATATTGGCGGCCTGCACGTGCAGCTGACGTACCGGTAGCGATACGACAACGTGCGGAAGTGAGCGCTACGAAGCTTCTCCTTTCACCTCGCCTCGAGTCTCGGGCACCAAGTTCCCGGATGCGAAGGCGAAATCCCAGCACGATCTCAGCCGGCAGTGGCGAGCGATCCGTTGCTGTGTGTTGTTTTCACCGCGCTAAAATGGCGGCGGCCGTCGCTAACCGGAAGTAAACGAAATATTTTATGCATTCACCTCCTTTTGAAGCCGTTTATATCCGAGGATGCAATGAGCTGTCGCTTCGCCTCATCACAGGGCGAGCACACCTGGCTGCATGAATTCGTTTGGTAATTTGTTCAGGATGGATGCCGGCGATAATTCGCCTCCTATTCGTGAGACACGTCGTGGTATCTCTTTGGTGTACCAACTGCACGTGGTAGTAACTGGTCCACCCGGCTGAACGTCGATCCTGGGGATGCCTTGCCTGCAAAACACCAATCTGACAGCTATGAGAAGGGTAGGGAATCGAACCCGGGCTATCACCTCCAGTCTAAGGTAAGTGCACTCACCATTCCGTGGGAGATCAGTTTATTTATAATCATACATTATATAACTCCAGAAATGGATGTTTGTGTGTTTGTTTGAATCACTCCTGAACCGCTGGTCAACCAAACTTGACAAAAAGACTAAGCTGGGTCACATGATGCAGGTTCTCGCGACTTCATTTCCCCCCTCCCCAAAGGGGTTTTCTGCCTTGCGTGAAATCCGGGTTAAGGTGTATTTCTGTGTTAAGATAGCTAATCGTGGAATTTTCCCAAGGCCTCTTCTAATACGTAATAGGAAAAGTCATTAAAACTGCGAGCAGTGGAGGTTTTTTCATGAAATCCAATATGGCCGCCGTGTCACATGGCCTATGACGTCATCCTTAGGACATACATCACCATTTTAGAGACAAACCACTTCACCGATGATGTCTTATTCAACAAACATTGTGTACCATGGGTAGATGATCATAACCTGACAAGTATTCGATAGCATTTGCGGTTTCAGAGAAAAAGCTTTTTTATAGTTTTCGTTTAAATCCAAGCTGTTTGCAATGGTAAATGCAAAATCAAAATTTGGTTAAAAAAAAAAAAAAAAAAAAAAATAGCAATAACTCCCCTTAACGCCAACATTGCGTTGGGGTTTCTATTTAATCGGAGAAGCAGTTCCAGAGAAATTGCTTTTTTTAGGTTATATGAACATGGAAAAGTACTCCAAGATGATGTCACCTATGACGTACATGTCACCTATGAGGTACTCCAAGATGATGTCACCTATGACGTCATCAATGTAATATTTCCCGTTGCCAAACCATGTGACCGATCAAAACAAAATTCAAGGTCTTATTGATGCATAGATGGCACAAAAAAAAAGTTTCGTGTTAATCGGATAAAAAAGTTTTTTTTTACCTCGGCGTAGCTGCCAAACCGCTTCACCGATGATGTCATCTTGAACAACGTTTTTGCACCATGGGTAGTCGATCATAACCTGACAAGAATCAAATCGATAACATTTGTGGTGTCGGAGAAAGAGCTTTTCTAAGTTCTGGCTTAAATCCAAGCTAGTTGCCATGATGATTGCAAAAATCAAAATTCCGAAGAAAGGTGGCATCAACTCCCATTGGCCCCAATATTTCTGGAAAGTTTCAACTTGATTGGAACAACGGTGCCGACACTACAGCTTCCACAAAATTCAGCGGAAAGAATAGTCATTATCTAATAAAGATAGGAGACCCTGTCCTTTTCAACTAAAAAAACAACAAAAAAACAATCAGCTTTTAGCTTTTGATTGGTGAACCAATTCAGTGACTCAATATGCAAATTCTTAAAATCCCAGGTTAATTGGATGAAAATTGACGATTTTATGTGACGCTGACCTTTGACCTTTTGACCAGATTATTAATTTGTCCTCTCCATAGTCTCAAAATACAGCGTTGTTGAAAATTTGATGATTAAGCTCAAATGGTAAAAATATTCCAGCCTGGACAGACAGAGACAGACGTACATAATTGCTTGCAAAACCCTGTCTCCCATGAAGAGTTCATGGACCACGATACCCCACTCAGTGTTACTTCAATTTTACTTTTTTTTTTTACATTTCTTTTTAAATCAGAAATTATTTCACCAATTTTAAAGTTTAGTGCTATTGAAGTAGTCCAGAAGCAGGCCCGAGCACCATCTTTACATATCACACCACCAACGTTCCCATACCTCCTCCCCCCAAGCCCTCTCCCTCCCACAGATCTCCCAATGTCCCTGCTCTCCATATTGTCTCCCGCTCCCTTTATCATATGTTTTATGTTTTATGTGTTAGTTTGTCTTTGTGTGATCAATGTTTCATGTGTCTTTCACTGAGGAGAGACTTCCGTCTGGCCACTCTACCATAAAGCCCAGATCGGTGGAGTGTTGCAGTGATGGTTGTCCTTCTGGAAGTTTCTCCCATCTCCACACAGGATCTCTGGAGCTCAGCCAGAGTGACCATCGGGTTCTTGGTCACCTCTCTTACCAAGGCCCTTCTCCCCCGATTGCTCAGTTTGGCCGGGCGGCCATCTCTAGGAAGAGTCCTAGTTGTTCCAAACTTCTTCCATTTAAGAATCATGGAGGTCACTGTGCTCTTGGGAACCTTCAATGCAGCAGAGATTTGTTTGTAGGCTTCCCCAGATCTGTGCCTCGACACAATCCTGTCTCTGAGCTCTGCAGGCAGTTCCTTCGGCCTCATGGCTTGGTTTTTGCTCTGATGTGCATTGTCAGCTGTGAGACCTTATATAGACAGGTGTGTGCCTTTCCAAATCATGTCCAATCAATTGAATTTACCACAGGTGGACTCCAATCAAGGTGTAGAAACATCTCAAAGATGATCAAGAGAAATGGGAGGCACCTGAGCTAAATTTCAAGTGTCATAGCAAAGGGTCTGAATACTTATGTAAATGTGATATTTCAGTTTTTTCTTTCAAATAAATTTGCAAAACTTTCTAAAATCCTGTTTTCTCTTTGTCATTATGGGGTATTGTGTGTAGATTGATGAGGGAAAAAATGAATTTAAACCATTTCAGGATAAGGCTGCAACATAACAAAATGTGAAAAAAGTGAAGGGGTCTGAATACTTTCTGAATGCACTGTCTATTGCTTTTTGCCCGATCTCTCAATGGTGAAGAAACACTTAAGAATTAAATAATTCTCATATCCGAATCCATATTCAGATCTTCACCAAAATTGAATCGATTCTTCCTTCGTCACACACCGAACCTGTCCACCAAGTGTCGCCCAAATCCGTCTACAACTTTTTGACATATCCTGCTATGTATCGTTTTTGTCCCTATCTCCCAATGGTGAAGAATCACTTTAAAATTCTACTAGCCGGATCCGAATCCGGATCTTCACCAAAATCTAATCATTTCGACCTTGTCACATGCACTACCTCTCTACCGAATTTCGTTCGAATCAGTCCACAACGTTTTTGAGATATCTTGTTCGGTCACAGACAAATGGACAGACAGGGGTGAAAACATAACCTCCATCCACCTTCGGTGGCGGATGTAACAATGACCTTTTTATCAAAGCCTATTAGGAAGGTCAGGTATGGTAAGGGAATAGTAACGATAGAGGAGTAGGTAGGTGTTGTTGTTGTTGTTGTTGTTGTTGTTGTTGTTGTTGTTGTATAGCCGCGGACAGTTCTCTCGAACAAGCCCGCGGCACAGAGACAGCTGATCAATCTCACAGGAGCGACCCAGAGATGCCTGATATCCAGGATAGTGTACCTCCGTCTTCATGAAGTCAGAGCCACGACAGAGATGGTGAGAGGGAGGGAGGGAAAATGAGAGAGAGAGAGAGAAAGAGAAAAAGAAAAAGACAAAGAGAAAGACAAAGAGAAAGTCAAAGAGAAAGACAAAGACAAAGAGAAAGTCAAAGAGAAAGACAAAGACAAAGAGAAAGACAAAGAGAAAGTCAAAGAGAAAGACAAAGACAAAGAGAAAGACAAAGAGAAAGACAAAGAGAAAGACAAAGACAAAGAGAAAGACAAAGAGAAAGTCAAAGAGAAAGTCAAAGAGAAAGACAAAGAGAAAGACAAAGAGAAAGACAAAGAGAAAGTCAAAGAGAAAGACAAAGAAAAAGTCAAAGAGAAAGACAAAGAGAAAGACAAAGAGAAAGACAAAGAGAAAGAGAAAGACAAAGAGAAAGACAAAGAGAAAGTCAAAGAGAAAGACAAAGAGAAAGTCAAAGAGAAAGAGGAAGACAAAGACAAAGACAAAGACAAAGACAAAGTCAAAGAGAAAGACAAAGAGAAAGTCAAAGAGAAAGACAAAGAGAAAGTCAAAGAAAAAGACAAAGAGAAAGACAAAGAGAAAGAGGAAGACAAAGACAAAGACAAAGAGAAAGACAAAGAGAAAGAGGAAGACAAAGAGTAAGACAAAGAGAAAGACAAAGACAAAGAGTAAGACAAATAGAAAGACAAAGACAAAGAGAAAGACAAAGAGAAAGACAAAGACAAAGAGAAAGTCAAAGAGAAAGACAAAGACAAAGAGAAAGACAAAGAGAAAGTCAAAGAGAAAGACAAAGAGAAAGTCAAAGAGAAAGAGAAAGTCAAAGAGAAAGTCAAAGAGAAAGACAAAGAGAAAGTCAAAGAGAAAGACAAAGAGAAAGACAAAGAGAAAGTCAAAGAGAAAGTCAAAGAGAAAGACAAAGAGAAAGACAAAGAGAAAGACAAAGAGAAAGTCAAAGAGAAAGAGGAAGAGAAAGACAAAGAGAAAGACAAAGAGAAAGTCAAAGAGAAAGTCAAAGAGAAAGACAAAGAGAAAGTCAAAGAGAAAGACAAAGAGAAAGACAAAGAGAAAGTCAAAGAGAAAGTCAAAGAGAAAGTCAAAGAGAAAGTCAAAGAGAAAGACAAAGAGAAAGAGGAAGAGAAAGTCAAAGAGAAAGACAAAGAGAAAGTCAAAGAGAAAGACAAAGAGAAAGTCAAAGAGAAAGACAAAGAGAAAGTCAAAGACAAAGACAAAGAGAAAGACAAAGAGAAAGTCAAAGAGAAAGACAAAGAGAAAGTCAAAGAGAAAGTCAAAGAGAAAGTCAAAGAGAAAGTCAAAGAGAAAGACAAAGAGAAAGTCAAAGAGAAAGACAAAGAGAAAGACAAAGAGAAAGACAAAGAGAAAGTCAAAGAGAAAGACAAAGAGAAAGTCAAAGAGAAAGACAAAGAGAAAGTCAAAGACAAAGACAAAGAGAAAGACAAAGAGAAAGACAAAGAGAAAGACAAAGAGAAAGTCAAAGAGAAAGTCAAAGAGAAAGACAAAGAGAAAGTCAAAGAGAAAGACAAAGAGAAAGAGGAAGAGAAAGACAAAGACAAAGACAAAGAGAAAGACAAAGAGAAAGACAAAGAGAAAGACAAAGAGAAAGAGGAAGACAAAGAGAAAGACAAAGAGAAAGACAAAGAGAAAGACAAAGAGAAAGAGAAAGAGGAAGAGAAAGACAAAGACAAAGAGAAAGAGAAAGACAAAGAGAAAGACAAAGAGAAAGACAAAGAGAAAGTCAAAGAGAAAGACAAAGACAAAGACGAAGAGAAAGACAAGAGGGAAAGGGCCGGTCCATGTGGACTGATCGACACTGACCGTGACTGCGCTGCCCTGACGAATCCGGACAGCAGGGAAGAATGGGGAGGATTTGGCCCCCGACTTGTGTTGGGGGTACAACCACCGCAAAGAGGCGTCCCCTATAGTTGTAGAAGGTGGGTGTTGATGTTGAAGGTGTAAGGATATTGAGAAGTGTTAGTGGAGGTGCGATGTATGTTTAAAAGGGGTGCTCCATTTTATAGATGTTCATGAGGTAGCTCTAAACACAACCCTTTAGACTCGTTACTTCTGGTGTACAACCCTTTAGACTCGTTACTTCTGGTGTACAACCCTTTAGACTCGTTACTTCTGGTGTACAACCCTTTAGACTCGTTACTTCTGGTGTACAAAGTCATAGGCCTTTTCACACTGCTTGGTTTGTTTCCATGACGAGCACGTGTTGCACAATCTCAGTTAGGAAATCGAGTTTGTTTAACAAGTTCAGGCTCCACCGCTATGGACTGCAGGTGTGCTATTGTCGTGATGAGCTGTCTCACCATAATCGCAATGTCACTCTCTGACTCATTGTGTGGAGAAAGGAGGAAAATCCCATTTTCAGACATGACGGGAACATACGACTGCAACGTATTTGATGCCAACAGTGCTGAGCCTGTTTTAAAATGTGAACGAGACTTTTTTTTTTGTCATTCCTCGACCTTTTTTCCTCGATGTGAAACATTTTTCCATTTAATATTTTTTCCATTACACCTTTGTTGTTGTAATTCTACAGGTATCGTTGTAAATGCCATATTGTTACAAAATCGATGACCGCAACAACCAGGAATGAGATGTGATGTGTCCCATGGTGTGTTCTGAAAAGGGTAGTCCATTGTGTTCTTGAGCGCTGATCCAATTCCAGAAAATTTCCTGACGACTGCTGAGAAGTGGACAATGGAGGAAACATATTCCTTCTGTAATCAAACATCGACTCGACTACGCATAGACAAGCACATTGCCACAGTTGTCCTGCTTCTTCGGTCTCTGGAAATCTGTAGTTATTTGTAATACAGTTTCTAAGACTCAGGATGAGCTTGCACCTATTACCTGCGCAAAAGAGACATGAAAAGACATAGTCACAGTTCTACGTGAATTTACAATAATTGGACTTCAGGAGGAAATGGACAAATCTAGACAGTATATGCAATTTGACCTTGGTATCATGGGATCATGAGTGATCTGCTCAGATGGGAATGCCATTCATCACATCCGCCACCTCAGGTGGACGGAGGTTAAGTATTCACCCCCTGTTTGTCTGTTTGTTGGTGAGCCGGATATCTCGATAAGTTATGGACGGATTCCGACAAAACTTTGTGGACAGGGTGGGTGTGTGACATGGACGACTTAATTCTATTTTGGTGAGGATCCGGATCTGGATACTAGAATTTTGAAGTAACTTTTCACCATTGAGAGATAAGGCCAAAAACGATACATAACGCAATATCTCAAAAAGTTGTTGACGGATTATGATAAAACTGAGTGGATGAGTTGGTAAGCGACAAAAACAAACCGATTCGATTTTGGTTTATGTCCGGATCGAGATCTGGTCTATAATTGGGATACAAAACGTAAACCGTTCAGCCTGGCGGAGGTATGCGCTCTATCTAGTGCCATTCTAGTGTGTTGCGTATTTTTTTCACTTGTTTAACGATAAATGTGCTTCAAAGTACCTATGCTTGCATAAGCACATACCCCAACAAACAACAACAACAACAGGCATTTTAAGGCCATTTTCCCTACTAGAGCGGGGGTTAGCCTTGCGGTCCCCATGACAATCTTCTCCATTTTGTCCTATTTTCTGCATCTCCCCTTGTTAACCCCCTTGCCCGCATTTCTTCTTCCACCATCTTTAGCCAAGTCTTTCTCGGTCTTCCCCGTCCCCTACTTCCTTCTACATTCATTTCCATCACTCTTCTCAACCAGTCACTTTCATCCTTCCTCAACACATGACCAAACCATCTCAACCTGTTCCTCTTCACAGCATCCATCACAGGCTCTATTCCTGTCATCTTTCGCAATTCATCATTTGTCTTCCTCTCTCTCAACGATACTCCGCACATCCGTCGAACCATTCGCATTTCCACCCTTTCCAGCCTTCGTTGCTGCTCTTCGTTCATTATCATGTCTCGCTCCCATAAATCATAACACTTCTCACACATGCAGCATACACCTTTCCCTTCAGCTTCAACGACACTTCCCTCCTAGTCATAAGCACGTACCCCAAAACACTCAAATATGCTTGTCTAAAAGTT
The DNA here is from genome assembly GCF_964187855.1 of Myxine glutinosa. Taxonomy (NCBI): domain Eukaryota; kingdom Metazoa; phylum Chordata; class Myxini; order Myxiniformes; family Myxinidae; genus Myxine; species Myxine glutinosa. The sequence goes on along the minus strand of NC_136261.1, from coordinate 160,278,858 downwards.
AAATGTAAATAAGAGGTTAGGTAAATATATATTACTGATTTAGTTGAGATACCTTAGGTTGTGGCATTCTCCTGTCTTTGCTGTATGGCTCTGAGTTCAACCCTCAGCTAAACAAACAGACTATAACCGCTAGTCAGACGCTGGCAGAGAGCATTGTATCATTGATTCCTGTCGTCCTCACACCTTTGGTGTTGTGTCCTGGCCTAATCTCAAAATCCACAATGTGGTGAGTGGCAATGAACAAGAAATCAATTAAGCACTACATCGATAACGTGATGTGGATGATGATGTGATGTGCCAATCATCCGCTTTATTTCATATATTCCTCCGAGACCATTGTATTGTTAGACCACAATAAGTGTCAATACATGAGACAAAAGAGACACAGGAACTGAAATAGAGGTAAAAGACCACGGTGAGATGAAACAAACAGAAGGAGATACCTGGAAATGGAAAGAAGTTGTTAGGGTTAAACACATGATGAATAGCTCGTAGAGCTGGCATCCAGTGACATCAGAAGAAGCCAAAGAAGAAATGTTTTAAAATAATAATTTTGCTAAATTATCTTTGCATGAAAACCTTTTTCTCCAAATATCATCAATTCAAACATAATCTTACTGAATGTGTTCTGGGAGCTTCTTTCTTCAATGCAATTGTCACCAACTGACTGGATTCCGGCCAACGTTCATAAAGGGTGTGGTCCGTGTTTTTCCCTGCGTTCTTTGCTACCATACCGCTGTTGGGAGGTGTCAGACAATTCAGGTCAGGCGAGGCTTTTTTATTACAGTGATCTAAGGCTTATGGAGGAGTCCTCCCCCCCGACCCGGAAAAGTATTCCAACTTTTACATGGATTACAAGGACAGCAGTACACAATGAACAAAAACACATGGTATGTGGGATTTGAACCTGGGATCTGCTGCATCTTGAGCTTCAGGTTCAGATGGCAACGCGAAGAAGCTAATCTTATAAGATATTGCTTAATAAAATCTAATAAAATATTATTTGCAGCCAAATGGTGATAAATCGTTAGAGGAATTTCAACCTATTCCAAAGGTAATGCTAGGTTGGGTGAGCAGGAAGACTTAATTGTCGACCTGATCTCTGTCGACTTGGCTGTTTTGTTCACATCATTCATGTCGACTCCATTTTTTGTTGTTGTTGCGCTTTATAATGTCCACAATGAGTAGAACACCACTGAATGTTTGGAGGATTTCCATTCCCCATTAATGTATGTTTTTTTTTTTGTTTTTTTTTTGTCCTCAAAAACACGACCTCAAATTCTTAACAACTGTCAAGTTGATGTAGTAATAAAGTATTCAATCTTGATCTTGAATCTTGAATTGAGCTATACCAAAAACGCCAAACATGAATTGCCAAACCAACTTGAACTCATAGACTCATCGAGCGCATACCTCCGCCAGGCTGAACAGTCGATGTTTTGTATCCCACTGATGGATCTGGATTCGGAAATCGAATCGGACCAAAATCGAATCGGACCAAAATCGAATCGGACCAAAATCGAATCGGCTCGTTCTTGTCTCCTCACCAACTCATCCACCAAGTTTTGTCATAATCCGTCCATAACTTTTTGAAATATCTTGCTATATATCATTTTGGCCCGATCACGCAATGGTGTGGAATCACTTAAAAAATTAAAAACTTCTTGTATCCGGATTCAGATTAGGATCTTCACCAAAATTAGATCAATTCTTCCTTATCACACACCCAACCTGTCCACTAAGTTTTGTCCGAATCCATTCACAATGTTTTGAGATATCGTGTTATATATCATTTTTTGCCTGATCTCTCAATGGTGATGAATCACTTAAGAAATTTCTGATCCGAATCCAGATTCGAATCTTCACCAAAATCTAATCAATTCTTCCTTGTCACATACCCAACCTCTCCACCAAATTACTTCCGAATACGTCCACAACTTTTTGAGATGTCCTGTTCAAAGACAGAGAAACAGACAGACAGACAAACATACAGCGGTGAACACATAACCTTTGCCCACGTTCGGTGGCGGAGGTAAAAAGTTAACTTCCTTCAAGGATCCACATGATCATGGTCTGCTTCTCACCCACCCCAGAAAAGGTATGCGGCCTCGCATCATAACTAACCTTTGTCCCACCCGAGCCTCACTAGTTGACCATACACGTACATCCAGAAACCCATTCTTTGTTTCCTTTCACAAGTCCAAACTCCATGCTAAATACACTTGTTTGCACTATGCACACATTACAACAAAATTCGTTCTCCAGTCCCTTCTCTTGTGCACAATAAATTGTTGGAATTTTGTCTCTGTCATTTATTAACACCATGTCAGAGCATTCCCAGCAAGGCCAAACATATATATTTTTCCAATAAGAGAGCTTCAGGTATGAGCAAGGTTGGTAATTGATAAATTAAATAAAATGTATCTTTCATGGAAAAAAATATAGTGTAAATAAAGAACCAAAATCTTTCATTGATGAATATATAAGCACCTCGCAAGTATTCAGAGCAGATTAGTTGTGGAGTGTTAGTCTTTGTTGTCCTTGTCCTCACTGGTTTTTTTTTTAATTAAAAAAAAAAATTTGTATACAAGATCGAGGCTCATGTAAGAGCTAACATTAATCACAAAAACATAAATAGACACATACACCATATGATCAAGGGAGCGGGAGACAAGATGGGGGGAGAGAGAGGGAAGCACACAAGTACAACAGCAAAGAACAGGGACATCGGGAGATCTGTGGGAGGGAGAGGGCTTGGGGGGAGGGGGCAGGGGAAGGGGGGGGGGGGAGGGTGGGAGAGGTATAAAATACATGGACACTGCTCGGACTTCCAGAAAAGAAGTCGGTATTTCAAAAAGGTGGATTTGGGGTGAATTAACGGGGGTAGAAAAGATCAAGGTTTTGGATTGGGGAAGATAAGAGATGGTGGTGAACAGCTGTTTTAAAGACCTGGAGGGAGGAGTGGGATTGAAGAGAGTGAGGGAGTTTGTTCCAGAGGCGGGAGAAAAGAGGAATGAAAGAGCGAAGGTGAGCAGAGAGTCTTGATTTTGGCAGTTTCACCAAAAGAGGGTTGCTGGCAGATCTTGTACGTACTGCAGGAATATTTGGGGGACAGAGTACAGACAGAGCTGGGGGAGCTAGGCCGGAGAGCAGTCGGTAGAAGACAGAAAGACCACCAACCTGTGTGCAGTGAGCGAGTGAAAGGCCCTCAAAATCAGCTTCATCGCGGGAGATTCCTGCTCCTGGACTCCGTGGACTCCCTGCTGCTCCTGGACTCCCTGTCCTTTCCTCCTGACAAGGTGGAAAGGTTTCTCTCAACCCTCGACTCTGATTCTGCAACTGGACCTGACGACATCAGCCCACGGGTCCTAAAATCCTATTCTTCCGCTCTTTCACTCCCTCTCTCTGTTCTCTTCACCCTCTCTTTTGCTCAAGGTCAACTGCCATCTGCTTAGAAATCAGCCAACATCACCGCTTTGCACAAAAAGGTGCAAAAACAGATCCTAGCAACTACAGACCAATCAGCCTTCTCCCAATTATCAGCAAAGTCATGGAATTCCATCATTGCTTCGGATATGAAATCTTTCCTCTTCTCCAATGGCTTGATCTCTGATCATCAATTTGGTTTCAGACCAGGTCACTCTACTCTGGACATGCTGCTTCTGCTGTCTCAACAATGGATGGAGGTCCTCAATGCCAAACAGGAAATTAGAGCTGTCTCCCTCGACATATCACGTGCCTTCGATACGGTCTGGCACCCCGCTCTGCTCACCAAACTCTCCTCCTTTGGTATCCATGGAAATCTCCACGCATGGCTGGCGGACTTCCTCTATCGTCGTAGTCAACGTGTGGCCCTGAATGGGTTTCTCTCATCTCCTCTTCCTGTTCAGGCTGGAGTTCCCCAAGGCAGTGTTCTGGGCCCTGTGCTTTTTCTGGTCTTCATCAATGATCTCTCTGACTCTCTTGAAAATCCTCTCTATCTCTTTGCTGATGACTCCACTCTCTGCCGCTCCATTCCTCATCCCTCAGATCGGCAGTCTGCAGCCTCCTCACTCTCTGCAGACCTGGACAAAATCACAGACTGGGCAAACAAGTGGAACATGTCTTTCAATCCTGACAAATCTCACACTCTTACGATGTCTCTCCGAAAAGACCGACTGGACAACCCTCCCATCTACTTTCTGAATAATCCTCTCCAAGAAGTTCTGTCACTCAAGCTTTTGGGTCTCACTATCTGCCATGATCTTTCCTGGGAAAACCACATTTCCAAGCTGGCCTCCAAAGATAGTCGCCGACTGGGCATCCTCCGTCGTGCGAAGTCCTTCCTTGGCACACCTGAGCTCCTCACCACATACAAGGCTTTCATCCACAGCTCAATGGAATACTGTTCTCCTCTATGGGCCGGTGCTCCTGCCTCACACCTAGTTCGTCTTCACGCTGTTGAAACCAAAGCGTTCAGAATCATTGGAATCTCCCGCGATGACGCTCTCTCCGAGGGCCTTTCACTTACTCACCGCAGGCAGGTTGGTGGTCTTTCCGTCTTCTACCGACTCCTCTCCGGCCTTGCTCCCACAGCTCTCTCTGGGCTCTGTCCCCCAAATATTCCTACAGGTCGCACAAGATCTGCCTGCAACCCTCTTATGGTTAAACTGCCAAAATCAAGACTCTCTGCTCACCTTCGCTCCTTCATTCCTCTTTTCTCCCGCCTCTGGAACAAACTCCCTCACTCTCTTCAATCCCACTCCTCCCTCCAGGTCTTCAAAACGGCTGTTCACCACCATCTCTTATCTTCCCCAATCCAAAACCTTGATCTTTTCTACCCCCGCTAATTTCACCCCAAATCCACTTTTTTGAGGTGACTTTTGACTTCTTTCCTGGAAGTGCTTGGTGTCCTTGCGATTTATACCTATCCTGCCTCCCCCCAGGCCCTCTCCCTCCCACACATCTCCCGATGTCCCTGCTCTCAAATGTTGTGTTTGTGTGCTTCCTCCCCTTCTCTCCCCATCTTGTCGACCACTCCCCTTTTTATATACTTTGTTTGCTTGTTTATTTGATTTGTTTCTTTGATAAATGTTAGCTCTTTCACGAGCCTCGACTCTGTATTTAAAAAAAATATATATATATCCTGATGTAGGTTTTATTCCAATGGCTGCAGAGTAGAAATCTGAGCAACTTGGGATGGAGTGGAAACCTGTCCAGGATAGAAACATTCATGACTCTTCATGAGTGCCCCGTTATCTGTCATGGGTATGAACCTTCATCTCATGTTAGAACTTCCAAATAGCAATGGACATTTTATATACGTGGAGTCTTAACTAGGCAGGAACCACAAACGTATCACAAGTCATAAATGTCCCCCCTCCCACATCTTTCCCACACCATCTCCACATTTAAAAAAAGATTTTTCTTTAAAAAATCCACATTATGCTCTGAAATTATTTTTGCTTTCTAAATTAAAAGTCCACATATAAATGTGAATTTGTTTGAAAGCTTTGGTCACCAGCCAATCAGTTCCACCCATGATACCTTTCACCCTCCCTCACCCGCAGAGATGCCTATCAGTGGGTGTGGCAATGATAGCGGAAAAAGAAGAAGAGATAACGATTCACTGATATTGTTGCAGTGCCGCTGAATGATCCAATGCTTAGGTTGCCACCAGTCATATCGGCATACTCTTTGTCCACACACACAATTGCCTGGCACAAAATACGTATCGTTCGATGAAACAAAAATCAACAAAGCATTTTCTCTACAAAATGTACAATCATGGAAGAACGAAATGAGAGATAGTAAAAGGGCAACCAACTGACAATGGAGGGCTGGAGCCATTGCCTGAGGACATAACAAGCAAGCGTTCACCTGTGGCTCCACTACCCCCAAAACGAATAAGAAAAGAGATATAGAGGAGGGAAGGAAACGACAGTATAGCCTGTGAGTCAGGGATTAGTTAGTTGATCTAGGTTATGGAGTTTAGTGATTATTTCAATACTAGTAAACAGTCCGTCAAAATGACGGGTTGGAACAGTTTATTCGAGGGTGCAGCCTCGTGAGCGTGCCAAAGTCTGAAGCCTCGGCCTAGTGTCAGGTGTGCTTATATCTTCTTTATTTATGAGACATCTTACGGATGTAAAAGAACACTCGTTTTACTCTGTGCGTTGCACATCACGTGCAGTGAATTTCACCTCCCTGCGCCTTGTATTTATTATTATATATTTAAAAAACGCTTCTGTACACCGCCCTTGAGGATCGGTTTGCAAGCCACCGTCCGCAATTCCAATAGAAGAGACATCATTACTCTTTTATGGAAAATGTCTTTCGAGTTTGTTTTATCCTCAAAAATAGACTGGAGTGAACACACCTTTGTGTTAATAGATTGGTCTTTAGAACCTAAACTTATGAAGGGGGACAGACATCTGTACAAACGCACATTATATTTTATACGGTAGACATGTGATTTAGAATTTGTGATTGGTCTCATAGTTCACAAACTTGATTCTGTAATATAGCCTACTCGCAGAAGTCACCTGGCACTGCCCGGGAGTGGTGGGAGAATAGGGCGAGGGGCAGTGGGATACACGCTGCTGTCCGGCTAGGTGAGCTTTTCTTGGCGATGGTTTTGGGACGTGTTGGTCCTCATGGTGTTTACTTTTTGCCTGCGAGCCGGTGGCAGTAATGCCTGACCCCACATCCAAATATACACTTTGTAGTGGCCTTTGGTGGCCTCCAAACGGCCTACAAGGTCAACAGGTATAACTTAAAACCTTGCCCAAAATCTGAAGTTACGACACCAACAATTTGGGGCCTCTAGATGCCACGGTTCAGCCTTGAAAGAATAACAAACAAACTCCACGCTCCAAATTTCGCAGGTCTCCACGCTCTCCATCGAAATCGAAGTTAAGTCATTGTTCCAATTTGTATTTTCGTTATAACTGTATTTCTTTTATGGTGTATGTACGTTTATTGTCCCGTCAAAGATTTTCGGTGCAAATCTTTCATACCTGTATTGAAAATCGCGTTAATTCGTGTCGTCTCGAGGTCTTGTACAGTGTACACTGTACAACCTTGAGGCTTTGTTTTTCTCTCAGCGCCTGTCGTTTGTGATCCAATAACTTTCGTTCTCTGTTTTCGCAGTCTTTCCACCCCAAAGCCTACTTCCTTATGTAAATCTCAACTAAAAAAAAACAAAAAAAAAAGACTACCTTCTCTGTGCTCATTCGTTTATTCATTCTTATTCGTTCGTTCGTTCTTCGACCACGTGTTTCTCCCCCATTTCCCCAGATAGATTGTCAAATTTCAATTCGTTATTTTATCGTCCATGTGATATTGTTTGATTATTGTTAGTTTTGGTTTGAATTTCCTGTAACTCGTAATTAATTAATCGTTTTCTGCCCTTGTGTGTGGCCTTGTAGTTGTACCCCCGTCGGTGTTTTGTTAACTTAAGTGTGTTTTGCTTGGCTCTTGGTTTTTTCCCTTCTACCCCGAACATAATACTGTCTAACGTTCTAATTCCCCACCCCCCCCCCCCCCCCCCAAAAAAAAAAAAAAAAAAAACCAAAAACATTTATTTTATTTTCTCCACGTGTACTGTTGTCTCATCCTGTATTTTCTGTCCAGGTGTGCTGTTCGCCCCACCCCCATTATCTCCTTGCCATCCACCGTTTGCCCTGTTCACGTGACTCGTGGTGGTCCCTCTCGGCTCTCCCCCCGTTGGTATTTTTGTGCATATAAGATTGTTCATAGTTCTGTTTAAATATTTTTAAATATGTTTAACCTTTCCCCTTCTGTTTTTTATTCAGTGGTATATTACAACACGCTGTTTTTCTTCCTATTTAAAAGGCTTTTCTCAATTTCCTCTCCAACTCATTCCACTTCAAAAAAAAGAAATTCAATATCTTATACGTCTCCCTCACTACATGGTCTAAATTCACATTCATTCCATCCCTCCTCCATCATCCTGAACCGGATTGCTAACTTGAAAATCACAACAAACCCAATTTGTTATCAATGTTCGTCTTTCATTAATCATCCACTTTCTAAACTCCCCTCTTGCCCCTCCCATCCAAATCCCCCCCCTTGCACCTACACTCCGAAACTTCCCCCTTGCCCCTCCACTCTTAAACTCCCCCCTTGCCCCTCCACTCCTGAACTCCCCCCTTGCCCTTCCCCTCCTAAACTTCCCCTTTGCCCCTCCCCTCCTAATCCCCCCCCTTGCCCCTCCACTCCTGATCTCCCCCCTTTCCCCTTCCCTCCAAAACTCCCCCCTTGCCCCTCCCCTCCTAAACTCCCCCCTCACTCCTCCCCTTCAAAACTCCCCCCCAATCCCTCCCATTCAATTCTCCCCCCATACCATTCCTCTCCAATTCTCTCTCCTCCCCCCTCCTCCTCCAAGCTGCCTCCTCCCCACTTCGTCTCCCTTCTATCTCATACCTCCACCCCCCCAAACCTTCTACTTTCCTCTGCCCCCCCTCAAACAACCCCTCACTGTGCCGCATCCCTTCACCAGCAAACCTTTCATCCTCCTCATCCTTCCCTTTCTTGGAACTCTTCTGCAACATCTGAAACACTATCAACTGCTCTCCCTACCTCCCCCTCTCATCCTTCATCTTACCCTACTCCTCCCCTCCCCTGTCCTGTACCCGATGCTCCCCCTCTCTCTTCATTAACGGTATGGACCTCAAACATCCGGGGCCTTCGCTCAAACCTGACTGATCTCTCCATACAGGTTGCTTCTGACAATCCAGACTTGATCTGCTTAACAGAGACTTTCCTCCTTCAAGATGTCTCTGATTCCTTAATATCTCTTCCTGGTTACTCCCTCCTCCGGTATGATAGACCTGAGCCTCGGCCTGGTGGTGGGGTGGCTATCTTTGTCAAAAACTCTCTTCCTCACTCTCCTTGCACTGCTCTCTTTCCTCCTCACCCGCAGGAGTACCTCTGGTTACGGCTTCCTCTCCGCTCCCACCTTTTGTTCATATGTGTTCTGTACCGTCCCCCAAACAGTGATGACTCCATCTACATTTCAATGTCTGACAACATGGACCAACTTCTATCCACTCATCCCAACTCCCTCTTCCTCATATGTGGTGACTTCAACTGTCATCATGCCACCTGGTTGGGTGTGGGTTCCTCTCTCACTAGTCATGGCACCTCAGCAAAGGACTTCTGTGACTCACTGGGATTGACACAATCTGTCAATTTCCCGACCCGGATCTCAGCCAATGGAGTATCTTCTCTTCTAGACTTGGTTATGACAAACTTCCCTGCTAATGTCTGCTGCTCTTCTTCTGCTCCAATCGGTTCTTCTGATCATGTGCTTGTCAAAGTGGACATCTCTCTGGCCATTCTCAGAGAGCCTCCTCAGCGTCGACGAGTCTGGCATTTCACTCAGGCCGACTGGGACGGTCTTCAAGCAGCCATCAATCGTCTGGATTGGTCTCCCATCTCCACTGCCTCTGACATCAATTCTTCCTGGGAATTCTTCCAAAGCAAACTGATCTCTCTCATGCACAGATTTATCCCATCTCGCCTTCAATTGTTTTACCCTTCCTCCCGTCCATGGTACACTGAATCTTGTGGTGAGGCAGTTGCCCTGAAACAACTTGCCTTTGCCTCTTGGAAGGCTAATCCAACTGAAGGAAATCTCAGTTCCTTCCACCAAGCTCGGAACAAGTGTGTGTCGACCCTCAGGAGTGCCAGGAAGCACTATCTCTCCTCACTCAAGAATGAACTCTCAAACCTGTCTCCTTCCTCCAAATCCTGGTGGCGTCTGGTCAAATCCGTTTCTGGTGTTTGTTCCCCCTCCATCCCCTCCCTTACCTCAAATGGCCACACAGTTGACATCGCACGTGACAAAGCCGAATGCCTCAACTCTGTGTTCGCCTCGAAATCCTTAGTCCCAAACCCATCTCTCTCTGTTCCCACCTTTCCCAGTCGAACCCAAATGCTCCTGGACTCTGTGTCCTTCTCTCCTGACAAGGTGGAGGAGTTTTTGTCAAACCTCGACTCTGATTCTGCAACTGGACCAGACGGCATCAGCCCATGGGTCCTAAAATCCTGCTCTGCCGCTCTATCTCACCCTCTCTCTGTTCTTTTCACCCTATCTTTTGCTCAAGGTCATCTGCCAGCATCCTGGAAATCAGCTAACATTACCGCTTTACACAAAAAAGGTGCAAAAACAGATCCTTGCAACTACAGACCAATCAGCCTGCTCCCAATTATCAGCAAAGTCATGGAATCCATCATTGCTTCGGATATGAAATCTTTCCTCTTCTCCAATGGCTTGATCTCTGATCATCAATTTGGTTTCAGACCAGGTCACTCTACTCTGGACATGCTGCTTCTGCTGTCTCAACAATGGATGGAGGTCCTCAATGCCAAACAGGAAATCAGAGCTGTCTCCCTTGACATATCAAGGGCCTTTGATACGGTCTGGCACCCAGCTCTGCTCACCAAACTCTCCTCCTATGGTATCCATGGAAATCTCCATGCATGGCTTGCGGACTTCCTCTCTGGTCGTAGTCAACGTGTGGCCCTGAATGGATTTCTCTCATCTCCCCTTCCTGTTCAGGCTGGAGTTCCCCAAGGAAGTGTGCTGGGCCCTGTGCTTTTTCTGGTCTTTATCAATGATCTCTCTGACTCTCTGGAAAATCCTCTCTATCTCTTTGCTGATGACTCCACTCTCTGCCGCTCCATTCCTCTTCCCTCAGATAGGCAGTCTGCAGCCTCCTCACTCTCTGAAGACCTGGACAAAATCACAGACTGGTCAAACAAGTGGAACATGTCTTTCAATCCTGCCAAATCTCACTCTCTTACTATGTCTCTCCGAAAAGATCGACTGGACAACCCTCCCATCTACTTTCTCAACAATCCTCTCCAAGAAGTTCTGTCACTCAAGCTTTTGGGTCTCACTATCTGCCATGATCTTTCTTGGGAAAACCACATTTCCAAGCTGGCCTCCAAAGCCAGTCGCCGACTGGGCATCCTCCGTCGTGCGAAGTCCTTCCTCGGCACACCTGAGCTCCTCACCACATACAAGGCTTTCATCCGCAGCTCAATGGAATACTGTTCTCCCCTATGGGCTGGTGCTCCTGCCTCACACCTGGCTCGGCTTCACGCTGTTGAATCCAAAGCTTTCAAAATCATTGGAATCTCCCGCGATGAAGCTATCTCTGAGGGCCTTTCACTCACTCACCGCAGGCAGGTAGGTGGTCTTTCTGTCTTCTACCGACTCCTCTCCGGCCTTGCTCCCCCAGCTCTCTCCGTGCTCTGTCCCCCAAATATTCCTACAGGTCGCACCAGATCTGCCAGCAACCCTCTGATGGTTAAACTGCCGAAATCTCGGCTCTCTGCTCACCTTCACTCTTTCATTCCTCTTTTCTCCCGCCTGTGGAACAAACTCCCACACTCCCTTCAATCCCTCTCCTCCCTCCAGGTCTTTAAAACAGCTGTTCACCACCATCTCTTATCTTCCCCCATCCATAACCTTGATCTTTTCTACCCCCACTAATTCACCCCAGATCCACCTTGTTTGAAATTCCAACTTATTTCCTGGAAATCCTGGCAGTGTCCATATGTTTATACCTCTCCCACCCCCCCCCCCTTCACATGCCTCCCCCCCTTCACATGCCTCCCCCCTTCACATGCCTCCCCCCAAAGCCCTCTCCCTCCCACAGATCTCTCGATGTCTCCATGTCTCTCGGTCCCTGCTCTCAAATGTTGTGTTTGTGTCCTTCCCCCTCTCTCCCCATCTTGTCTACCGCTCCCGATGTTATTTGTTTTATGTGTCTGTTTGTCTTTCTGTGTGATTAATTTTCGCTCTTTCACGAGCCTCGATCTTGTATACAAAAAAAAAAAAAAAAAAAAAAAAAAAAAAAAAAAAAAAAAAAAAAAAAAAAAAAAAAAAAAAAAAAAAAAAAAAAAAAAAAAAAAAACACTTGACATTATTTACAAGATTATAGGAACTGAAAGAACAAGGTAGATGTGGGGAAGGTGATGTAGTGTTAAAATTTCAGTCGTATATCTTAATTTTGAGTGGGAAGAGGAACTAGACCTTACAAGGGCAAATATACAGGGAAACAAGAGTCAGTTGGAGAATTTCTGAAGGGCAGCAATGGATTGATACGGGCATTGCCATGGAAGGTTTGCCTCCACGAACTCCATGCCAGCTGTATTTGTAACTGTGCATTTTGCAAATTCAAGACCAATATTAAACATGTCGAAAAAAACATTCTCAACCTTTCTTGCATAATCTGGAGCTTATTGTGAATCATAGCATTGCACAGGTAATAGAGGGCAGAATTCTATTTAGGAACAGATTTGAATTTAAACCAAAAGTATGCTGGCAACATGAAAGCTTAAAAAGATCAATATAACTTGTGTAGGCCTTTAACTCCTGAGATGTTTGTAAGTTGAAGTCTACTTTTTTTTTTCGAATGCTTTTGTCAACTGTGTTGATCATTTTCTGAAGAGGTGTCACTCCTTGATTATTTAGGGCAATCGCATTAAAGCGATTGGGCAAGAACTATCTCTTGAATTTAGAATGAACTAGTTTTGTTGGTGAGGGCTAGTTCTGATCTGTGTCGGCACGGACAAGTATAACAATTGAAGACATTAACAGGATGTGGATTGTGGTACGCAAACCACCGAGGAGGCAAGGAGAAGTTGACGGTTCGAGTGTTAACCCTTTGTCAGAGGAAAAGAAGGTATGAATCCTTCATTGGAGCTCCTTGCTTCCCACGGCAGCCAGTTAGTGCACCCCAATCAATCTCCTATTGATTGAATCCTTTGTTCTATCTTATTAATTTTCCATTTTCTTGTCATTTTGTTTCTTTAAGCTTGCGCACACACAAGAGCATGATCAGCTGCCAGTATCCCCCAGTGACCACCTTTAGAGGCCATTTTCCCCCGCAGAGCAGGGGTTGGCCTTTTTCGGGCACCATAGTCCCATTTTTGAGGCAATGTTTTATGGCCGGATGCTCTTCCTGCCACCAACCCTGTTAGTCGCCTCTTGCAACACACAGGGAATTACCAGTGAACTGGTACTCAATTTGCCGACCTCGGAAGGATGACAGGCTGAGTCAACCCCCCTGGTGCTAATTCAGCGATCGACCGGGATTCAGAACCCAAGATCCTAGGATCCCAAGCCGGCACCCTAACCGCTAAGCCAACACCAAGCTCCCAGTATCCCATCCCAAGCCGGCACCCGAACCGCTCAGCCAACACCAAGCTCCCAGTATCCCATCCCAAGCCGGCACCCTAACCGCTCAGCCAACACCAAGCTCCCAGTATCCCATCCCAAGCCGGCACCCTAACCGCTAAGCCAACACCAAGCTTGCAGTATCCCATCCCAAGCCGGCACCCTAACCGCTAAGCCAACACCAAGCTCGCAGTATCCCATTCCAAGCCGGCACCCGAACCGCTCAGCCAACACCAAGCTCCCAGTATCCCATCCCAAGCCGGCACCCTAACCGCTAAGCCAACACCAAGCTTGCAGTATCCCATCCCAAGCCGGCACCCTAACCGCTAAGCCAACACCAAGCTCGCAGTATCCCATTCCAAGCCGGCACCCTAACCGCTAAGCCAACACCAAGCTCCCAGTATCCCATTCCAAGCCGGCACCCTAACCGCTAAGCCAACACCAAGCTCCCAGTATCCCATCCCAAGCCGGCACCCTAACCGCTCAGCCAACACCAAGCTCCCAGTATCCCATCCCAAGCCGGCACCCTAACCGCTCAGCCAACACCAAGCTCCCAGTATCCCATCCCAAGCCGGCACCCTAACCGCTAAGCCAACACCAAGCTTGCAGTATCCCATCCCAAGCCGGCACCCTAACCGCTAAGCCAACACCAAGCTCGCAGTATCTCATTCCAAGCCGGCACCCTAACCGCTAAGCCAACACCAAGCTCCCAGTATCCCATTCGAAGCCGCACCCTAACCGCTAAGCCAACACCAAGCTCCCAGTATCCCATCCCAAGCCGGCACCCTAACCGCTAAGCCAACACCAAGCTTGCAGTATCCCATCCCAAGCCGGCACCCTAACCGCTAAGCCAACACCAAGCTCGCAGTATCCCATTCCAAGCCGGCACCCTAACCGCTAAGCCAACACCAAGCTCCCAGTATCCCATCCCAAGCCGGCACCCTAACCGCTCAGCCAACACCAAGCTCCCAGTATCCCATCCCAAGCCGGCACCCTAACCGCTCAGCCAACACCAAGCTCCCAGTATCCCATCCCAAGCCGGCACCCTAACCGCTCAGCCAACACCAAGCTCCCAGTATCCCTCAGTAGTTTACGATAACTTTTCCTTTTATTCCCGTGAACTCGTGATTTACGTTGTTTTGCTTAAGTATTTCAAATTGCCTCCATGATCACAGACATCAGACTTCATCATTCATGTTTTATTACTTTCTTACATTTCCTTTCTATATTATCACATGACATTTCTTTCATTTATAGCACCTGACTTTCTGCTTATCGTTCTCTCGTTCTCTTTATATTTTCCCCAGTCCATCATGTGCATATTACACTATTACAGTGTCTACTCTTTGTTCATTCTCTATTTCTTCCTTTCAACTTTAATCTTGGGAAACATCATGACCTCCTGATGAATTGAAGTTTTTTATTTAGAGTTCAATTAAGTTCATTTCCATTCAAGAGAGGTTGGGGAGGGAAGAAAAATACTTGTGAGTCAACTCAGCCACGTGCAATCGATCGCCAAAGGGGGCTGTGCAAATAGGAAAATAAAGCTGAACAAAGAAAAAAATGAAAGTGTAAGGTGTCGAGGGTCCTACAAAGGAACTCATCATGATCTGTTGCTTTATTTTTCAAAATTGTAAATCTGCAATTATGAGTGAAAGGCAATAATTGGCTTGGTGTGTCGTGTTGCCCCTCGTTGTAGCTCTTCAAACTGGGTGATCGTCAACCCTTATCTCCCGCGAGCAGGAGTACCCGGCGTTCCTCGGTGATATTCTAATCCTGTTGGCATTTTGTTGTGCGTGCCTAAAACACTTCCCTTCACCCACTAAGGAATTTTCTTATTTAATATTATAAATACAAAGGATAGCCTGGTGTTGGCTTAGCGGTTAGGGTGCTGGCTTGGGATCCTAGGATCCTGGGTTCGAATCGCGGTCGATCGCTGAATTTTTGACTGAGTCACTGAGTCAATTTCCTGGTATTGACTCAGCCTGTCATCCCTCCGAGGTCGGCAAATTGAGCACTGGCTCACTGGTAAATCCGTGTTTGTCGCAAGAAGTGACTAACAGGGCTGGCGGCAGGAAGGGCATCCGGCCATAAAACATTGCTTCAAAAAGGGGACCACGGTGCCCGGAAAAGGCCGACCCTTGCTCTGCGGGGAAAAATGGCCTCTAAAGGAGGTTCATATATAGCTACAAAGATAGTGATTGGAAAAAAAATCTCCCCCCCCCCCCGAAAAAAAAATCTCCCCCCCCCCCCAAAAAAAATCTTAACATTTGAAATATTTTTTTTAACCCAAAACACTCCCTGGCACTCACTGATGAACTTATTAAAGTTTAATGAAGGTCCATTCAGTCATCTTTGAGAAAAATGGCAATTCAGACAGACAGACAGACAGACAGACAAACGGCTCTCTTATAGTATAGATTAAGTAAGTTAATTATGAAGCTTTTCAATAACTTTTATTGATCCATTGAAGGAACATAAGTCTGTACCTGTAGTTTCTAAAATGGCAAAAAGAAAGAGTATATCTGGTGTAAATAATACGCCTACCTTCCTGGAATTGCTGATCGGGAAAAGATGTATCGACGAGCAATTATTCCTTCCACCAGCTTTTAATCTTCGCACCTGCTCGGCCTAACCTTGATGAATAATTTCTGCAAAAGCCCAATTCTATTTCACGTGTGAAAGCTTTTGAACACTCATGTCTTGTCAAATTTTATTTACATTTATCACAAATTCAACTCTGCACTTTATCGTCCGCAATCGATAAAGCCTGTCCTCGGTCGGGTCACCAGACGAGGTGCGTGATTCGGGAGTAATAAAAAATGCTATTAATTGGCGAGATCCCTCTTATTTAGTGTTTGGATCTGACCACTGCTGAACCAATCAATGCACTGAGCACGAGGGCACACATGCCATGTGACACCAGGTCACATGGTCACATTTTTGTGACTTGGTGTGGAAGTCAGAGATTGAGGTTAAGTGTTAGGTTTGGCAAAAATAGGGAAAAGCCATGGTTGTGGCATTATTTCTCTTTTATCCATTTGTATTGCATGCATTTCTTTTAGCATAACTTTAAGTTAACATATGAAATAAATATATATGTGTGTGTGTGTGTGTGTGTGTGTGTGTGTGTGTGTATATATTTATATACGTGTGTGTGTGTGTGTGTGTGTGTGTGTGTGTGTATATGTATATACGTGTGTGTGTGTGTGTGTGTGTATTTATATGTATATACGTGTGTGTGTGTATATTTATATGTATATACGTGTGTGTGTGTGTGTATATTTATATGTATATACGTGTGTGTGTGTATATTTATATGTATATACGTGTGTGTGTGTGTATATTTATATGTATATACGTGTGTGTGTGTGTATATTTATATGTATATACGTGTGTGTGTGTGTATATTTATATGTATATACGTGTGTGTGTGTATATTTATATGTATATACGTGTGTGTGTGTGTATATTTATATGTATATACGTGTGTGTGTGTGTGTATATATTTATGTATATACGTGTGTGTGTGTGTGTGTGTGTGTGTATATTTATATGTATATACGTGTGTGTGTGTGTGTGTGTGTATTTATATGTATATACGTGTGTGTGTATGTGTATATTTATATGTATAAACAGTCACGTGAAAAAGTAAGTACACCCCATGTAAAGTTTTGACTTTTTCAACATATTTCAACATACAGCGATTTGATCTTCATTTCAACAATATTGATCGATAAAGGTGATATAATTCAACAAATATCATGAAACATTTACATTTTGTAGTCCATTGTATAATTTAAATAAACATAACTGCAAATTTCACATGTGGAAAAAGTAAGTACACCCTTGGCTCTAAAAGGTGGTATTGCCCCCTTTGGCAGAAACAACCTCAAGTAGGCGTTTCTTATAACTGTCTACCTGTCTCTGACATTGACAGGGAGAAATTTTTGCCCACTCCTCCATGCAGAATTCTTTCAGCTGTGCGATGTTTGAGGGGTTTCTTGCATGCACAGCTCGTTTCAAATCCCCCCACAACATCTCGATGGGATTTAGATCCGGGCTTTGACTTGGCCATTCCAGAACCTCCATTTCTTTCTTTTCAGCCATTCCTTGGTGGATTTACTGGTACTAGGACGTGCCCGTACGTGGGTGCCCGTTCCTTGCCAAAAAAAAAAAAAAAAAAAATTTGTGTAGGGGTGTGTGTGTGTAAACATCCTAGGGCGTGCCCGTACGTGGGTGCAAAAAAACATGCGTGCAAACAACAACAGCAAAAAAAAACTTTGAAACCACGTGGCAGTAACGACCACAGAACCCCCCCCCTCTATTTACATGAATGGTTTGGTCCATTCGCAACGACCACAGAACCCCCCCCTCTATTTACATGCAATGGTTTGGTCCATTCGCAACGCCAAAGCGAACGGCGAACGGCTAAATCGCCATAGCTCGGTAAGTACTTGTCCGATTAATTTAAAACCTTGAAAAGGCACATCCTCGGGTCCCCAGCAATATACCTGGCAAGTTTCAAGTATATCGGACCCGTGGTTGTCGAGAAACAGCGGTCACAGACAAACAAACAAACGTACAAACGTACAGACAGAGATTACTGGAATTATAGATAGATGCTTAGGGTCATTGTCATGTTGCAAGGTCCACCTTCGGTTGAGCTTCAACTTTCCGACAGATGGCCTCACATTATCCTCAAGCACCCTCTGGTACAATGAAGAATTCATAGTGGATTCTATGATGGTGAGCTGCCCAGGCCCTGATGCAGCAAAGCTGCCCCAAACCATAATATTTCCACCACCATGCTTTCCAGTTGGTATCAGGTTCTTGTGGTCAAATGCTGTCTTTGGTTTTCGCCAAACATGTCTTCTGGTAGTGTGGCCAAATAGCTCTACCTTTGACTCATCTGTCCAGAGCACATTGTTGCAGAATTGCTGGTCTTTGCCTTGGTGTTCATTGGCAAACTTTAGTCTTGCCCTGATGTTCTTTCTGGAAAGCAAAGGTTTCCTCTACCTCCCATGTAGATCAAATTTGTGCAGCCTCTTTCTAATAGTAGACTCGTGCACTTTGACATCAACAGTGGCAAGAGCTACCTGTAGGTCCCGTGATGACATTCTGGGGTTCTTAGAGACTTCTTTCAGCATCTAGCGGTCTGCTCTTGGGCTGAACTTGCTGGGGCGGCCTGGCCTGAACAAGTTGGCAGTTGTTTGGAATCTTCTCCACTTGTAGATGATCTTCCGGACAGTCGAATGATTGATTTCAAATTGTTTGGAGATCTTTTTAAATCCCTTCCCAGACTCGTAGGCATCAATAACCTTCTTTCTAAAGGCCTCAGAGAGCTCTTTTGATCTAGGCATGGTGACGCTGCACACTTCAACAACAAAGAGCAAACCAAACTAAATGTCTGAGGTTTAAATAAGACAGGTTCCTCCAAGATCCTCTCTAACGATGTTCTAATCATTTGCACCTGAGCTGGTGCACCTGATTCTAATTTTAGGTATTTGAAGTAGTGATAAATGTAGGGGTGTACTTACTTTTTCCACATGCAAAATTTGCATTTATGTTTATTTAAATTATACAATGGACTACAAAATGTAAATGTTTCATGATATTTGTTGTATTATATCACCTTTATCGATCAATATTGTTGAAATGAAGATCAAATCGCTGTATGTTGAAATATGTTGAAAAGGTCAAAACTTTACATGGGGTGTACTTACTTTTTCACGTGACTGTACGTGTGTTTTTGTGTGTATATTTATATGTATATCCGTGTGTGTGTGTGTATTTATATGTATATACGTGTGTGTGTGTATGTGTATTTATATGTATATACATGTGTGTGTGTGTGTGTGTGTGTGTGTGTGTGTGTGTGTGTGTGTGTGTGTGTGTGTGAATGTAGTGCCGTATTTATAGGACTGGCAGTCTGTCTTCCAGCATTCATACTTATACCTGTGGTTTGTAGAGAGGGTTTTTTGTCCCCCGTCGCACCGCGGAGCGAAAGGGGGACTATGGTTTTCCCCTCCCTCCATCCGTGTGTGTGTGTGTGTGCGTCCGTGCGTGCGTCCGTGCGGGCGTGCGTGCGAGCGAACGTGCGTGCGTGCGTCCGTGCGTAAGCGAAGGACCGAATTCTAATTTGGTGTGTGGGTGCAACCTCGTCAAAATCCATGATGGCCGCCGCCATGTATGTCTGACGCCATGTATGTCTGAACCTTGTGAGCTGAATATCTTGAAAAATAAGCGAAGTACCAACTTCTAATCTGGTGTGTGGGTGTGTCTAGGCATAAGGAAGAACGCAATTGAAAATTGGGTCGCCACGTCAAAATCCAAGATGGCCGCCACCATATATATGTCTGAACCTTGTGAGCGAAATATCTTGAAAAATAAACGAACTACTAACTTCTAATCTGGTGTGTGGGTGTATCTACGCATAAGGGAGAACGCTATTGAAAATTTGGTCGCCACGTCCACATCCAAGATGGCTGCCTTGCGTCTTCCACTTTGTCAACTCACATCACTTCAACGACGGGGGACCGAGGCGTAACGCTTGTTTTTTGTTTTTTTTAATTTGTTTTTTTTTGTATACGGAATCGAGGCTCGTGAAAGAGCTAACATTTATCACAAAAAAAAAAAATCAAACAGGCAAACAAAATATATAAAAAGAGGGAGCAGTGGACAAGGTGGGGAGAGAAGGGGAAGCACACAAACACAACATTTGAGAGCAGGGACATCGGGAGATGTGTGGGAGGGAGAGGGCTTGGGGGGAGGAGGCGTGGGAAGGGGGAGGGGGGGGTGGGAGAAGCATAAAACACAAGGACACTGCAAGGACTTCCAGGAAAGAAGTTGGTATTTCAAAAAAGTGGATTTGGGGTGAAATTAGCGGGGGTAGAAAAGATCAAGGTTTTGGATGGGGGAAGATAAGAGATGGTGGTGAACAGCTGTTTTAAAGACCTGGAGGGAGGAGTGGGATTGAAGTGAGTGAGGGAGTTTGTTCCAGAGGCGGGAGAAAAGAGGAATGAAGGAGTGATGGTGAGCAAAGAGTCTTGATTTTGGCAGTTTAACCATAAGAGGGTTGCTGGCAGATCTTGTGCGACCTGTAGGAATATTTGGGGGACAGAGCACAGAGAGAGCTGGGGGAGCAAGGCCGGAGAGGAGTCGGTAGAATACAGAAAGACCACCAACCTGCCTGCGGTGATTGAGTGAAAGGCCCTCGGAGATAGCTTCATCGCGGGAGATTCCAATGATTCTGAACGCTTTGGTTTCAACAGCGTGAAGCCGAGCTAGGTGTGAGGCAGGAGCACCAACACAGAGGGGAGAGCAGTACTCCATTGAGCTGCGGATGAAAGCCTTGTATGTGGTGAGGAGCTCAGGTGTGCCAAGGAAGGACTTCGCACGACGGAGGATGCCCAGTCGGCGACTGGCTTTGGAGGCCAGCTTGGAAATGTGGTTTTCCCAGAAAAGATCATGGCAGATAGTGAGACCCAAAAGCTTGAGCGACAGAAATTCTTGGAGAGGATTATTCAGAAAGTGGATGGGAGGGTTGTCCAGTCGGTCTTTTCGGAGAGACATCGTAAGAGTGTGAGATTTGTCAGGATTGAAAGACATGTTCCACTTGTTTGCCCAGTCTGTGATTTTGTCCAGGTCTGCAGAGAGTGAGGAGGCTGCAGACTGCGGATCTGAGGGAAGAGGAATGGAGCGGCAGAGAGTGGAGTCATCAGCAAAGAGATAGAGAGGATTTTCAAGAGAGTCAGAGAGATCATTGATGAAGAAATGGTGTTGTATGTTGTATCACATAATCTACAGAGTTCTGCAAGCCAGAGATCTTATACCTCCTGGTATTTACATTGCATATTAACGTTTCAATGATACTTATTTTTGAAAATAATAGACTGCAATGCATTGGTATCCTGGCCAAATTATAAATTAAAAGACAATCAGCAAACCACACACACTCACGCACACAGACGCACACAGACACACACAAAACATACATACACACAAAACATACATGCACACAAAACATACATACACACAAAACATACATACATACATACAGTCATACATACATACATAGTGCTACGGTTTTGAGTTGTGTGAAGTGAGCTTAATAAAGGTTAAAGGTTTGCCCCCCATAGATAGTCACACGTGCATCATGTAGCCTCATTTGTAGTATCGTTATGTCTTAGTATATGTGAGAGTAGGCCCCTTCCAGTGTTAATCCTGCGTTGTGTAAAGACAGGAGAATAGGTCCTACTCCGGCAAACCATCCTACCTCGGTAGGTGCAATCCATTTTGCTGCCCTTTGCTCGCTCACTAGTCGAGTTAACACGAGGTAGGCCTAAGAGGGTGGGGCCGGCGTTGAGGTCGGGGCGGAGTCGAGGCAGAGCGGCGAGGCGATGACGGTAAGCATGAGCCACCAATCAGGGCTCACAGCGTGTGGCTGCAGCACTGCGTCACAGGGCGTGGTTGGAACATTCGATCGGGCTAAGAGGGCTGGCAATAAAATCGATTGCGCGAAGCCCCCCACCTCAGTTATGAGAAGGGAGAGGCGCTTGAACAGTTATGAGAAGGGAGAGGCGCTTGAACAGTTATGAGAAGGGAGAGGCGCTTGAACAGTTATGAGAAGGGAGAGGCGCTTGAACAGTTATGATAAGGGAGAGGCGCTTGAACATTTATGAGAAGGGAGAGGCGCTTGAACAGTTATGAGAAGGGAGAGGCGCTTGAACAGTTATGAGAAGGAAGAGGGGCTTGAACAGTTATGAGAATGGAGAGGCACTTGAACAAGTTATCAGCCCATAAGAGCAATTGAGCCACCAAGGACTCGCGTGCACACGGCAGTTGCAGAGGACTCGCATAGGGGGACGTGCGGCAAAGAGGGCTTGAAGAGGATCTGCATCACTCGCACCGTATGAACTTGACTATCGCTGGAGATACGTGGGCGCAGCCAGGGCGTTTATAACCAACTTGCGCGGTTCAGCCAAGTGAGTGAACGAAGCTGCGTAACCGCCTTTTGCCACAAAAGCCGTCCCTGCCATTTGCCCCGATATATCGCCCTTGCTTGAGAGACGCGCGGCGTGGCCTTGTCTTCGCCAATCACCATCATCGTGTGACGTGCTGTGACCGAGGAAAGCCGGATGGGGGCCGTTCCTGGACGACCAAGCCGGCGCGTTTGGCCTGAACATCCTCCTGCCCATCTGCAATCCCCGTGTGAGTGTGTCAGACGGGCCCGTTGTCTTTGGGTATTAAGAATAAGACTGTATAAGGATTTCCCTGTGTCTCTTCGTCCTGAACTGTAAATACGTGCAATACTCATTAAATCTATTTGTTCTTCCTTTTCTTCTAAATCCGATCGTTCCCGTGATTTCTCCATTGAATAAGCGTGGCACGAATAACATCGCTTAAATCGGGTCCATTAATTATAACGGCGCGGATCATGTGAACGCAAACCACTCGGCGTATTCCAATCACACGTGGTTCGTGCGAGGCTTGTGTCCTCGCTTCCAGGGCAGCGTGAGTACTTAGGTACGAGAGAGAATTTGGTCCCGAAACCCTATTTTGCGCTGTCCGGAAGGGACGTAATAGGTCTCGGTTGGCGCCAGGCCAGTTAAGACAAGGGGATTAATCCCCCCTTGATAAGAGGAGAAGGCCGGTGACAGATCCGCAACAATACATACATACACACAAAAACACACATACATACACACACACACAAAACGTACATACATACATACATACATACACACATACACACAAAAACATACATACGTACACACACACAAAACGTACATACATACATACAAACACACATACACACAAAAACATACATACATACACACACAACATGCATACACACACACACACACACAAACAAAACATAAATACATACACACACACACATACACAAAACATACATACACACACACACACACAAACACACATACATACACACACACACTCACAAAACATAAATACATACACACACACACACACACACATACACAAAACATACATACACATAAACACACATACATACACACACATACACACAAACCATACCTACATACATGCATACATACATGCATACACACATAAACACACATACACATAAACACACACACACACAAAACATACATACATACATACACACAAAACATACATACACACACACACACAAAAAAAAAAACACTTCAAATTGTCTCCATGATCACAAACGTCAGAATCCATCATTCATGTTTTATTACTTCCTCACAACGTTCTATACTACACCTGACATTTCTTTCATTTATAGCATGTGACTTTCTGCCTCACATTCTCTTGTCCTCATTATATTTTCCCCAGTCCATCATTGTTTTGTTGCTTTGTTGATTCTTTATTTCTTCCTCTCAACTTTCATCTCGGGAAACCTAATGACCTCCCGATGAATTGAAGTTCTTCATTTGTTTGCAGTATAATTAAGTTCATTTCCATTTAAGGTCCAGGAAATTTCCAAAGACAGGTGCGAGTAGAAGACGTCATATATGAAACCGAAACAACAAAAAATACAACCCCAACGATTACAAATAAAAGACAAATCCGCCAACATCACTGCATTACACAAAGAGGTGGAAAAACCGATCCCCTCAACTATAGACAGATCAGCTTACTTCCAATCATCAGCAAGGTCATGGAATCAATCATCAGCAAGGTCATGGAATCAATCAGCAAGGTCATGGAACCAGTGATCAGCAAGGTCATGGAATCAATCATCAGCAAGATCATGGAACCAATCATCAGCAAGGTCATGGAATCAATCATCAGCAAGGTCATGGAATCAATCATCAGCAAGGTCATGGAATCAGTCATCAGCAAGGTCATGGAATCAATCATCAGCAAGGTCATGGAATCAATCATCATCAAGGTCATGGAATCAAACATCAGCTAGGTCATGGAATCAATCATCAGCAAGGTCATGGAATCAATCAGCAAGGTCATGGAATCAATCATCAGCAAGGTCATGGAATCAATCATCAGCAAGGTCATGGAATCAATCATCATCAAGGTCATGGAATCAATCATCAGGAAGGTCATGGAATCAAACATCAGGAAGGTCATGGAATCAAACATCAGGAAGGTCATGGAATCAATCATCAGGAAGGTGATTGAATCAATCATCATCAAGGTCATGGAATCAATCATCAGCAAGGTCATGGAATCAATCATCAGCAAGGTCATGGAATCAATCATCAGCAAGGTCATGGAATCAATCATCAGCAAGGTCATGGAATCAATCATCAGCAAGGTCATGGAACCAATCATCAGCAAGGTCATGGAATCAATCATCAGCAAGGTCATGGAACCAATCATCAGCAAGGTCATGGAATCAATCATCAGCAAGGTCATGGAACCAATCATCAGCAAGGTCATGGAATCAATCATCAGCAAGGTCATGGAACCAATCATCAGCAAGGTCATGGAATCAATCATCTGCAAGATCATGGAACCAATCAGCAAGGTCATGGAACCAATCATCAGCAAGGTCATGGAATCAATCATCAGCAAGGTCATGGAATCAGTCATCAGCAAGGTCATGGAATCAATCATCAGCAAGGTCATGGAATCAATCATCACACTTCATATGAATCCTTCCTTTTCTGCAACAACTTTATCTCAGATGACCAATTTGGTTTCAGACTCGGTCACTCCACCTTAGACATGCTGTGCTTCTACTCTTCTAACATTGGATGGAGGCCCTCAATGTCAGACATGAGATCAGGGTCGTCTCTAAGGCCATACAGTGCATTCAGAAAGTATTCAGACCCCTTCACTTTTTTCACATTTTGTTATGTTGCAGCCTTATGCTGAAATCGTTTAAATTCATTTTTTCCCTCATCAATCTACACTCAATACCCCATAATGACAAAGAGAAAACAGGATTTTATAAAGTTTTGCAAATTTATTAAAAAGAAAAAACTGAAATTTCACATTGACATAAGTATTCAGACCCTTTGTTATGACATTTGAAATTTAGCTCAGGTGCCTCCCATTTCTCTTGATCATCTTTGAGATGTTTCTCCACCTTGAATGGAGTCCACCTGTGGTAAATTCAATTGATTGGACATGATTTGGAGAGGCACACACCTGTCTATAAAAGGTCTCACAGCTGACAATGCATATCAGAGCAAAAACCAAGCCATGAGGTCGAAGGAACTGCCTGCAGAGCTCAGAGACAGGATTGTGTCGAGGCACAGATCTGGGGAAGCCTACAAAAAATTTCTGCTGCATTGAAGGTTCCCAAGAGCACAGTGGCCTCCATAATTCTTAAATGGAAGAAGTTTGGAACAACCAGGACTCTTCCTCGAGCTGGCCGCCCGGCCAAACTGAGCAATCGGGGGAGAAGGGCCTTGGTAAGAGAGGTGACCAAGAACCCGATGGTCACTCTGGCTGAGCTCCAGAGATCCTGTGTGGAGATGGGAGAAACTTCCAGAAGGACAACCATCACTGCAACACTCCACCGATCTGGGCTTCATGGCAGAGTGGCCAGACGGAAGCCAAACAGTTCAATCTTGGTTTCATCAGACCACAGAATCTTGTTTCTCACAGTCTGAGAGTCGTTTAGGTGCTTTTTTGCAAACTCCAAGCGGGCTTTCATGTTTCAATTTTTCTATTCAGCACTTTCAGAAATATAGAGGTGCAAAATCTTTCGTTTTTTCCAAGATGGCACCAGTAGCACGTGACCTATGACATCATAATTATCATTTAAAAATCCTACAGGAGGAGGTGAAATATGGTGAAAATTTCCTGTCGATCGGACCAACGGTTGCAGAGAAAATTATCTTTTTTCTGTGTGGCCAAACAGACAAACAGACAGACAAACAAACAGACAGACAAGGGTGAAGACATATCCTACATTCACCTTTGGTGGCGGAAGTAACAACATCCAATTCACAATCTCGTGGAGATATGTGGAAATGTGCTTGTCGCAACATGAAGAAAGCCTACATTTCAGTTTGTAACATAAACTGCTGACGTCAAATGCGTACAGCTAGGCCTATGGTATAAAACCAGGGCAGACTGCCGCAGAGGCAGAGCAGGTATTAATAACAAGCGGAATCCTCCAGTGGCAGCAAGGACCTCATTAAAGGATGTCATCTTTTGCAGGAGGATGGCACATGACCTCCATTCGAAAATTGGTGAAACAGAGGCCGTTGTCACCGATTCACCATCCTGGCAAACTTGCATCATGCTCACTCTTTCGAATGTGTTGTTGCTGGGAGGGAGCATGATGGTTCATTGTGTCCCAAAAGTCCTGCTTACTTGAAGTCCTCTTTCTTGTATGAAATTCTGATTATATGACGAGGATGCTTCTGCAGTATGTTTTTCTCTGTCCTGTGGTGTTAAAGCGTATTTTTATTTGCATCATTCATGATAATTCTTTCCCATCTTCTCATATACAACAGTACGAACGAATAAGATATCTTATTAATGTATTATTAGTAACTAGCAAGGACACACTGAACATTCGCACAATGTAAAATGTGACTTCAAGGCCTCAACCACTCCCCTTCCAAACCCCAACTCATCAACACTCCCCCCCCCCCCTCCACTCCTGCCCAAACCCCAATCCTCAACCCCCCCATTCCCAACCTTGAGGCTTCAATCCCTTCCCTTACCCCACCACAACCCCACAACCCTCCACAAAGCCGAGACCTCCCTTTCCCAACTCTGTCTCATATTTGCTCTAACCCCCTCCCAACCTCAACTCTCTGCCCCCCACTACCACCTTGGCATTCACTAATTGACCACTGCTTCCACCACCGAAAATGGACGGACGTTATGTTTTCACCCCTGTCTGTTTGTATGTGTGTATGTCTGTTTACTTATCTGTGAGCAGGATATCTCTAAAAGTTATGGACAAATTCAGATGAAACTTGGTGGACAGGGTACCAACACATTTCGAGTTGTGTGACAAGAACAAGCTGATGAGATTTTGGTGAAGATCCGAATCCAGATACGAGCATTTTAAAGTGATTCTTCACCATTGAGACATAGATAGGGCCATACACGATGTGCAGTAAACCCTTAAACATCACTGGGGTTTCATTCCTGGAAAATGCCTCGATATTGAAAACCGCGAGAGTTAAAACCAGTTCCTATGGGAAAAGGGGAGTTATGCTCCTGGGCTTCAAGAAAATATCGAAGTAGGCGGGTGCAGCCAAATATAAAGACATCACAATTGAAACTAGAACGGTACTTGGTAGAGCACACATACCTCCGCCAGGCTACATTACAGTTTATATTTTGTATCCGATTGATCGGGTGGATCTGGATCCAGATGTGAACCAAAATCTAATCAGCTTGTTTTTGTCACCTAACTAACCCATCTACCTAGTTTTGTCATAACCCATACACACATTTTTGAAATATCATGCTATATCATTTTTGGCCCTACCCTGGTGTTGGCTTAGCGGTTAGGGTGCCGGCTTGGGATCCTAGGATCCTGGGTTCGAATCCCGGTCGATCGCTGAATTAACGCCAGGGGGGTTGACTCAGCCTGTCATCCTTCCGAGGTCGGCAAATTGAGTACCAGCTTGCTGGGATGAATGATCACGGTGTGTACCCCGATTTAGAATAGGTACACCGCATCCCTGTGCATCGTAAGAGCGTGACCAAGGGTTGGCGTCAGGAAGGGCATCCAGCCATAAAAACACTGCCTCAAACAGGGAACCATGATTGTCATGGGGCCCGCAAGGCTAACCCCCACTCTAGCGGGGAAAATGGCCTTAAAACGATCATTCATTCATTCATTTTGTATCATTTTTGGCCCTATCACTCAATGGTGAAAAATCACCTAAAAAATTATTAGATCCGGATCTTCACCAAAGTTTAATCAATTCTTCCTTGTCACACACACAACCTGTCCACCAAATTCCATCTGAATCTGTCCATAACCTTTGAATATTTGTATTGATTTGCCAGATCTGCATCCGGACCTGAAACTTTTTTTGAGGGCTGACCCCAAGGCATGGTAATTTGGAGCTAATAACCCTTTGTAGAAATACTTATTCTTTGCAAATAGCTGTGGGAAAAACACAGGCCATTAAACAGGTATCAGCTTGTGGAGCTGCAGTGAAACTGAAATTTGATGAACTAGCAACGTATCCGCCCTATGAGCGGTGCTTCAATTGCGAGGCCCAAATGAAAAGGCAAAATATCAGAAATTGAAGGCTTTTTTTTTTAATTTTAAACGATTCATGTGAGCATCCGTTGAATCATATCACATGCAAATCATCAAAATCCAAACAGTACATGGCGCCCATTTTGAAAAAAGATTGAAATCTGCAAAACGGAAGCGGCCGCTGCACGTCTTTCTCAGTCGCACGTTTGTGTGAAGAGTGCGCGCCGAATCTGTAACACAGAAGCGGCCGCTACACCCGTTTCTCAGTCGCTTTGCACACGCTGCCGTCTTACTTCGGAGCCGCAAGTTTAAAAAAAGGAAGACTTCGTCAGGAGTCGATCTACTCTCTCCTGGTACGTATAATAAACAGTATTTGTAGAATTTAAACAAAAGTCACAGCACTGTTCATATCGGTAAATATTATTCCATCGTGTTTGGAAAAACTGGAAAATTTGGAAAAATTGGAAAAACAATAGAGCCTATTTTACTCCGAGGGGTCCGAGGAATACCCACCCAAAATATCGTTGTGATCGGTTCAGCCGTTTTTGCGGTACCTTTGAACGGACAGACAGACAGACGGACATTTGGTGAATTATAGTAAGATAAGAACTTTATTTAATAACTCTGAATATATAACACACACACACACACACACACATGAAGGATCCTTTGAGAGGGCTTTCACCTTCTGAAACCCGCATATGGAGAAATCAACCAACGACACACACACACACACACACACACACACACACACACACACACACACACACACACACACACACACAACAGAGTTATGTGCATGGCAATGGAGGGGGGCACCCATGGGTGCATAAGTGTTATTAGAATTGGTGCTGTTTACCAGGTGGAGCTTTTAGCAATGTGTGTTAGGTCACATGAGAGTCATTTTAGGGCCACAAGCTGTCCTGTAACACTATGACGGTCTGATCTGTATTCCACCCTCTCCTTTTTACATGACATGACGTTCAGAGAGATCGTTGATGAAGATTAGGAATAGGACTGGGCCTACCTAAAACACAGCCTTGGAGCACTCCAGCCTTGACATGGAGAGGATATGATAATATTCCATTGAGATCCACACTTTGGGTGTAGAGGAGTCAGTAAGCCATGTGTGGAGTTGCCATCGGATGCCATAGGCAGGAAGAGGGTATTTTATAAGAGTAAATTAAAGTATTTTCGTGTGTCACTCTGCATGCTGGAGGTTGAGTTTGTGACATTGTTGGAGAGTTACTGGGAGAACAGTAAAGCACAGAGAGGGTCATCAGAACGATGTGGGTTTCCCGCACTTAAATCTGCACTAACCTGCCTGTACCTGTACCGGACACGCTGGCAATGCTGCCATTCTCACTACATCTACATCCCCCCATAAATTTTTACTGTCCCTGGTTTGAGATTTTTCTTTGTTAATATGCAAATCCCACCATCCCTACCAATCTCTTTCCACCATGCGTGGGTAGTTGAGATCTGTTTTCAGTGTTCGTCTTTTTGGGACTCCATGCCAAATTTTTGCCCCTCCTTCCTCCAAATATAGTTGTGTTAAGCCATGCATATATATTTTCCTGTGCCCTGTTTGTTTTATTGTCATTATTATTATTGAATAAGGAGGTAATTGTAAAAGTGGAGGCGTCTTCTATTTTATCATCTGGCTAATTTAAAACGATTGCCAGCCATTAGAAAAGTGTGGCTTTTCATTTAATTTGATTTCCTGGTGCAGTTATCTAAATGTGCGGAATAAGTCACGATTGAGAAAGGTATCAAACTGGCATTTAAAATGGGTGGGCCTTCAACCAGTATCGAGTGTCTATACTTGCGAGCATTGGAAAGGAAGGCGGTGCAAGCGTGTACCGATGAAAGTCACTTCTTGAACGGAATTTTTGAAAAACTTCCATCAGGGAGACACTTTCGTGTTAGGAGGATGAAGAATAACATTTTCACAAAGTCATTTGTACCATGTGCAATTCAAATGCTAAATTCAAATTCCTAGCCATTTTGCTGTTTCGTCCATCTTCCATATTTTATATCTTTTTATTTTGTTTTCTTATTCCCTTTGTGTTTTATGTTTTTATGATGGTTAACTTACGGTGTCACCAAAGAATAATTTCCCTGAATATGGGACAATAAAGATTTATTTCCTTTCCTGTGCTCACTCGGCTTTTGAAATTGCGAAATCACCACTCGCTAATCTTGAGCCACAGCCCATGCATAAGCTAGGGGTCTCAAAACCACATACAATTAGTGAATGTGCTTTCATACACTCTCTCTGCATGTGACAGTACAAGAAACATGCATGGAAAAAAAAAGAAGGGGAGTCCCCGGGTTTCTTCTACTGATGACATCCACTTGCCATGGTGACATGATGAGATTTTTCCAGTGTTCTTGATTGGATATGGTGTTGACTCAATCAGTGCCACTAAATGGGTGTCCTCCACCTTTAATGCATGTGTCTATGAGTCTATGTATCTCTGTCTGGTTTACGTGCACCTTTAGCAATGTCTACATTTGTGCAAACCCTTGTATCTCCACACATTGAATCAATTTAAAGGACAAGTTTAGAAAGCCGCAAGTTAAAATCTGGATCATCGTTAGACCAAGAAAAAAACCCAAAATGGAAGAAACGAACAAGAATATGACCTCTTAGAAGTTGTCAAGATGGAATCAAAAGGTTCGCTGAGACTTGCCAGAGAAAGTTGTTTGTGGATGGGTCTTTTTGAAGCCTTCATCTAGGAGAGCCAGTTTGTTCAACCAAATTATAATGAGATAGCCATGAGTTGTTGGTTATATTGTCAAGTCAGGGGGTGTGCTGCCACCCTCATAAGTTGCGATAGACCACGACTCATTGCAAGATGGTCTCGAGGACTTTCAAGGTGGTTCTTCTTCCATAATGACGCCAATCAGCAGAATAAACTTGAAAGTGCTGTAAACATCCAAGTTGATCAGCATTGACATGTGTCAAGACTGGGTCAAGACAGTTGTAAGAGAGACATAAAACTCTAAATTATTGTTCTAATAATCTATACAAAATATTAGATGAAGTCTTCATAGTAGATGAAGCAATGGACACTTAAGACAGAATTTGGGTCTGACATTGAAGGCAACTTGGGCAGAAGTGAATGCACAACAAGGAGTCACCTAAACTGAGACTGCACAAAACCACAAATGATCAGATGCAAACGGATTTGCTGCTATAACATATAAGCTGTAAGAATAGCTGTAAATTGTTGAAGCAGGGTGCTAATTTAGTTGTCACACACCAACTACACAGAAAGCCATCATTTATTCAGCATCAAAGTAATTAATGAACATTTAAAATTGAGGAATCTGCACTGTAAACATTTTCCTGAAGCCCATTTGATACTAGAACAGCACTCGGTAGAGTGCATACCTCCGCCAGGCTGAACAGTTTACGTTTTGTGTTCCACTGATAGGCTAGATCTGGATCCGGACCTGAACCAAAATCGAATTGGCTTGTTCTCGTCACCCAACCAACCCGTCCACCTTGTTTCATCCGAATCCGTCCACAAGTTTTTGAAGAATCATGCAATACATCATTTTTAACCCCATCTCTCAATGGTGAAGAATCACTTTTTTAAAAATCTCGCATCCGGATCTGCGTCGACACCAAAACAGAATTACTTCTTCCTTGTCACATGCCCAACCAGCACACCAAATTTCAGCGGAATCCGTCCACAACTTTTTGAGATATTCTGTTCACAGACAAAAAAACAGACAGACAAACAAGAAGGCGTCAGGCTCGATAGCCTGACAGGTATGACGAAAATGAGGGTACCAAATATTGGTTGATTAATTGATTGTGTAATTGCAAAAGCATGTGCTCACTGTTGTGCTCAAAGGATGGCTGAGATATCGCTCGGACAAGCAAGAAACCCTTGACCCTTGACCTATATAGTCAAAAAACATTGATAGTCTCACCTTTGCCCTTCGGAAGCTTTTGGTAAAGTTTGACAAAGATAGCTGAAAGTGTTTGTGAGTTATCGCACTCACCAACAAAAAATGAAATATCACTCATGGAGCGACACTTAGCAAAACAGAACAAAGTAGCATGGCACCGATATTAGTGGTTGAGTGACCGATATGTAAATTGAATTCAATTAAATTGCATAAATTGAATACAATTATTCAATTAGCCGATATGTAAATCCTTTTCAAATTTCAAGTCAATCGGAATCGGATTCAGTGACCTGATATGCAAATCGTCTTCAAATTTTAAGTTAATCAGATGAAAATTGACGATTTTAGAAATTTGACCTATGTTGACCTTTTGGCCTATGTTAACCTCAAAAATAGTTGGTGGTTGAATTCAGTTTGCCGATATGTAAATCCCATTCAAATTTCAAGTCAAATCGGATGAAAATTGAGGATTTTAGAGATTTGGAAAAAGTGTTTGACCTTTGGCCACTGTTGACCTTATGACCTATGTTTATCTAAAAAAAAAACAGTTGGTGGTTGAATTCAGTTCACTGATATGAAAATCCTCTTCAAATTTCAAGTCAATCGGATGTACATTGAGGATTTTAGAAATCTGAAGAAAAGTGGTTGACCTTGGTTCGCCTTATCTAATTTGACCTTTTGACCTCAAAATATATAAGATTTTGTCGGACCATGAACTCTACCATTTGGTGCAGTTTCGTGAAGATCGGTTTAAAATTGTGACCTGCAGGCGAGTATAAGTGAGCGGACAGACAAACACACACACAAACCGGAGTGATCAACATACCTGTCAAAAATAATTTTTTTGACAAGTAATGAGACAAAAGACCGACATGTGACGAAAATATTCAATTATCTTCATTACAAACAGGTGAAGACATAACCTCCGCCCACCTTCAGTGGTGGAGGTAATTACACACATAACCATTCAACACATAGACAGACAGAAAAATGGAATTGGTGAAAAAGTTTAAACCGATTTATGCCGGTTTGATGAGTTTCTTTCATTGCGCCACGACGGACTGAAATGTTTACCGACGTAACCCGAATGTCAAGGATAAGTGAGGATTTGGATTTTTTGTGTCAAGATTTGTGCAAAGTCCAGACGGAAGTTAAGAGTTGCTAAACACAGTTGCCAGCAGGTGAGTTCATCAGTAGTTCAGCACAGTGCCAGTCCGGAGGGGCAACATGAACCTGTGGAACCCCACAAGATTAGCGTCCATCATGGGAAGGTGGCCAGGCGAGGATGCATGTTCAGTGGTAAGATATACACTTTAAACGGCATCCTCAAACCAGAACACTGCAGCATTCAGCCCGAGAAAAGCTTGGGGGATCAGGATTCATTATCCAGCAGCTGCTGCTCACCAGAAATGCCACGTCTGCCACAAGCAGCTTAATATTTCACCACCTGTCCAAACATACTCATAAACATAGAACTCTCCATGATGATTCCTTCAGGAGTCTCGTACCTTTCCAGCATCCTCTCATGCCTCCTCTCCGCTGCTTCAATGCTGAGCTATGGCACCTTGGTGGCAGCCAAGAAGCTTTAAATAATCACCCCCCCCCCCTCCTCTTTCATTTATTGGGCGACACTTAACGCACATCTAACCGGTGCCCAGAACATTCATTGTGGTCTGTTTAGCCAGCCTCATTCATGAGCTTGGAATTTAGGACATTTTTTGATATCCTAAATAATTTATAAAAAAATTTTTGTATACTTAGTCTAGGCTCATATAAAAGCTAACACATAGAACATATAATAAAGGGAGCAGGAGACAAGAGGGGGAGAGAGAAGGAAGTACAACAACAGTAGGGCACAGGGACATCAGGAGATTTGTAGAAGGGAGAGGGCTGGGGCAGGGTACATGGGATTAAACATGGAATTTTAAGCAGGTGGATTAATGGGGGTAAAAAAGATCAAGGTTTTGGATGGGGGAAGATATAAGATGGTGGTGAACAGCTGTTTTGAAGACCTGGAGGGAGGAGTGGGATTGAAGAGAGTGAGGGAGTTTGTTCCAGAGGTGGGAGAAAAGGGGAATGAAGGAGTGAAGGTGAGCAGAGAGTCTTGATTTTGGCAGTTTCACCAGAAAAAAGTTGTTGGCAGATCTGGTGCATCCTGCAGGAATATTTGGGGGACAGAGCAGGGGTTGCAAAGCCGGAGAGGAGTTGGTAGAAGACAGAAAGACCACCAACATCTCTGTGGTGAGAGAGTGAAAGGGCCTCAGAATCAGCTTCGTCGCAGGAGATTCCAATGATTCTGAAAGCTTTGATTTCAACAGCGTGAAGCCGAGCTAGGTGTGAGGCAGGAGCACCGGCCCATAGGGGAGAGCAGTATTCCATTGAGCTGCGGATGAAAGCCTTGTATGTGGTGAGGAGCTCAGATGTGCCAAGGAAGGACTTCGCACGACGGAGGATGCCCAGTCGGCGACTGGCTTTGTAGGCTAGTTTGGAAATATGCCTTTCCCAGGAAAGATCATTGCAGATAGTGAGACCCAAAAGCTTGAGCAACAATATTTCAGAAAGTCAAAGTTTTCAGAAGTCAGAAGAATTCAGAATTCACAATAATTCAGAAGTGTTCAGAAATTTGTTACCATGTTACATCGAACATTCCTGCACAAATAAACTCTCAAAGAGTGGTTGACCTTGGCTTTTTCGCCAAATATGGCTGTTCCAACCGACAAGTTGACAAAGACACTATTGGCTTCAACACTAAAATAACATATCAGGACTATAATACTGTCATGTAAATAAAACAATATGAAATTCAAACATGGTTACCCAGGCAATGTTACCCAGGACAAACCCAGGTAAAAACCCAAGTTACCCAGGTAAAACAACACTTGAGAATGGACGACAAGTTAGGGGAAGTTAAGGTGGGGGAGAAGGGGGTGGAAGAAGGAAAGATTTCTTGTCAAAGCTTTAAGCTGTGTTGTTTATTCAGGTTGATAGGTTGGTTCACTCAGCAAGCAAAACGTCTACCCAAAATACAAGGCAAACAAAGCTAGTAAACTAGAATTCATGACCTTTGAGTCTTGACCCACATTTACTCTTCTGAAG
Source organism: Myxine glutinosa (assembly GCF_964187855.1). Classification (NCBI taxonomy): domain Eukaryota; kingdom Metazoa; phylum Chordata; class Myxini; order Myxiniformes; family Myxinidae; genus Myxine; species Myxine glutinosa. Next base: position 160,243,480 of record NC_136261.1, on the reverse strand, counting down.
CAACAAAAGTCTTTCGTAAAACTAAAGTCATTGCGTCTAAGGATAAGACTTCCTATATAAAGGTATACACATAAATTCCAATTTGGGAATGTCAATTCCTCAGTGTCAGAAGAGGCTGATATTTAAAAATAGTTGTTGTTTAAATAGCAATTGAGTGCACAATTGTTTATTTCATCATGGATTGAGCTCAGAGTAATATAATGCAGATATGGTCCTTTTGTTTGGGGGTCTTTTTTTTTTTTGCATACAAGATAGAGGCTCGTGTAAGAGCTAACATTAATCGCAAAAAGACAAACTGACACATAAAACATATGATAAAGGGAGCGGGAGACGAGATGGGGAGAGAGAGGGAAGCACAAGTACAACATTTAAGAGCAGGGACATCGGGAAATCTGTGGGAGGGAGAGGGCTTGGGGGGAGGAGGCGTGGGAAGATTTGAAGATTTGAAGATTTGAAGATAAATAAACTCAAACGAACCTCACTGCTCGTCTTTTCACTCCGGGCCTCACGTGCGTATGACATATGACCTTTAAAAATGTACACTCTGCATATGTATGGGTAGGGGATCACATTTGTGAGATTTTGTGTTGATCGGATAATGTTCGTTGTTCTATCCAAGATGGTTGCCAAACCACGTGACCTATGACATCATCATTTTCAAACTATATGCAACAATGGTGTTAGATGATATTTGTAAAATTTCGCATCAATAGAGTAAGTGGTTTCAGAGATATAATTATTTAATATTTTCCTTCAATCCAATATGGCTGCCACACCATGTGACGTGACAAAATGATGTTTTTGTGATCATCTTTTAATCACCATGTCTAGTCAATGAAACACGTAAAGTTTCGAGTCAATGGATTTGGTGGTTTGGGCGAAGATGTTTTTTTAAGGTTTTACGTTAAATCCAAATATGGCTGCCAAACCATGTGACCAATGATGTCATAAATTTAATATTTCAATACAACTGGGTCATTGATCATGTGCATGCAATTTCATATTTTTCGATAAGGAATTCGATTAAAACATTTTTGGCTGGTATGCCACTTCACCGATGATATCATTATTATGCTTTTGTTCCCCATTGGGAGAACATGACAATATGCCATGTTTCAAATTTTTCCATTCAGCGGTTTCCGAGAAATAATTATTGAATTATTTGCGTTTAATCCAAGACAGCTGCCATACTACATGACCGATGACATCACAATTATCATTCCAACATTCTGCATAGGTGACACTCCTATCCTAAAAGTTTCGTCTCAATCGACATGTGGTTGCTGAGAAAAACAAGGTTTAGCCCGCACGGACGGACGGACGGACGGACGGACAACCTGAAAACATATTGCCTGAAGAAGTGGTTTCAGAGAAAAGATTTTTTTTTAATATCGGCTTTCAAGCCAATATGGCTGCCACACAATGTGACATATGACCTTAAAAAATGTACACTCTGCATATGTGGGTAGGGGATCACGTTTGTGGAGTTTTGTTTTGATCGGATAATGTTTGTTGTTCTATCCAAGATGGCTGCCAAACCACGTGACCAATGACATCATCATTTTAAAACGATATGCAACAATGGTGCTTGATGATATTTGTAAAATTTCGCATCAATAGGGTCAGTGGTTTCAGAGATATCATTATTTAATATTTACCTTTAATCCAATATGGCTGCCACACCATGTGACATGACCAATGATGTTTTCGTCATCAACTTTTAATCACCATGCCTAGTCAATGACACATGTAAAGTTTCGAGTCCATTGATTTAGTGGTTTAGGAGAAGATGTATTTCCAAGGGTTTTAGGTTAAATCCAATATGGCTGCCAAACCATGTGACCTATCATGTCATAAATTATTTCAATACAAATCGGTCATCGATCATGCGCATGCAATTTTAGATTTTTAGGACAAGGAATTCGATTAAAACATTTTTGGCTGGTATACCACTTCAGTTATGATGTCATCATTATCATGCTTTTGTGCCCCATTGGGAGTACTTCACAATGTGCCAAGTTTCAAATTTTTCCATTCAGCGGTTTCCGAGAATTTTTTAAAATTATTTGCGTTTAATCCAAGACAGCTGCCATACTACATGACCGATGACATCACAATTATCATTCCAACATTCTGCATAGGTGACACTCCTATCCTAAAAGTTTTGTCTCAATCGACATGTGGTTGCTGAGAAAAACAAGGTTTAGCCCGCACGGACGGACGGACGGACGGACGGACAACCTGAAAACATATTACCTGAAGAAGTGGTTTCAGAGAAAAGATTTTTTTTAAATATCAGCTTTCAAGCCAATATGGCTGCCACACAATGTGACCTATCATGTCATACATTATTTCAATACAAATCGGTCATAGATCATGCGCATGCAATTTTAGATTTTTAGGACAAGGAATTCGATTAAAACATTTTTGGCTGGTATACCACTTCAGTTATGATGTCATCATTATCATGCTTTTGTTCCCCATTGTAGTCAGGGCCCTGAGGGATATTTTGGTTCAAATTCTTACAAAAGCATCAAATTTGGCGCAGATGTTGCCCATGCCATACATACTCTTTCGATTTTTGACGGGCGCCAAGGGCGGTATGATCCGGGGACCATACCGGTCCATCCCGCCATGTCACCTGACCTATGACGTCATAATTAGGATATGCATCCAATCACATGGCGTACTATAAGTGGTCAAAGTTCAAAATGAATCGATCGAAAAATGAAGGCAGGGATCCATTTTTAAGGTTTTCATAAAATCCAATATGGCCGCCAGGTCACATGACCTATGACGTCATATTTATGACATGTATACAATCATGTATACATGAACCCGGATCATGATCGCACAAAAATTAAACACAAGGATATGGCATACAGTTCATAAAACATCAAAATCCGTACCTTGGTAATTAGACTGATGAACTGCATATGCCTGAAAATTAGGAAATAGACATGTAAATATTTCCTCTAATTGTCAAAAATAAGGTCAGAGTTCGATTACCCAACCCAGAAACATAAAATGGTGAACCTCGCGTAAATCTTGACAAAAAACTCAAAAACCGACATATTTGACTCAGAAATAACCTTTAAGATGACCTTGAGGGTTGACCTTGACCTCGAATCATCAAAATAACATCATAATTGGATTCCTCGACCTCGAAAACCCCTGAAAAGTGGTATCATACATGATTCCAACCCTTTTGGTTATTTAACTGATTTTCCTCTAATCCGGGTGGCGGCCATTTAGTATTTCGCCAATATGGGCCTCCCGGGGGGGGGGGGGGGGCGCCCGTCTTGGCACCCGTCAAAAATCGAAAGAGTATGGCATGGGAAACATCTGGGCCAAATTTGGTGCTTTTGGAAGAATTTGAACCAAACGGCCCCAAAATATCCCTAAGGGCCTTGACTATTGGGAGTACTTCACAATGTGCCAAGTTTCAAATTTTCCATTCAGCGGTTTCCGGGAATTTTTTTAAATTATTTGCGTTTCAATATGACTATCCTAAAAAATGGCCATCCCCTACCCAATATACCACGTGACCTATACGGTTTATAATGATCATAAAAACATTCTGCATGGTGTCACTCCTATCCTGAAAGTTTTGTCTCAATCGGACATGTGGTTGCTGAGAAAAACGAGGTTTAGCCTGTACGGACGTATGAACGGACGGACAACCCGAAAACATAATGCCTCCGGCCTACTTCGGGGGACGGGCTAACCCCTGCTCTAGCGGGGAAAATGGCCTTAAAACGATCATTCATATTCATTCATTCATTCTACTTCGGAGGACGGAGGCATAAAAACTCATGGAAACATGAACCAAAAACAATCACTGAAAACAAGGAAGTAATGCTCACGTACTGACCAAATTAGCCCATCCAGCGTGAACAAAGAAAACAAAGCATTGCCGCAGGATATATAGCACTTTGATACAAAACAAGTCAGGAGACGACGATGGTTCACGAGCGAGCGGTATTCAATGACAAAGGTCAAAACCGACATTGAAAATATATAAAGAGGAATGTATTATCTGTTATGAGACTGGTTAGCTACACAATACCGAAAATTCGGTTCGATTCCGACAACTTTGAAAATTTGACCTTTGTGACCTTGAAATGTCAAAACGAAGGTTACTGACCTTAAAATGAGATAGAAAATAATGTATAATGAGTTATGAGGTTAGTTAGCTACACAATACCGAAAACTCGGTTCGATTCCGACAACTTTGAAAATTTGACCTTTGTGACCTTGAAATGTCAAAACGAAGGTTACTGACCTTGAAATGAGATAGAAAATAATGTATAATCAGTTATGAGGTTAGTTACCTACACAATACCGAAAATTTGGTTCGATTCCGACAACTTTGAAAATTTGACCTTTGTGACCTTCAAACCAGGTCGAAGATTCTTGAAATTTGTTGGGAAACTTGTATTTCATGATGTATGTGATAATATAAGATCATGTACGACATTTCACCCTATCAGGAAGCGAACAATGTAATAAAACCATCAAAAATCGACTTTTCTAAATTTCGTGACCTTGTGACCTTGACCTTGGGGCGAAAATGAAAAAAATCGAGCTCCGCGGAGCTAGACACGTGACATTGGCCAAACCAAATATCGAAACCCCTGTCAGATTCCACCAAACCCCTCGGAGAAGATGTAGCTTGAACTCGATTACCCCCTAAAAATACATCTTTTTCGGGCGTGGCTCCGCCCACAATGGGCGCAATACGCCCACTCTCGGCAGGACACAACTAGATCATGATATCAACCTCCCCCCCCCCAAGTTTCATCAAGATCGGATGATATCTTCGGGTAGTTATGCTGCGGACAGACAGACACACACACAGACAGACGCACACACATGACGAATATAGTGGTCACTTCTCACTTGATAACTCGTGAACCAAAAAGAAAAGAAGGCATTGCTAATTGAGGTGTCAGTCCCCAGCGATTTTGGCCTAAACAAGGAGAAATCAAGAAAATGACCAAATATCTAAATCTCAAGAATGAAGTGAAAAAATCTTGGAACCTGAAGAGCGCCCAAGTGGTACCAGTGATAATTGGGGCAACGGGAATGATAAAGAAGAACGTCACAAAGATCCTACAAACCATCCTTGGGAACATTACCACAAACAAACTACAGTTGGCAGCTGTGCAGGGCTCACTGACGATCCTGAAAAGAGCCCTCGGAACAAAACTCTGAAAACATCACAACTTAGCCCATGAATCATGATCCCTCACCGAAACGGAGGCGGACACCTGGAGCCCTGGGGGGCTCCTTTTCACCTTCTGAAACCCGCATGTGGTGATAACAACCAACGACACTCGCACTTCAGGGACGTGGGTGGTGTGACTTATCGGCAGCATTTAGTGTCCATCTCAAGTTGCCCTAAAAGTATGGTGGTGGGCCTTCTCTTTTAACCACCACAGTCTCTATGGGGATGGTTCACCTGTCATGGAGATTTTATTAGTGCTTGTTGGGCTTTTATCCGGCTACGATGAAGGATATGATTTTGTGTGATTTGAAGTGAAATCTCAAGTGATGACAATGGGATGTAGTTCCCAGCATGATGGTTCTCTTGTAGATCTTAATGACACCGTTTTTGAGGTTGGAGGTCATTGTTGAAGCAGAGCAGCTAAATCACTGCAATGCATGTACCTTATGTAGCCATAGGTCACCTGTGCAACATGGGGTGGATGCTGGTCTAAGATTCCTAGTGAGCTGATCCAGGGAGCAGCTCTGTCCTGGATGGAGCTGAAGACCACCCTCCGAGCGAACAATAAGTATTCCATCAGCCGTGTAGACCTTGAAGACGTTTTGAGGAATCAGGAGGTGATCTACTTCATTTGGAGCGTGCAGCCTCTCTCCTGCTTTTGCCATCATGGTGTTGGTGTGGTGGTTAGTGGTGAAGGCGAGGATGTGGTTATGGGTGATGGCGAGGATGTGGTTAGTGGTGATGGCGAGGATGTGGTTATGGGTAATGGTGAGGATGTGGTTATGGGTGATGGCGAGGATGTGGTTATGTGTGATGGTGAGGATGTGGTTATGAGTGATGGTGAGGATGTGGTTATGGGTGATGGCGAGGATGTGGTTAGTGGTGATCCCGAGGATGTGGTTATGGGTGATGGTGAGGCTGTAGTTATGGGTGATGGTGAGGATGTGGTTATGGGTGATGGTGAGGATGTGGTTAATGGTGATCCCGAGGATGTGGTTAGTCGTGATCCCGAGGATGTGGTTTTGGGTGATGGTGAGGATGTGGTTCGTGGTGATCCCGAGGATGTGGTTATGGGTGATGGTGTGGCTATGGTTATGGGTGATGGTGAGGATGTGGTTATGGGTGATGGCGAGGATGTGGTTATGGGTGAAGGCGAGGATGTGGTTATGGGTGATGGCGAGGATGTGGTTATGGGTGATGGTGAGGATGTGGTTATGGGTGATGGTGAGGATATGGTTATGGGTGATGGTGAGGATGTGGTTATGGGTGATGGCAAGGATGTGGTTATGGGTGATGGCAAGGATGTGGTTATGGGTGATGGCAAGGATGTGGTTATGGGTGATGGCAAGGATGTGGTTATGGGTGATGGTGAGGATGTGGTTATGGGTGATGGCAAGGATGTGGTTATGGGTGATGGCAAGGATGTGGTTATGGGTGATGGCGAGGATGTGGTTAGTGGTGATCCCGAGGATGTGGTTATGGGTGATGGCGAGGATGTGGTTAGTGGTGATCCCGAGGATGTGGTTAGTGGTGATCCCGAGGATGTGGTTAGTGGTGATCCCGAGGATGTTAACACAGGTAGAACTCTGGGAGGATGGTGCAAATTAAATTCCAGTTGGGATTTCTCTTGTTTGAGATCATCAGCACGTGACACATTTCACGTGTGAAACTTCCCATTTGTCAAGGTCTTGCTGAAGTCAGGTATGTGTTGCTTCATTATCAGAGGTGTTTTGAATGCTGCTTATTACACTGTGAGATAATCAAAGAACAGCCCCCGTCCTCGTCTTATGAAGGAGGGAAGGTCACTGATGAAGAAGCTCAAGCCTGTTGGGTCAAGGACAATACTTAGTCCGAGAGGAACTGCTGCAGACATTACCGAGAGGAACTCCAACTCCTGCAGCCATGTCCTGAGGCTGATTATATATTGTCCTGACCAATCAGAAGATTCTTACATATCATAACAATTGTTTTCTTTCTTTTTGTTTAACTGATTGTTCATTCAGCTTTTGCAAAGTAACGGAAGGCAAGATATCCCCGTTAGGGAGGAGTATGGCAAGATCCTGATCCTGATGGAATGTTCCTGATCCTGTCGTATCCTCAGAAGTTAAGCAAGGTCGATCCCACAATAGTACTTGGGTGGGAGTCTTCGATGGAACACTGGGTATGTCGGTTGGAGACGGCCATGTTGGTATAGCATGATCACCTTCGGGCTATCCGGTTACGAACTTTTCTCCAGTAGATTCAAACCCGAGACTGAACCTGCCATGGGTGATTGCAGGTGCGTGCTCCATCTTGCACTCTGCCATACTTTGGATGTGGACAGTAAAGCTGGGAATTGTGTCCATTTACATTTAAGTTGCGATCGTCAAAGACCAAGTTGTATCTCTGAAAACGATTAGGATATTGTTTGCCAGTACCTCAGCTAAATTTCTTGTCTAGTGTCTAAATGGGATAGGTAAAGAGTTGTGGATGTTAATATAGATACATTAAAAGGATAAAAATGGGGTTCATACACAAAAGCTAACTAAACGAGTCGATTAATTTAATGTGTGTCTAAGAAAAAAGGGATTCCATGTTTTGATGGGTCAAATGGCCTTCCATCCATATTTTGATGGGTCCAAGGGCCTTCCATGTTTTGATGGGTCAAATGGCCTTCCATCCATATTTTGATGGGTCCAAGGGCCTTCCATCCATATTTTGATGGGGCAAAGGGCCTTCCATCGATATTTTGATGGGTCAAAGGGCCTTCCATCCATATTTTGATGGGTCCAAGGGCCTTCCATCGATATTTTGATGGGTCAAAGGGCCTTCCATCCATATTTTGATGGGTCCAAGGGCCTTCCATCCATATTTTGATGGGGCAAAGGGCCTTCCATCCATATTTTGATGGGTCCAAGGGCCTTCCATCGATATTTTGATGGATCAAATGGCCTTCCATCCATATTTTGATGGGTCAAATGGCCTTCCATCCATATTTTGATCGGTCAAAGGGCCTTCCATCCATATTTTGATGGGTCCAAGGGCCTTCCATCCATATTTTGATGGGTCCAAGGGCCTTCCATCGATATTTTGATGGATCAAATGGCCTTCCATGTATTTCGTTTGTTCCATTCCCAGAATGTTTGCTCAAGCACCAGTGCACCACAAAATGTCGTTTTTTTTAGAGAGTTCTGGACATAAAGCTGCCGACTTCCCATCCAGTGCTTTTCAATTATTCTCAACAATACCAGTTTCCCAGGTCAACAGCGCCAACTTGCCAGCAACCACCATCGACTAACCACAACGATGCCACTTTTCCAGCCACAAGGATGCCGGTGTATCTTGTATCGATTTTGAGAGACCCTGACGAGCTGAAACTCAAAGGGTGGTGTTCGTAGTCTGTATGTCGGCAATGGAGTAATGGTCGAATGGGTAGTTGCAGTGGTTGACTAGAACGGCACTCAGTAGAGAAAATACCTCCGCCTGGTTGGCCATATCACTCAATGGTGAAGAATCACTTAAAAATTTTACTAGTTGGATCCGGATCCGGATCTTCACCAAAAATGAATCGATTCTTCCTCGTCACACACACAACCTGGTTTCGTCCAGATCCGTCCACAACGTTTTGAGATATCCTGCTATGTATCGTTTTGGCCCTATCTCCCAATGGTGAAGAATCACTTAAAATGTTCTAGTAGCCGGATCCGAATCCAGATCTTCACCAAAATCTAATCATTTTGTCTGTCTCACATATGCTACATCTCTGCCAAATTTCGTCCGAATCCGTCCACAACTTTTTGAGATATTTTGTTCACAAACGGCAGACAGACAAACGGACAGACAGGGGTGAAAACATAACCTCCATCCACCTTTGGTGACGGAGGTAATAAAGCATGCCGGGAGCATTAGATGATAAGTCTATGTGAAATGTATCCATGGGAACCTGGACACTCCACAGCTTGTCCATCGTCTGGTTTAATTACATTGTACAAGCAAACAAACAGGTAACAGAAGCCAGGTGGACCTTGAGCCACAAAGGCTCAACATAGGACTGCAGAGTTGCAATCTGAGAATCCCTTCATCAGATATGGTAACGTGATATTCATGTCATCGATGGATACAGTATTTCACCGAAACCCCCTTCCACACGGACTTCAGGCCTACAAGAAGTCTTCTCTAGGTTGCAATGTGACATTAGAGATCTTAATATGTATGAATTGTTTAGAGGTTGACTGTACCTAGCGTTTCGGAGGAGTGGAGAGGTCATTGAAATCATGGTTCATCAATATTCATTGCACCAGCGTGGATCGGCTTTCTACTCTCGCATCACCACACGTCACTGCAGAGGCACGGGCTTGTATTAACTGAGGATAATGAATGTACATGAATTGCTGTGTTCTCATGATTTACACCAATCATAATACAAACATTTCTTTTGTACAAATTTATTTGTAATATTGGTGATATTATTCATTTGTAATTTATTTGTAATCTAAAAAGGTCCAAATGGTGTAAAGCTCTAAGTAGTGAAGGGTCCAAACTGGTCTAATGGGTCTAAAGGGTCTTACAGGTCTTTCGGCTCTTAAGGGTCTCATGGTCTTTAATGGTCTTTCGGATCTTTTGGGTCCTCTGGGTCTTTAGGGTATTTTGGGTCATCTTGGTATTTAAGGGTCTTTGGGGTATTTTGGGTCCTCAAGGTATTTTCGGTCATCCGGGTCTTTGGGTTATTTTGGGTCTTTAAGAGTATTCAGGATATTTAAGGGTCTTAAGGATCTTGTGGGACTTCAAAGGTCTCAGCAGTCTAAAGGGTCGAAAGTTATATTCCAATAGTACATAGTTAATAGACGTACGTAATTAATAGAAATGATGCAACCGACGTTCAAAGAGTACGTAATTAATAGATATATAGTCACACAGCTTCACTCACCGCCTCATGGCTCCACGAACCGTGTTTTTCGGTTTTATATATATTGGAAGAAGACGACGTTGTGGTCACAAATATACATGGTTCATCTATTCAGTCACAAATATACATACATACACAACCATACACGTTTGCTCCATTATAATAAGATATGAACAGAGTGTGTCAGGTTGTGCATGGGGGTGGGGAGGGGGAGGGGAGTGGGAGAAGGGATTGTGGTGGGAGTTGGGGAGTAAAACGAGAAACTTAAAAAGAAAAATTGAGAAAGAGGTAGGCCTATGAGTTGTGGAGAAAGAAAATGAAGGAGGTTGGTTGTAGATAAGGAGCCAGAGGAGGAGGAGGACGAGGAGGAGGAGGAGGAGGAATTGCCATGTATGTGACACATTCGTTGGGAGGCGGTGGTCAAAAACTCCACTTTTTGCTGATGTAAAATTATCGGGCTCCTGGGATTAAAGAGGAAGACATTGGAGAAAAGCAGTTGAAAAACAGATGTGACGATAAGATAGTGAAGGTGGGGTGGCAGTGGAGCTTGGAGTGGAAAACAAAAAGGTGAAGAGGTGAACGCATTCGGAGAGGATGAATGTCGTAAAAAAATAGGAGAATAAATTGTCAGGGATCGAGGTATGTTTGCAAGTACAATGTGTGTACCTTTTGTGCGCATCCACAATTCGCCAGCCGACTAGTAAATGAAGGCGACTCGTGACAATGACCTCATCTCCACACTTTGATTGCAGCCAGGTGCCCAAAATGATCAGGAAAGATGTCCAGACAAACATAGAGCTCGAGTTATTGAACCCTGTACCTTTGGAATCAATATGAAATCCCTCCGAAGGTGTTCCAACCACCTGCATGGTTCTTCAGGCTGCAAGTTTTACTTTTATGAGAAGGTAAATTGATAAGACAAGGAAGAGCACGGGGAAGGAAAGATAAAGGTATTTCAAGATCAAGATCAATGATCTACGTAGCATTATGGGCGGCAACCGGTATACTCTGGTTTACTTCTGCACTAACCGGTTTTACAAGCACTCGGAAGCAGCTATTGACAATTGCTCAAGGACTTATATGGCGGCTTTGTCAGGCACTGCCAAAAACAGCCCTGTGTGTACACAATCTATCCTTGTACAGTGCGCTGTGTACACAGTGTATGCAGTGTCATTGTGTAAGGTACAATTAATGTGCCCTGTGAGTTGATGCGTACTCTGTACTCTCCACCTGATGTTACCTTTTCTGATCGGTATGTGTCTTGCTTCCCATCAATGGTCAATTTGTGTGATGCATGGTAGATACAGTGCATTCAGAAAGTATTCAGACCCCTACACTTTTTTCACATTTTGTTATGTTGCAGCTTTATGCTGAAATCGTTTAAATTCATTTTTTCCCTCATCAATCTACACACAATACCCCATAATGACAAAGGGAAAACAGGATTTTAGAAAGTTTTGCAAATTTATTAAAAAGAAAAAACTGAAATATCACATTTACATAAGTATTCAGACCCTTTGCTATGACAATTGAAATTTAGCTCAGGTGCCTCCCATTTCTCTTGATCATCTTTGAGATGTTTCTACACCTTGATTGGAGTATACCTGTGGTAAATTCAATTGATTGGACATGATTTGGAAAGGCACACACCTGTCTATATAAGGTCTCACAGCTGACAATGCATATCAGAGCAAAAACCAAGCCATGAGGTCGAAGGAACTGCCTGCAGAGCTCAGAGACAGGATTGTGTCGAGGCACAGATCTGGGGAAGCCTACAAAAAACTTTTCTGCTGCATTGAAGGTTCCCAAGACCACAGTGGCCTCCATAATTCTTAAATGGAAGAAGTTTGGAACAACCAGGACTCTTCTTCGAGCTGGCCGCCCGGCCAAACTGAGCAATCGAGGGAGAAGGGCCTTGGTAGTAGATGTGACCAAGAACCCGATGGTCACTGGCTGAGCTCCAGAGATCCTGTGTGGAGATGGGAGAAACTTCCAGAAGGACAACCATCACTGCAACACTCCACCGATCTGGGCTTTATGGCAGAGTGGCCTGACGGAAGCCTCTCCTCAGTGAAAGACACATGAAAGCCCACAGAATCTTGTTTCTCACAGTCTGAGAGTCCTTTAGGTGCTTTTTTGCAAACTCCAAGCAGCTTTCATGTGTCTTTCACTGAGGAGAGGCTTCCGTCAGGCCACTCTGCCATAAAGCCCAGATCGGTGGAGTGTTGCAGTGATGGTTGTCCTTCTGGAAGTTTCTCCCACAGCCACACAGGATCTCTGGAGCTCAGCCAGTGACCATCGGGTTCTTGGTCACCTCTCTTACCAAGGCCCTTCTCCCCCGATTGCTCAGTTTGGCCGGACGGCCAGCTCTAGGAAGAGTCCTGGTTGTTCCAAACTTCTTCCATTTAAGAATCATGGAGGCCACTGTGCTCTGGGAACCTTCAATGCAGCAGAGATTTTTTTTTGTAGGCTTCCCCAGATCTGTGCCTCGACACAATCCTGTCTCTGAGCTCTGCAGGCAGTTCCTTCGACCTCATGGCTTGGTTTTTGCTCTGATATGCATTGTCAGCTGTGAGACCTTATATAGACAGGTGTGTGCCTTTCCAAATCATGTCCAATCAATTGAATTTACCACAGGTGGACTCCAATCAAGGTGTAGAAACATCTCAAAGATGATCAAGAGAAATGGGAGGCACTTGAGCTAAATTTCAAGTGTCCTAACAAAGGGTCTGAATACTTATGTCAATGTGATATTTCAGTTTTTTCTTTTTAATAAATTTGCAAAACTTTCTAAAATCCTGTTTTCTCTTTGCCATTATGGGGTATTGAGTGTAGATTGATGAGGGAAAAATGAATTTAAACGATTTCAGCATAAGGCTGCAACATAACAAAATGTGAAAAAAGTGAAGGGGTCTGAATACTTTCTGAATGCGCTGTGTATGATAGACTGGACGGATTTCTGAGAAATGTGAATGTTTGGTGCAATTTTGGGTAAAATTTGGGAACCTCACTTTTTAACATAATTAGGGTATGCTGAATTCGATTACCCCGGTTCCCAAGCCGAATTTTGAGTGTTTGACCTTCTAATTAGCATAAACAAAATGGCCGCCAAATTGCCATTTTGGACAATTTATTTGAACAAGCCAGAAACTCAAACAAACGGACTTATATATCATGTATATACATGCAGCTCTTTTACTTTAACTTTACAACTTTTACCCCAAAATGCACGTAGAAGCTTATACATGGCCTTTTCCCATAAACCCGTCTTGTCTATGAATGCCTTCTCGTCCCAAAAGTTTCTTACACCGAGTAATTACTTCATTCGAAAGAAATTGAGGCTCCATGTGACGGTGAATTTTGGGATTAGGAGTTGAAAGTTTGTGTTTGACTCAGACTAAAGAGAAAGAAATTGAGTGTTCTCGTGCCAACCATACATTAGAGGGTGTGTACCAATTTGCTCCAAGCTATAGGCTTTGAATTGGTTGTGTCTGCAATAGCTCACATATGACAAACCATAATCTTTCTTTATCGCTTCTTGTTTTGAAACAATGTGCCTTATGAAAAGTCCTTTACAAAAGCTGCAGTCAATCTGTCAAGACCGACGGTCAAATCAAAAGGCAAACTTCAAACTGTTTGAGAAGGAATTTCAACCTCGCCGACGCTTCGCGAAGGACTCAGTGGACTCTTTAACGTCAAGGAAATAATGGCAGCAGATGGGACGCCCAGTTTAATATCCATCCAAGGGATGGCACAGCCATTGATGAATCACCTTGCCTGTGAAGCACTGGTATGACAGTTTATAGATGGGCCGAGATTTGTAGGCTAGACTAGACGACGAGACAGCTAAGAGGTGATCGAGGCCATCGTGTCAGTCCCCACATTATTATTATTATTATTACCCTCGCCAGAGGAGAGGGCATTGCATTTGAGTCCGTTTGTTTGTTTGTCTGTCTGTCTGTCTGTTTGTCCGCACAGATTAAAGATGATTTTCTCAGCAACCGTTGGTCCTATTGACAGGAAATTTTCACCGAAGGTGCACCTCCACCTGTATAAATTTTTTCATGATAATTATGACGTCATAGGTCACGTGGTTCGGCCGCCATCTTGGAAAAAACGAAAAACTTTGCACCTCCATATATCCGAAAGTGCTGAATTGAAAAAAAATTCAGACATGGCTCATTGTAAAGAACTCTCCATGGAGAATAAAAGATGTTAATGATGTCATAGGTCCCTCCATTATGAAGTCATAATTCGACAAGTACAAAACTTCTTCCGATCAAGATGAAATTTCTTGAGCATCATCTAGGGATAAGTTCGTGGAGAATTAAAAAACGATGACGTCATCGGTCACGTGGTTCGGCCGCCATATTTGTCTTTACACAAAAGCCTTAAAAACCACTGAAAACACATCCTGGCGAGGGTCTGCAATCTCTGATTGCTCTTTGTTGTTTTTATTATTAGAGAGCTTCGTAAGCGAACCTCTATGCCAATTGCATGTATATGTAAATCCATTCAAAATTTCACTTTCATTTCAAATTTCACAAAAAAAAAATGTAAAAAATTTCCCCATTCCCTTGGGAACAAAATTTCATGTTGTCATTTCAAATGTCCCTTCCATGATCCGTCATCTTGTCCCTTCCATGATCCGCCATCTTGTCCCTTCCATGATCCGCCATCTTGTCCCTTCCATGATCCGTCATCTTGTCCCTTCCATGATCCGCCATCTTGTCCCTTCCATGATCCGCCATCTTGCTCACGTGATCTTGCTTTGTTCTGGCGCAACCGATAAACTATTTTCACCTGGTGATTAAAATCAATAAATTACAATACAGTACTGTACAGAACGGATTTTGAATTCGAAACCGCTCATCATTTACGCCAGCTACACCGACTTCTTTTTTCCACCAGCTACACCGGCTTCAGTTTTCCGCCAGCTACACCGACTTCATTTAAGCCAGGTACACCGATTTCAGTACGTACCTGCCAGTCGGACCTACGTACCTGGTGCAGTCGACTAGAAGTCTAGACTATATAGCCTACAGTAGGTAAGTCCTGCATTCTATCCCAATCTATCCATTCAATAAAATTAATTTGAATTTTAATTCTAAGCCCAAGATCAAACAACCTAGCCTAGTTAGGCCTAGGCCTACAGATGTTTGCGAGGGCTGCATACTCGATCGACTGACCATTGTCGACGAAGCTCTCACTCTACGCAATGCGTATTCATATTATTATTATGCCATTACCATCGGACGGAATTGACTGATTAATTTGTGGTTCTAATAATTTTGACGAAAAATCTAACTTGGATGAGATAGAAGCTGGAGTCAGGATTGGAGGACGATGTATCAATAATCTGACTTTCTGAAGGCACTGCACAACATCAGCATAAGGTATGCTGATGATACCATTGTGTTGGCAGGAAGTAAAGAGGACTTGATGAAACTGCTGCAGAGAGTGAAGAAGAAAAGTGAAAAAGCTGGTCTTTATTTAAACCTAAAAAAGACCCAAATCTTGTCAACTGAGAAGATCGATGTGTTCAGATTGGGAGACGATAATGTGGAAATCGTGGAAAAGTTTCATATTCCTTGGTTCTAAGGTTGGAATGAGTGGAGAATTTAAAGGAGAAATTCATAGACGGCTAACATTGGGAAGAACAGCAATATCAGGATTGACAAAGATCTGGAAACACACAATATTGTGACAATGCAAACCGAGAGGGGGCTGCTGAATGCTCTTGTATTTCCAGTTGCAATGTGTGGATGTGAGTCGTGGACAGTGAAAAAGAAAGAGGAAGAAGTCTGACAGTTTAAATGTGGTGTTGTAGATGAATATTAAAAATTCCATGGATTGCAAGAACGACTCATACTTCACTTACGAGAGCACATACCTCCGCCAAACGGAACAGTTTATGTTGTGTATCAAACTGATAGGCTGGATCTACAACCATAATCTTTCTTAAGCACTTTCTTAATCGGATCCCCATCCGGCTGGACGTTAACCCAAATCTAATCTGCTTGTTCTTGCTACCTGCCCAACTCATCCACCAGGTTTTATCATAATCCGTCCACAACTTTTTAAAATATCATGTAAAATGTCGTTTTTTGCCCCATCTCTCAATGATGAAAAATCACTTTAAAAAATTAAAAATTCTCTTATACAGTCACGTGAAAAAGTAAGTACACCCCATGTAAAGTTTTGACTTTTTAAAACATATTTCAACATACAGCTATTTGATCTTCATTTCAACAATATTGATAAATAACGGTGATATAATATAACAAATATCATGAAACATTTACATTTTGTAGTCCATTGTATAATTTAAATAAACATAAATGCAAATTTCGCATGTGGAAAAAGTAAGTACACCCCGACATTTATAACTACTTCAAATACCTAAAATTAGAATCAGGTGCACCAGCTCAGGTGCAAATGATTAGGAGATCGTTAGAGAGGATCTTGGATGAACCTGTCTTGTTTAAACCTCAGACATTTAGTTTGGTTTGCTCTTTGTTGTTGAAGTGTGCGGCGTCACCATGCCTAGATCAAAAGAGCTCTCTGAGGCCTTCAGAAAGAAGGTTATAGATGCCTACGAGTCTGGGAAGGTATTTAAAAAAGATCTCCAAACAATTTGAAATCAATCATTCGACTGTCCGGAAGATCATCTACAAGTGGAGAAGATTCCAAACAACTGCCAACTTGTTCAGGCCAGGCCGCCCCAGCAAGTTCAACACGAGAGCAGACCGCAAGATGCTGACAGAAATCTCTAAGAACCCCAAAATGTCATCACGGGACCTACAGGTAGCTCTTGCCACTGTTCATGTCAAAGTGCATGAGTCTACCATCAGAAAGAAGCTGCACAAATTTGATCTCCACGGGAGGTGTGCCAGGAGGAAACCTTTGCTGTCCAGAAAGAACATCAGGGCAAGACTAAAGTTTGCCAATGAACACCTAGGCAAAGACCAGCACTTCTGGAACAATGTGCTCTGGACAGATGAGTCAAAGGTAGAGCTATTTGGCCACACTACCAGAAGACATGTTTGGCGAAACCCAAAGACAGCATTTCACCACAAGAACCTGATACCAACTGTAAAGCATGGTGGTGGAAATATTATGGTTTGGGGTGGCTTTGCTGCATCAGGGCCTGGGCAGCTCACCATCAGAATCCTCTATGAATTCTTCACTGTACCAGAGGGTGCTTGAGGATAATGTGAGGCCATCTGTCGGAAAGTTGAAGCTCAACCAAAGGTCGACCTTGCAACATGACAATGACCCTAAATATACCAGTAAATCCACCAAGGAATGGCTGAAAAGAAAGAAATGGAGGGTTCTGGAATGGCCAAGTCAAAGCCCAGATCTAAATCCCATCGAGATGTTGTGGGGGGATTTGAAACGAGCTGTGCATGCAAGAAACCCCTCAAACATCGCACAGCTGAAATAATTCTGCATGGAGGAGTGGGCAAAAATTTCTCCCAGTCGATGCCAGAGACTGGTAGACAGTTATAAGAAACGCCTACTTGAGGTTCTTTCTGCCAAAGGGGGCAATACCACCTATTAGAGCCAAGGGTGTACTTACTTTTTCCACATGCGAAATTTGCATTTATGTTTATTTAAATTATACAATGGACTACAAAATGTAAATGTTTCATGATATTTGTTATATTATATCACCTTTATCTATCAATATTGTTGAAATGAAGATAAAATAGCTGTATGTTGAAATATTTTGAAAAAGTCAAAACTTTACATGGGGTGTACTTACTTTTTCACGTGACTGTACGTATCCGGATCCTTATTAAAACTGAATCAATCCGTCCTTGTCACACACTTAACCTGTCGATTAAGTTTTTTCCAAATCCATCCATAACTTTTGAGATATCGTGCTATGTAGCTCCTTCAGAAAGTATTCACACTCCTTGACCTCTTTCACATTTTGTTGAGTTACTGCCTGAATTAAAAATGGATTAAATTGATATTTTTGTCACTGATCTACACATAATACCCCATAATGTCAAAGTGGATTTTTTTCGAAATTTTTTCAAAACAATTAAAAATGAAATGCAGAAATATCTAATTTACATAAGTATTCAATGCCCTGAGTCAATACTTCGTAGAAGCACCAATGCAGTGATTACAGCTTCGAGTCTTATTGGGTATGTCTGTATCAGGATTTAAATGACGTAGTACTTGGCATTCAGGCCAGAGTTCAACTTTCGTCGCATCAGACCACAGAATATTTTGCTTCATGCTCTGGACATTTCACCTGCCTTTTTGCTAACTGCAGGTGTGCTGTCATTTGCCTTTTTCTCAGGAATGGATTCCATTTGGCCACTCTCCCATAAAGCCTGGATTTGTGAAGTGCTGCAGCGACTGTTGTCCTTCCCGCAGGTTTTCCCATCTCAGCAAAGGAACTCTGTAGTTATGTCACTTCCCTGACCAAGTTCCTTCTTGCCCCGTTGCTCAGTTTGGTCAAACGGACAACTCTAGGAAGAGTCTGGGTAGTTCCATATTCTTTCCATTTCCTAATGATGAAGCTCACTGTGCTCTTGGGAACTTTTAACACTCTATAAATTGTTTTATAACCTTCTCCAGATCTATGCCTCCTCACAATTTTATCTCTGGGTTCTATGGACATACATTTCAGCATACATCTCAAGTATGATCAAAGGAAATTGGATGCACCTGAGCTCAATTTGGAGTGTCAGAGCAAAAGGGTTGAATACTTATTGACTCCAAACATTTCAGCTTTTTTTGTAAAAAATTCTTTGAAAAATTCCACTTTGACATTATGGGGTATTATGTGTAGATCAGTGACAAAAATCTCAATTTAATCCATGTTAAATTCAAGCTGTAACACAACAAAATGTGAAAAAGCCAAGGGGTGTGAATACCTTCTGAAGGCGCTGTACATCGTTTTTGGACCCATCACTCAATAGTGAACAAAACAGCACTTGGTAGAGCGCACACCTCCGCTCGGCTGAACAGTTTACAGTGTGGTTTACAATTTCTTGCCTGGAAGTCCTAGCTGTGTCCATGTGTTTTAAACCTCTCCCCCCACCCCATTTCCCATGCCTCCTCCGCCCAAGCCCTCTACCTCCCACAGATCTCCCGATATTTCTGTTCTCTGCTGTTGTGCTTATGTGCTTCCCTCTCTCTCCCCATGTTGTCTCCCGCTCCCTTTATCATGTTTTATGTCTGTTTTTTGTTTTTTTTGTGATTGATGTTAGCTCTTACACGAGCGTCGATGTTGTATACAATTTTTTTTTTTTTTTCAGTTGAGCAGTTTACAGAACAGTTTTGTATCCCACTTATAGGCCGGATCTGCATCCATACATGAACCCAGCCAGATCTAATCGGCTTGTTCTCGTCACCTAAGGAACTCTTCCACCAAATTTTTGTCATAATCCGTCCACAACTTTTTGAGATATCATTATATATATCGTTTTGGCCCTTTTTCTCAATGGTGAAGAATCTATTTTAAAATTGTCCTATCCGGATCGTTCGGACCAAAATATAATCAATTCATCCTTGTCACACACCCATTTTGATATGGGTATTTCCTGGTGGAACGCTTTTCCATCTTTCAACTTTGCTTTAGGTGGGAAGCGTGGGGGTTTGCGATGACGCGCCATTTACTTCCCTCTAGTTTGAGTAATAGATTGCTTCCCGAGTATGATATAACTCGTCACATGCTATATTGCAGGGGATTTGAGAGATTAGATGAAATAAATCTCAAATACTCAGCCTACAAGGCTATAAGTGTAACTTCATGGAGTGCTGCTCTCCCCTATGGGCTGGCGCTGCAGATTCACTTCCGTCTCTCCTGGAATATGTGAAATCCAAAGCTCTCAACGTTATTTGGCATCTCCTGTGTTGAGGCGTAAGCACAACGCCTGCTGCTGTTACAATGAAGCCAGGTTACTGGCCTATGTTTTTACCTCACGCACACTAAACGAGAAGCGGGGTTAAGCAATTATTTTACTTTGTCTGCCTTTCTGTCTGTCTACAAACGGCAGTTTGTGATTGAGGAACAACGTAATTTTAATTGAACGTTAGAATTTGAACACAAATCGGAACATGAATTGGAACACTGACCTGTAGTTTAGCATGACTTTGGCTCTTTGGAGATAATTTTTATGCCTCTGCCCCCGAATGTGGCTGGAAGCATTATGTTTTCGGGTTGTCTGTCTGTCCGTACTGGCTAAACCTAATTTTTCTCAGGAACCATATGTCCGATTGAGACGAAACTTTTAGGGTAGGAGTGACACCCATGCAGAATGTTTTTTAAAATGATAATTGTGACGTCATAGGTCACGTGGTATGACAGCCATCTTGGATTAAACACAAATATATAAAAAAAATATTTCTCAGAAACCGCTGAATGGAAAAATTTGAAACTTGGCACATTGTCCAGTACTCCCAATGGGGAACAAAAGCATGATAATGACATCATAGGTGAAGTGATATACCAGCCAAAAATGTTTTTATCGAATGCCTTATCCTAAATATCTGAAATTGCATACATATGATCTATGACCCATTTGTATTGAAATATTAAATGTATGACATAAGAGGTTTGATCATAATCAAAATTAGACCGTAATCAAAATTAAAATTGTAATCAAAATTAATCGTAATCAAAATTAAAATTAGATACTAATTAATCTCATTAGATCATGGTTTGCATCCATATTGGATTTAACCTAAAAGCTTAAAAAACAACTTCTCCCAAACCACCAAATTTCTTCCAAACTCGAAACTTTATGTGTCATTGACTAGGCATGGCAATTCAAAGTTGATCACGAAAACTTCATTGGTCACATGGTGTGGCAGCCATATTTGATTGAAGGAAAATATTAAATCATTATGTCTCTGAAACAGCTTACCCTATCGATGTGGAATTTTACAAATAACATCTAACAGCATTGTTGCATATAGTTTGAAAATGATGACATCGTAGGTCACGTGGTTTGGCAGCCATCTTGGATAGAAAAACGAACCTTATCTGATAAACACGAAACTTCACAAACGTGACCCCCTAGTGCTAGTCATGCAAATGCAGAATGAACATTTTTGATGTCATATGTCACGTGGTTTGGCAGCCATATTAACTTGAAAAGCGATATTATAAAAAATCCCTTTTCCGAAACCGCTTCAACGATCGATGTGAAACCTGTCCTGTGGTAAAAATGTGATACTTGAAAACAGCTGAAGGGATTTAAATCAAACTTGTTTATTTTTAGGACAGTGAACAAGGGCATCTACCCGTTGCCACGGGCAGGGACTACGCGGAGACATATTGGCGAAACAGTCGCATTACTCTAGTTGTAGTCTGTCTTTGTCTGGCAGTCAAACGAAATTGAAAATCAATCCAACCAGGAAACATACTGTTTGTAAGGACGCCATAAAGGACACAAACAACATGCACAAAGAATGAATGTAACATGTTAGATTGGGTGGTGTAAAAGATGCTGCATCAACGGTGGTGAACTTCCAAAAATTTTTTTTTGTGCGCCCGATAAAATCATTTTTTTCTTTCAATTGAATTATATACTTGAACACTATAGGACACAAATCACGTTTTTGACACTTTATAAATCCTGTTTAACAGTACCTGGTAAGTTTGTTATCTTACTATAATTCACCAAATGTCCGCCTGTCCGTCTGTTCCCAGGGACCGCAAAAACGGCTGAACCGATCGCAACGATATTTTGGGTGGGTAATCCAGGGACCCCCTGCAGTAAAATAGGCCATATTGTTTTTCCAATTTCAGCTTTGGTCTCCAGCATTTTCAGGTTTGGACTCCCACATAACATTATTGTCCCGGGTACCGCACAAACGGCTGCACCGATCGCAACGATTTCCTGGAACCCCTGCAGTAAAATCCTACGATAATTCACCAAAAGAACATGACATGAAAATTAAAAACGGCTGAACAGTATTTCATTGAACATTTCATTGCAGAATTGAGGAAAATCCTGATGAATTACGAACCTGCCGCGAATGCGGAAGTGGACAGATTATGGCTATGAGCTGGTTTGATAATATCCCAATACAACCGTCATTTAAAACAGTATTTTGTTAAAGTATCAATTGATGATTGGAATTGAGTGAATACAATTACGATTTTGAATTCGTAATTGTATTCACCCAACCGTATGGAACTTCACGTCAGGATTTAAATATTTGTTTATGTCACAAATGTTTTTAAAAGTTTATTTTTTATATTAATGCTATTTAATTTGTGATTGGAGTTATGCTGTTTGGAGTGAAAAAAGAGATATCGAGTTCAAGTTAATGACGAAATGCAGTGACGGTTTCTACTTTCTAAACGTGAAATTCGCAGATCGCCATATGCAGATTCGCCATTGACTGGGTATAGAACACACGTACCTGTTTGTTTGTGAACGGGTACGTTTTTCATGGAAGTCCTTCACGAACTTGCTGTCCATGTCTGACGTGCGACTGAAGGTGCTACAGGAATGTGGAATTTATTGGTTTCATGCTTCAGCATTCACCGTTTCTGCATTGTCTGTTTGCTTGTGGCCTCCCACCCGTGCGGAGCACGGGTACCTCACAAGTGTTATATAATCCAAAATATTATGCCATCACGACCAATCAAATTTGCTGCTCTTAGACCCCGCCCAAGACTTGTTTCTCAAGGCTGTGCAGAGTAATGTTTTATATGAACTCTAGTTTTTACCTGAATCTCCTCCTCCAGTCAAGCTCTCGTCTTACCCTCCCCAGCTCCTCCAGGATGCACCTGTTTTTCTGATAACCAATTTCTGGCTAAAACCCCAAAATGCAGCCTTTCCGCACACCTCATCTCTTTGGTTCCTCTTTTCTCACATTTGGGGAACCCATCCCACCAGGTTTTCAAGCAGGTGGGCTACTACCTTGTAATGTCAGCCCCATTCCTTATCCACGATCTTTTATACCCCCTTACCATATCCAACATTCTTACTTTCAGGTTCCCTCTGCTCAGTTTTTATCCTCCTTCCAATTAATTCATTCCCCTGCTTTTGAGCCCAACTGTTGCCCTCTGTTATATCGGTGTGTGCGGATTACTACCTTATAGTCACGTGAAAAAGTAAGTACACCCCATGTAAAGTTTTGACTTTTTCAACATATTGCAACATACAGCTATTTGATCTTCATTTCAACAATATTGATAGATAAAGGTGATATAATATAACAAATATCATGAAGCATTTACATTTTGTAGTCCATTGTAGAATTTAAATAAACATAAATGCAAATTTCACATGTAGAAAAAGTAAGTACACCCTTGCCTCTAATCGGTGGTATTGCCCCCTTTGGCAGAAACAACCTCAATTAGGCGTTTCTTAGAACTGTCTACCAGTCTCTGACATCGACTGGAAGAAATTTTGGCCCACTCCTCCATGCAGAATTCTTTCAGCTGTGCGATGTTTGAGGGGTTTCTTGCATGCACAGCTCGTTTCAAATCCCCCCACAACATGTCGATGGGATTTAGATCCGGGCTTTGACTTGGCCATTCCAGAACCCTCCATTTCTTTCTTTTCAGCCATTCCTTGGTGGATTTACTGTTATGTTTATGGTCATTGTCATGTGGCAAGGTCCACCTTCGGTTGAGCTTCAACTTTCCGACAGATGGCCGCACATTATCCTCAAGCACCCTCTGGTACAATGAAGAGTTCATAGTGGATTCTATGATGGTGAGATGCCCAGGCCCTGATGCAGCAAAGCTGCCCCAAACCATAATATTTCCACCACCATGCTTTACAGTTGGTATCAGGTTCTTGTGGCCAAATGCTCTCTTTGGTTTTCGCCAAACATGTCTTCTGGTACTGTGGCCAAATAGCTCTACCTTTGACTCATCTGTGCAGAGCACATTGTTCTAGAGGTGCTGGTCTTTGCCTAGGTGTTCATTGGCAAACTTTAGTCTTGCCCTGATGTTCTTTCTGGACAGCAAAGGTTTCCTCCTGGCACACCTCCCATGTAGATCAAATTTGTGCAGCCTCTTTCTAATGGTAGACTCATGCACTTTGACATCAACAGTGGCAAGAGCTACCCGTAGGTCCCGTGATGACATTCTGGGGTTCTTAGAGACTTCTTTCAGCATCTTGCGGTCTGCTCTCGGGCTGAACTTGCTGGGGTGGCCTGGCCTGAACAAGTTGGCAGTTGTTTGGAATCTTCTCCACTTGTAGATGATATTCCGGACAGTCGAATGATTGATTTCAAATTGTTTGGAGATCTTTTTAAATCCCTTCCCAGACTCGTTGTCATCTATAATCTTCTTTCTGAAGGCCTCAGAGATCTCTTTTGATCCCGGCATGGTGACGCCGCACACTTCAACAACAAAGAGCAAACCAAACTAAATGTCTAATGTTTAAATAATACAGGTTCCTCCAAGATCCTCTCTAACGATGTTCTAATCATTTGCACCTGAGCTGGTGCGCCTGATTCTAATTTTAGGTATTTGAAGTAGTGATAAATGTAAGGGTGTATTTACTTTTTACACATGCAAAATTTGCATTTATGTTTATTTAAATTATACAATGGACTACAAAATGTAAATGTTTCATTATATTTATTATATTATATCACCCTTATCTATCAATATTGTTGAAATGAAGATCAAATAGCTGTATGTTGAAATATGTTGAAAAAAAATCAAAACTTTACATGGGGTGTACTTACTTTTTCACGTGACTGTATATACTCTAACTTGGAGAAAATTATATTATGGAAATGGCTCCTGGATACCTGGGTTGGCAAACTGTGACTTGGCAAATACCTGTAGCCCGAGGAGCATAATTAATCTCTTGTGTTTGCTTGCCATACTTGCCATATAAATATGAAAGGCAGATTTTGGCAGCGTACTATATAATAACATTACGTGATTCAAATCTAAATCAACTGTGCTCTCAGCAGGTATCCGATCTGCTTTTGAGTTGAAGTCTTCTGAGCCAGCACCTGCCATTTCGTACGACATCTCTGGAAAACAACAAAATGGAGGTTGAATACCATCGCTGAAGATATTTTGGCCATCCTGGGCATGGAAGCTTGATTGGTGTATTCCACGGTATCACGTTATGACATTATACTGGGCAGATCATATTACAACAGAAATTTTAAACTTCAACACAGTTGGCGAAAGTGATATGCTTATTCTGAAAAATGCTTTGACGCACCAGGTTCTGTTTATCAGAAAGGCGATGACGTAGTCACTGAACCTGTTTACATTATGATGTGAAAATCCTTTTAGCATAACATATATCATCCGCATCATGTAACATAGTGTTGGCAGGGTGGTCTAGAGGTATTCACACTAGTCTCTTAAGCTGTCTAGCCTGGGTTTGAATCCCGACCCAGCTATAACCTGTCACTTCTGCTGTTTCACAGGTAGGGTGATTCATCAATGGGTGTGCCGCCCTCGGATGGACATTAAACTTGGCGTTCCACCTACGGGCGTCATTGATTAATCACCTGAGCTGTGAAGCACCAGGATGGCAGTTTATAGCTGGGTCAGGATTCGAACCCAGGCTAAACAGCACAAGGCACAGTGTATGTGCCTGCAGGTCATCCCGCCACCCGTTTAACATAGAATATGCATGAAATATTTTTTAAACAAAGAACAAGATCATGATTAAATGCCTGCATTAGAAAAGAAGTTTCCCGAATTCCCCAATCAGAATCTGGACGTGGTATTCCATGACAATTATATGCCATACATTATTTAAAGCTTTTGGGGTTCGATTCCGCACACTTTGAAAAGTTTGTTATACTTTGGGGACATCAAAAGAAAAAAAAGAAAAAAATAAAAAAATAAATATATATATATATATACAGGGGGCTGCAAAAGTAGGTATACAGTAAGGATTATACCAGTATTACCAGTATTATAATAGTGGTGCTAGGATTCATTTAATACTAGAATTCATTTAATTCATTAAAATCATTATTACCATTTTTAATATTTTTATTTTCGTAATTTTTTCTATAATACATCTATTATTTGCAGGTGAAGTGGAAATTTAACGATGGCTGGTAATTCAACGGACGAGGAGCGCAAATGGATTTTGAAACAGTTCTGGAAGACAGAGAATAGTGAACGTGTGCGAGAGCAGTGGCGAGAAACATTTGCATCGCCTCCACCAACGAGGCTCACGATTTACCGGATACGTGACAAATTTGAGAGGACGGGGTCTATCCACAACTCGCCGAAGAGTGGTCGACCAGTCACCGTGACAACGCCAGAGAATGCAATGCAAGTCGCCCTGGCATTTACCCAGAGCCCTCAGAAATCGAAAAACAGGGCGTCATCTGAATTGGGTATTGAACGCAGATCGTTGGGTCGTTTGATGCACCGTGCAGGACTGAAAATGTACGTGCCACGATTGATACATGGTTTATTAGAGGACGACTCGGATCGGCGTTTACAATTTTGCGAAGCCATCCTGAACGAGGAACGAGAGGGTGACAGCATTCTGCACAAAATCGTGTGGTCCGATGAAGCAAACTTTAAGCTATCGGGTGCCGTTAATCGGTACAATTGTGTGTACTACGCAACTGAAAACCCTAAAGTCACGATTGAGCAACCGCTCAATCAACCTGGGGTGACAGTGTGGGCTGGCCTATCCTGCAAAGGTGTCGTTGGACCTATCATTCTGCACAGGACTATCGATCAACACGTGTATCTGAACATGCTGACGGATACAATCATACCACAGGTACGCGAACAACAGCAGCAGGACGACTTCTACTTTCAGCAGGATGGGGCGCCACCGCACTTTGCACTCACTGTGCGTGCGCTACTTGACAAAGAATTTCCCAACAGGTGGATTGGACGTCGGGGAGCCGTTGACTGGCCACCACGTTCGCCGGATCTCACCCCTATGGACTTCTTTTTCTGGGGATGTGTAAAAGACAGGGTTTTCGCACGCAAGCCACGTTCTGTTGATGCCATGATTCAGTTCATACGGGAGGCTTGCCAGGAAATTGATGCTGATAAAGACCTTTGTGCCAGAGTGTGCATGGGTGTCCACACTCGACTAGTGGAGTGTGTGAATGCCGGGGACAAACAGTTTGAACATTTGAGGGATTAATATGTTTATTATTGATATGTTATTATTGATAGGCTTGTATAATCAATAAAATACGTTTTGTGTGCACGTTTTGTTTTTCATTACTGTATACCTACTTTTGCAGCCCCCTGTATATATACCCTGCAAAAAAAGAAACGCAAAAGTAGTAAAATCGTAAATATCTGACAGAGTGTAGCCGATATCCATACAAAATTAATACCAAAAATGAATTGGTCATTTCTGCATGGATTGGGATTGATTTGTGTGGAAAGAATGAGGTACTGCAGAAATTTGGCGAAGAGATGGAACAATCGCAAAAACACAACCACGTGAGCCTGGCACCGAAACACACCAACATGACACATCACTTGTTGGGCTATAAAAATGTTGGGTTTTCATTTTCATGCCATCACAATCTTACAGCAAGTGAACAGCGAAAACATGCCACGACTCACGGATGAGATTCTTCGGCCACACGTCTTTCCCATTATGCAACATGCGAACGTCATTTTCCAACAAGACAACGCCCGACCTCACACGGAAAGACTGACAACAGCCTTTTTGAGGAATCACAACATCCAGGTCCTGCCATGGCCCTCCAGGTCTCCAGATTTAAACCCAATCGAACATTTATGGGATGCACTGGAGCAACGACTGCGAGCACGTCAGCAACAACCACAGAACCTCCGACAGTTGGCACTAGCACTGCAGGCAGAATGGGTGAACATTCACCAGGCCACAATTCGGGATCTGATTACTTCCATGGGACGACGATGCCAGTCAGTTTTGGACTCTAATGGTGGCCATACAAGATATTGAGCACAGATGACCTGCACCTTGAAAATCTACTGTTCCATGTGTGCCATATGGAACCTGGGTCAATGAGAATGATGTGTGCCAATTTTGAACAATCGATTACCATCTGGTGATTATTTATATGATGTATAGAAGTATACATCTAAAAGCACTTTGCGGTTCTTTTTTGCGAGGTGTTTGCGTTTCTTTTTTGCACGTAGAGTGAGTGATAGTAGTGAAGTGAGTATAGATAGTAGAGAGTATGTAGTATAGTATATAGTGTACAGTAGTATAGTATAGCAGTACTATATATAGTATTAGTATATATATATATATATATATATATATATATATATATATATATATATATATATATACAGTATATATATACATACATATATATATATATATAAACATATATATATACATACTATATATATATATAAACATATATATATATATATATATATATATATATATATAAACATATATATATATATATATATATATATATATTATATATATATATATAAACATATATATATATATATAATATATAAACATATATATATATATATATATATAAACATATATATATATATATAAATATATAAACATATATATATATATATATATATAAACATATATATATATATATAAATATATAAACATATATATATATATAAACATAAACATATATATATATATAAACATAAACATATATATATATATAAACATAAACATATATATATATATAAACATAAACATATATATATATAAACATATATATATATAAACATAAACATATATATATATATAAACATATATATATATAAACATAAACATATATATATATAAACATATATATATATATAAACATATATATATATATAAACATATATATATATATAAACATATATATATATATAAACATATATATATATATAAACATATATATATATATAAACATATATATATATATAAACATATATATATATATAAACATATATATATATATATAAACATATATATATATATATAAAAACATATATATATATATAAACATATATATATATATATAAACATATATATATAAACATAAACATATATATATAAACATAAACATATATATATAAACATATATATATATATATATATATATATATACACACATACATATTTTCATATATATATATATATATATGTATATACGTATATATATATACATATTTTCATGATATATACGTACATATATATACATATATATATATATATATATATATATATATATATATATATATATATATATATATATATATATATATATATTTTTTTTTACACACTTTTATTTAACTTCATCTGAACTTTGTTTGTTTGTCCCGTTTCAAATATTTGAGCCGTTCGTTTTCTAGGTTCTATACGTCCTAGAGAGCTGATATTTGGCCCACGGTCCTCTTTTCTGGTGCATTTTCATCTATCAAATTTTAATAATAATAAAAAGTTTAAAAATAAATAAATAAACATTGGTTTCAAACTTATTTTAAAAAAGTGTGTAGCCCTAAAACATGTTTTTTCGTTTACTGGTTTAGCTCTTTGCAGTAATTTCTTATTCGAACAAACTTTTGGGAGAAATTTAATAACGAAACTGCATTAGTTCAGCGTACAGGGCATGTTTATATATCTGTTAATTAATTATATTTATTTATTATATTTTATTTATTTATGTGTACATATATATATATATATATACTAGCAGGAGTACTCGGCGTTGCCATGGTGGGGTGGAGGGGGGAGGAAGCAGGAGAGGGAGGGTTGAGGAAGGGAGTGGGGGGAGTTGAAGGGGGAGTGGATGGGAGAGGGGAGGATGAGCGGAGAGAGAGAAGGGAAAGATATGCTGCATATACATATTTGAGGGGGGGGGGGGGGGGTGGGGTGGGGTGGCTTTGACAGGCTCTCTTATAGAGTATATATATCTTATTATAATAGAGCAAACGTATATGGTTATGTATGTCGCTATGTTTGTATGCGATGAAAACGTCTTCTTCTTCTTCAAAAAAAATTACCACCCTCTTAATTAACCCTCTTAATTGCGTTAAGACTGCTGAGACCCCTCAGACCTTTGACGACCCTTTAATTTCCCCAAGACCCTTCAAACGACCAAGACCCCTGAAGACCCCAAAAATACCCTGAAGACCCAAAACACCCCGAAGACCCAAAACACCCTGAAGACCCAAAGCTCCCCAAAGACCCAAAACACCCCGAAGACCCAAAAGACCCCAAAGACCCAGAAAGTCCCAAAGACCCTTAAAGACCAAGAAGAACCAAAAGACCCTTAAGACCCAAAAGCCCCTGAAGAACCAAAAGACACCGAAGACCCTTAAGACCCAAAAGCCTCTGAAGACACCAAATACCCAAAATACCCTTAAAGGCCCAGAGGATCCAAAAGACCCTGAAGATCCAAATGGCCATGAAGACCCAAAACACCATGAAGACCTAAAAGACACCGAAATGGTCAAAGATGCCTCCCCCTCTGAAACGACGTGTGGTGAGGCGCGCAAAGCGCGCCGTCACGCTCGTATATATTATTATAATATTTAATTTATTTATACATACACAGATACAAAGTGCTTATGCACCAAGTTGTTTGCTGCTGGAGTTGAGTCCTGGATGATGAGCCAGATCAGTCGTCCTTCAGACATTATCCCATCTGTACATTCCTTTGATTCCGTGCTTGGACAATATCCTCAGATTTCTATACCCATCTCTACCTGTAAGTCGTACCTTTGCTGTAGAGTTACTTTGTTGCAAGTCTACCTCTGTACTCGCGTCCTTTGACCCTGAATCACTGATGTAAGCTTCCCTCTAATGTTGTCCTGGAATGCCGATCCATCAATCTGATCTGAACCTGGGAATCTGGGATATGCACGTGCGCCCGGCCCTGAATGTGTGGAATTTTCTGTTTCCAGCACGAGATCGTTGTTGGTGCTTCCGAGCCCCGGAGTTTCTCGTGGTTGGCTACCTGCCCGTGGCTCTGCGTGTTTAGTCGTGCCCAAACGAGACGGTGTTGCTCGAGTGGAGAGAATGGGGCGGACCGGATCGGGCTGGTTGTTTTGGGGACAGGGAGGGGTAGGAGAGGCGCGGTTTGCGTTCCGGAGCGAGAGAGAGACACAGGGCAAGCAAACGAATACCGGAGGAAGCTCGGACGGAGGCACGCACGCAAATGGGCCGGGTGTGGATCGCGCTTCCTCGATTTCACCTGTTCGGACGTTGCGCGATCCGGCCAGAGCAGTGAGCACCGCAACCCAAGGTACGAAAGCGGGAACGAGACGCGGTGTTACCTGCCGACTGTATTTAAAACGTCATCGACTTTCCCCACGAAATCCGTGTGTAATGAAACTTTGATCCCCCAAAACACGTTTCGCCGAATGAATCGGGAAGACTTGATATTTTGAGCTTTTACGTCGTTTATTTCCCCGGCCGCCCTTATTGGTCGTTACATTAATTCTATTGGGGGATAATTAAAGGTAAAGGGAATTCAGCTGTTCCTGTTTGCTCAATGTGGCCGATCATGGCACAGCACGAGTTGGACACAGCGTTGACGTCACAACTGCACAGCACTTTATACAGTAAGGTAGAGTGATTATTGTCCACACTACTGGATATACATAGCAGTTTGTTGTGGAGCACAGGTAGTTCTGTCGGGGACTGCTTACATATTATTAAACAAAACCCAAATATTTCACTCAACCACCTTTGCCCCCTCTCTGTTTCCCCCTTTCTTCTCTTAATACATTCCTCTTCCCTCTCCCTTCATCCTTCTTTTTCTCGATTTTCCTCTCTTGCCTACGTAATATGTGGATGTCTTTTGTTGACATATTATGAGAGATCAGCACACCTGATGAAATGGCTGATTTCCATTTCCACATCACCTGCAACACCTAAACTTCCATAATAAAAATGCTCATCTTACTATAATTCACCAAATGTCCGTCCGTCTGCCTGTCCGTCCGTCCGTCCGTTCCCATGTACAAAAACGGCTGAACCGATCGCAACGATATTTTGGGTGGGTAATCCTGGTGTTGGTCTAGCGGCTAGGGTGCCGGCTTAGGATAGCCTAGGGTCCTGGGTTCGAATCCCGGTCTAATCGCTGAATTAACGCCAGGGGGGTTGACTCAGTCTGTCATTCCTTCCGAGGTCGGCAAATTGAGTACCAGTTCACTGGTAATTCCCTGCTTGTCGTAAAAGGCGGCAAAAAGGGTTGGCGGCAGGAAGGGCATCTGGCCGTAAAACATTGCTTCAAAAAGGGGACCAAAAAACAACAACAACCACGGTTCCCGAAAAAGGCCAACCCCCGCTTTGCGGGGAAAAATGGCCTCTAAAGGTGGTTATTATTTTTTAATATAATCCTGGGACCACCTGGAGTAAAATAGGCTATATTGTTTTTCCAATTTCAGCTTTGGCCTCCAGCATTTTCAGGTTTGGACTCCCGCCTAACGTTATTGTCCCGGGTACCGTAAAAACGGCTGAACCGATCGCAACGATACACCTCCATGCCCGGGGGATTCCCACGGGTGACCCCACTAGTTATTTTAATTCATCGTTAATGTCTCGTACAAGACATTGAGGCACATTAAAGACATCTGATGTTTATATTCATATCTTATATTTAAAATGAAGTTTCAGATCCTCAGATTTCTTGGTCTGGTCGTTATCATTTTCTTCACTGCCCCTTGTATTACTTGTTGTGTTCTACTGTGGCCTCACTGTCACTACGTCCGTCACCTTACTCTTCTTTGAGCCTCAAATTGAATACAACTTTTTTTTTAACTTTATCTTTCAATCAGAAATTGCTTGTAAACTATACGAGTAGATTAAGCAGAAAATTTACAAAATAATTTTTTATCTCCAGATTCCAGCCAGCTGTCAGAAATCATTTGACATTATTAACCCTTAAATCCGGGACACCCAATAACGCATGGCAAAGGATCAAGTTTAACTTTTTTTTTTCAAACTTTGTCTTTCAATCAGAAATTGCTTGTAAACTATACGAGTGGATTAAGCGGAAATTTACAAAAGAATTTTTTTTATCTCCAGATTCCAGCCAGCTGTCAGAAATCATTTAACATTATTAACCCTTAAAACCAGGACAAACCAATAACACATGGCAAATGATCAAGTTTGAATGGTAATTTTAAGGAACCTGCCTTTGACCGGTACAAAATCCAAGGCTGCATATCACATCGACAGAAGAAGTCTTTTTAAATTCCCCAGTCTGATGCACAGTTAAAGTTGAATATTTAGGCTTCGTTGGCGTTTTTTGAATGTTTAAATGTTGCAGAGCCCTTGTCCAGGTGTATACTGCTAACTGCAATTTTTGCTTGCCATTGCTTCCTCTTTTTATATTACTGACCTAATTTATACTCTAGTCTTACTCAACAGTCTTTTTCTCTTGTTTCCTCCACCTCTGAGCTGTCTATCCTGGGTTTGAATCCCACCCCAGCTATAAACTGCCATCCTGGCGTTTCACAGGCTGGGCGATTCATCAATGTGTTCGCCGTCCCTCGGACGGATGTTAAACTGGGTATCCTGTCTGTCAGCATTAGTTGATGGACGTCAAATATCCCATGGTGTCTTTCTCAAAGAGTAGGTGAGCTATCAACTGCCACCCTGAACTAATCACAAATTCCTACCCTCATTAACTGCTGGCATGGCAATGGTAAACCACCAAGTATATTCCGTGCCAAGAAACTGCCTCGACAGCACCAACGCTCTGCAAGGAGTATGGTAGATCTCATCTCATCGCTAACTCTTATTTCACAATTTATTTTCAAACTTGCAAGCTCATCATGAAAAATGTCCTCATGGGTCTGAAGTTAGTGATACTGGACAGCAATTGTCTACCATTGCAGCTGTACAGTTTGTTTAACCAAGTACAGTGGTGCGCATTCGGTAATTTGTCTTTTGGCCTGTCGAATTGTTTATGTGCGTCATCCGATGTGAGGTTGTGCATTCTCACAGTGCAAGTGCACACCAATGGTCAAGGGACACAATTTTATTAACGATGCACAACTAATCTTGACTTGTCACATTAAAATCTTTCTGGCCTTTCTTGTGCTCTAATCACAACCTGGACCACATCTCGTGCTACTTTTTGATAGGTCAGAGGTGGAATTATCTGCCAGACCTCACATAGTGGATCCCTATGGTCGACATCGTTGAGCTTGTAATTGCGGTGCCAACACAGGCTTGAACAACATGCAACTGGACTCGTTTCTTCTTGCAACTGGAAGCCTGGTTCCATATGCTATACATCACACATGGGGAAAACACACACACATTGAATTATTTCTCTTAACATGTGGCTGAGATTTTGGCTTTGTGAGAAGGCTCAGAATGTGCTTTGTGTATTTCTATTTGAAAGACAATAGACAAAATAGGATCTATAAAATATTCATTGTACAGATTTTAGTATACTTTATGTAATGATTTAAAAATACAAACGAGGAACAAAAATTAGCTTTTTGCATGAAAAGTTGAGCGACATATTACAAGTATTTTGGTACATTTACATCCTTTAATTATTACCTCTGGCATCGAAGGTTGACATGTTTTCACCTCTGTCTGTCTGTGAACAGGATATCTCAAAAGGTAGTGGACGGATTTGGCCAAAACTTAGTGGACAGGTCGGGTATGTTACAAGGAAGAATTTCTTCGATTTTGGCGAAAACCCAAATCCGATAATTTTTTAAGTGATGGACTTAATTTTTAAGTGATTCTTCACAATTGAAAAATGGGGCCAAAACTATTTATTTCAAGAAGAATAGCCAAAACTATATATTTGAAGAAGCATAGCCAAAACTATATATTTGAAGAAGTATAGACAAAACTATATATTTCAAGAAGTATAGCCAAAACTATATATTTCAAGAAGTATAGACAAAACTATATATTTCAAGAAGTATAGCCAAAACTATATATTTCAAGAAGCATAGCCAAAACTATATATTTGAAGAAGTATAGACAAAACTATATATTTCAAGAAGAATAGACAAAACTATATATTTCAAGAAGTATAGCCAAAACTATATATTTGAAGAAGTATAGACAAAACTATATATTTCAAGAAGTATAGCCAAAACTATATATTTCAAGAAGTATAGCCAAAACTATATATTTCAAGAAGTATTGCCAAAACTATATATTTCAAGAAGTATAGCCAAAACTATATATTTCAAGAAGTATAGCCAAAACTATATATTTCAAGAAGTATAGCCAAAACTATGTATTTCAAGAAGAATAGACAAAACTATATATTTCAAGAAGTATAGCCAAAACTATATATTTCAAGAAGAATAGACAAAACTATATATTTCAAGAAGTATAGCCAAAACTATATATTTGAAGAAGTATAGACAAAACTATATATTTCAAGAAGTATAGCCAAAACTATATATTTCAAGAAGTATAGCCAAAACTATATATTTCAAGAAGTATTGCCAAAACTATATATTTCAAGAAGTATAGCCAAAACTATATATTTCAAGAAGTATAGCCAAAACTATATATTTCAAGAAGTATAGCCAAAACTATGTATTTCAAGAAGAATAGACAAAACTATATATTTCAAGAAGTATAGCCAAAACTATATATTTGAAGAAGAATAGACAAAACTATATATTTCAAGAAGTATAGCTAAAACTATATATTTCAAGAAGTATAGCCAAAACTATGTATTTCAAGAAGAATAGACAAAACTATATATTTCAAGAAGTATAGCCAAAACTATATATTTGAAGAAGTATAGCCAAAACTATATATTTGAAGAAGTATAGACAAAACTATATATTTCAAGAAGTATAGCCAAAACTATATATTTCAAGAAGTATAGCCAAAACTATATATTTGAAGAAGAATAGACAAAACTATATATTTCAAGAAGTATAGCTAAAACTATATATTTCAAGAAGTATAGCCAAAACTATGTATTTCAAGAAGAATAGACAAAACTATATATTTCAAGAAGTATAGCCAAAACTATATATTTGAAGAAGAATAGACAAAACTATATATTTCAAGAAGTATAGCTAAAACTATATATTTCAAGAAGTATAGCCAAAACTATATATTTCAAGAAGTATTGCCAAAACTATATATTTCAAGAAGTATAGCCAAAACTATATATTTCAAGAAGTATAGCCAAAACTATATATTTCAAGAAGTATAGCCAAAACTATATATTTCAAGAAGTATAGCCAAAACTATGTATTTCAAGAAGAATAGACAAAACTATATATTTCAAGTAGTATAGCCAAAACTATATATTTGAAGAAGAATAGACAAAACTATATATTTCAAGAAGTATAGCCAAAACTATATATTTCAAGAAGTATAGTCAAAACTATTTATTTCAAGAAGAATAGACAAAACTATATATTTCAAGAAGTATAGCCAAAACTATATATTTGAAGAAGAATAGACAAAACTATATATTTCAAGAAGTATAGCCAAAACTATATATTTCAAGCAGTATAGCCAAAACTCTATAGCACGATATTTTAAGAAGCTGTAGATGAGATATCACAAAACTTGGTGGATGAGTTGGGTAGTCGACAAGATCAAGCCGATTCGATTTTGCTTGCTTCAGGTCCGGATTGGGATCTGGTGTATTGATGGGATACAAAATCTAAACTGTTCAGCATGGCGGACTGGCGGAGATATGCACTCTACTGAGTGTTCTAGTTTTTTAATTTGAGAACGTCACTCTCAGCAATACATTCCTTTTTAATTTTGACAGTACATCTGAGGATCGTGTAGAAGTTGCCTATACTGTATACCTTATGTAGGACAAGGGCAATAAGAGCCAACATTGCACTTGTACATGAACTTGTAAGGAAATTATTCAACAAATAACTAATCAACGCGGTTTACGGATTTGAACCTAGAGTCACTTTATCATGAACTACGTTCTCAGATGAGAACAACAACTCCCTTTCTCCTCTGCCCCCCAAATATTTTGTTTTATTGTATAAATAATTGTACTAAACTGTTGTAAAAAAACAAACAAACAAGCAAACAATAAAACATCTGCAAACTTTTCCTCTGTGTCACAACTGTGTACATTGTGTACAATTAACCAATGAGTTATTTACAGTCAAAACTATTTAATGGTTGAGGTATTTGCAAGACATTTCTTTACTTAAAGTATTTGTCGCTTCCTACTTTATTCTAACTTTATTTGCCCTTGGTTGTCACAGCTACTCTCAGAGAGCGGTTCTATGGTCCACCTTTATGGACACTTTGAAGGGTGTTTAATCCGAAAAAGATACTTTGACTTGCTTTGTATTATGTTACCATGCAAGAAATCTCGAAAGTTGCATAATCTTAGCAGTAGCGATGTTTCTTGGCTTGACCAATGGACCAGTGCAGTTATGGCAGTAGGAGTATACATTTATACCTTCCTCCTTTGTGAATAAGTAACTGTGCTGGAATGCAAGCAGAGTAAACTTATCGCCCTCCCACTTTGAATGCCCGCCTCATGTTTTTTTATGAAGTCGGGCAAGGAAACCAACTGGTGAAGATGGTAGGTGTGTATGGGTGTGTTGGGAGGGGAAAGTGAAGATGGATAGGGAAAGGTTTGAGGAAGAAAGAAGATGTGGGGTGGAGGACAGCAGGGTGGGAGAATGAGAATGAGAATGAAACTGAAAGATTCCTGCAGCTTTTACGAACCATGACACAACACTGACACAAAGATGTATACAACCATGTACTCTCACATCACACTTACATCTGCACCTCTGTCCAATATGTTACATTGAAACCAACTAGGGCATGCCCGTACTATATCTATATCTAAAATTATATCCCCCCCTCTATTTACATGAAATGGTTTGGTCCATGAAATGTTTTGGTCCATTCGCAACGCCAAAGCGAACGGCGAACGCTTTACATGAAATGGTTTGGTCCATGAAATGTTTTGGTCCATTCGCAACGCCAAAGCGAACGGCGAACGCTTTACATGAAATGGTTTGGTGCATGAAATGTTTTGGTCCATTCGCAACGCCAAAACGATCCCCCCCCTCTATTTACATGAAATGGTTTGGTCCAAAGCGAACGGCTTGCGAGTACGGTGACAATCCCCCCCCTCTATTTACATGCAATGGTTTGGTCCAAAGCGAACGGCTTCCGGAGTTTGGTAAAGAAATCGCCATCGCGTGCACAAACGCGCAGGAAAGCGAATGAATCGCAAATTCGGTTTTATTAGTTTTAAAACATAGTTTAACGCCAACATAGTTTGCAAACGTGAAATAAATGAATACGCTGTCAAATGTGCCATCCGAGGCAGAGTGTGTCCTCCACGTTCGGCACACGCGATCGTTCGCTGCTCTCTGATTGGTTGAATCGTTTTTTGGACATAGCTCGGTAATTGTCCGATTAATATGAAACCTTGAAAAGGCACATCCTCGGGTCCCCAGCAATATACCTGGCAAGTTAAAAGTATATCGGACCCGTGGTTGTCGAGAAACAGCGGTCACAGACAAACAAACGTACAGACGTACAGACGTACAGAGATTACTGGAATTATAGATAGATTAACTGACTTATAACTAACTTTTATATGACCACCCTTATCCTTAGCTTGGTTCCATTATTCACTGAGATTTTGACCCTTTAACTCAGAACCTCTCCAAATGTGGGCCCACAACATCAGTTATGTCTGCCACACGAACGCATTGTCTCTGCCCTGCTGGTCACCAGTTAGGAGGTTTGCAGTCGGGAATAATCAATTTAATGAAAGGAGCACATTGACCCGATATGTGACATAACACACGTCATGCACAAAAATTATGTGGACACATCACCGATAAACTAGGATGGTATCTGTCACAGCCCTTGCTGCACGACCTCTGCATGATCTGTAAGCAACAAGTGTCGTCTGCCACATGAACACATTGCCCCGCCAGTTGCATAAACTACCTTAACCTTAAGGGTACACTAATTCTTTATCTGAGGATTTCCTTAAGGGCTGTTGTAAACAACTCTTAGGAAATACTCAGCAAAGGATTTCCTTAAAGTTGAGGAAATCCTCAGGAGCTATTGCTATGCCAGGCACCAATCAGATTGGAGATAGGAAGAGGTGTCCAAAAGCAAGAACACGTCATGAACACGGCATTTTAAATGACATTTGTTATATATTGCATGGGGAACATGTGATTTTAAATGCTGCTTGTTACCCTCGCCAGAGGAGAGGGTATTGCATTTGAATCCGTTTGTTTGTTTGTCTGTGTGTTTGTTTGTTTGTCCGCACGGAATAAATATGATTTTCTCTGCAACCGTTGGGCCGATTTACAGGAAATTTTCACCATAGGTGCACCTCCACCTGTATAATTTTTTAATGATAATTATGACATCATAGATCGGCTGCCATCTTGGAAGAACCGAAAAACTCTGCACCTCTATATCTCCGAAAGCGCTGAATAGGAAAAATTGAGACATGGCTCATTGTAAATAACTCTCCATTGGCAATAAAATATGTTAATGATGATGTCATAGGTGCTGCCATTATGACATCATAATTCGACAAGTACAAAACTTCATCCGATCAAGATGAAATTGATTGAGTGCCATGTAGGCATAAATTGGTGGAAAAAAAAAAGTGATGACGTCATCGGTCATGTGGTTCGGCCACCATATTTGTGTTTACACAAAAGCCTTAAAAACCACTGAAAACACATACTGGCGCGGGTCTGCAATCTCTGATTGCTCTTTCTTGTTATATGTTGCATTCACATGTATAAGAGATTCGTCAAAAGCGACGACTCACACCATCCATCCATCCATCCATTCAGATATTATGTGCAGTAAAGAAATTGTGTAGATTACATCATTTCTGGATCTGACAAGTTGCCAGTAACCATCTTGTAAAACTCTTGGTGCAGCATCTAACTTAAGATGTCCAAATGTCATACACATTTATACCCATGGGTTTCCCACGGGTACCCCATTAGTATATATTGTTACGTGCTCCTCCCCGACCCCTGGTCACGATGTACCTCCGAGCCCTGAGAGGAGCCACGGCAGAATAATGTGTTATTCTGTGTCAAAAATCAATATTGAAACCACACCAAGGATTATCAACAAACAAATAATGTATTAAAAATCACACAGGAATAACAATACAACAATGATAGCAATCAACCATACAATCAACACATCTTATGATGGTACCATCAGCTAGGGTAAGATAACTCACTGTGCTCCAAGTGAGTGAAAAAGAACACTCCCCAATGTCTCTATAACTCAAAGGTGATTCCCTCCAGCGAGTGTCAGAGCGCGATCTAATCGAAACCCGAACCCCGTTCAGATGACGGTCCCGGTCACACTGCCACAACAGCTCACAGGCGTAGGCGGCCGAAGCGGCGTAAAAAGTCACGTGGTCCAACACCGTGTACGGCAAACTCACGGAGGAATGGGAAATCCAAAGGCGCCCTCCAGATGTGAACGTTCACGGTTCAGTCGGCGAACCGCAGATTACTCTTCAAACTCAGCGTTGTGCACACACAGTCACACATCCCCTACAGACGACAGGATGGTGAAAAAAGCTGACGGGTAGCGAAGACCTTTTGCGATGAACAAAGCGCGAGGGTCAAAATGGCCGATGGCTCGTACTTGAGTCGAAACAACCCGGCGATGATTCGTCAGAATCCCAACGCCAAACCTCACCATGCAGGTTTCTCAATCCCAGCGATAACACCTATCGCAGGAATTCCTTTCAAGGAACTCAAAGTTCACTCGCGACTTTCGTTCGACAACGCTCGCTACGGAGCTTCAAGCGACTCGCTTCTTGTCCGACTTCACTCGCTACGCCTCCTTTCCTTCCTCCTCTTCTCCCTCTTCCGGTTCCCGATCCGATTTCCTGTTTCATTTAAAACATTAACCCTTTTCCCTTTTAACAACAATAACCGCCCTTTCCTTCAAACCACAATAATAATACATAGAACCAGAAATGTTTCAAGTGGAGGAAAACCACATCAACGGAAGTGACGAATCCGTAACAATATTATAAAACAGGAGTGTCTGTCCATCTGTCTGTCCATCGCCAAACTACTCCCTCAGTTTTGGGGATAGCCCCACCAAACCTTCTGTGGAACGTTTTGTGGTCCCAGCGGGTGTCCCAAGGTGGGTGAGAAGTTTCATAAATATCTCAATACAATTATGATTTTGACTTTTGATCTGTACAAAAGTGCTCCCAATCTGAAAGTAAACACAATCTTGGGTTCAGCAGAAACATTTGCTGGTTTGATACAGTCGGACCTCAACATTCGTGGTCCCAACATTCGCGGACCCAGCATATTCGTGATTCATATCACGTGACCTGCTTCTACATTCACGCTTCTCTTATTCAAGGTTTAAAAATACTCGTATATATTTATTTTAAAATGTTTTATTTCTTATTAGGCAGGTCAATTTATGACAAACAACCACCTGACCAACAACAAATTGCAACAAAAGGTTTCTCAGTGGTTTTCATCCCTACTGGGTATACTGATCAACAGAAAAAAAGTCTACCAAACTCTGACCTCCGGAAATGGGTTAAAACTGGGTCATTTCAAAGATGGCCACCGCCGGGCTTCGAAATCACTAAAACAGCTATAACTTCTTCAATAATTCTGATAGAAACATAATTGTTGGTTCTAGCCCATGGTTTTAAGGGGTGAGCAATCCACTGGTGTCATTTAATTTCAGATCTGGGCAGTATTTAACCATGTTAACCTGCAATCCAAGATGGCGGCAAAAAAGGAAGGGCGTAAAATCAATAAATTGTCCGTATATAATCAAATCCCTGTTAGGCAATCACCCAACCTTTAACAAATTCTAACAAAGGGGTTTTCAGTCTTCTCCTACCGGTAATTATATGTGATGTACTCCATGTCAGGGGAATATTTTATTAAAATCTGCCCCTCGAAAGTTAAAATCTGCCCTCGAAAGTTTAAAGTCGGTCACATTGCAGATGGTCAAGATTGCCAAGGCAGACTCTTATGGACTACTAAACTGCTACTGGTCTGTTCCCCAGAGCTCATTGTAGAACAGTAAATCTGTTTTTATTCTACCCCAGGATTTTATGGGTCAAGGAAGTCACTTGTGCAAAAACGGAATTTCCATTGAGCTTGCTGAATCCATAAATCCAAGATGGCAGCCGATTGATATGTTGACATTTCTTTGATCTCTACTAATTCAGATTACCATTTTCCATAACTCAAGCCAATTTTTTTTCATCCATCAATAACAGGAGCAGAGATGGAAAACGACATGTAATCCATCCACGATGACCTCGTTTCTTTGGGGGTTATTGATATAAACTTTGTTTTCATTCCAGGATGTCATATGTTCATCATCGATTGAGTGGTTGTGTCACTGGCTCTGATCTAATTAAGTATCCCCTTCTTCGAATGCTCTTTTCCTGAATGTTTTGTTTTATATCTTACTCAGGTTTGAAGAATGAGTGCTCCTGAGATTTACGAAGATATTGTGGACAATGTCAGCCCCCATAACATCTGAGGTCAACATCGCCATGCAGGACTTCAATGACCTCACATACGCAACAAGCGAACAGCATAAAGAAGCAACTGGTGCCAGAATTGAAAGAGACACATCCGACCTCTCGAAGATAAGCACAAAGCTGAACGCATTT
The DNA here is from genome assembly GCF_964187855.1 of Myxine glutinosa. Taxonomy (NCBI): domain Eukaryota; kingdom Metazoa; phylum Chordata; class Myxini; order Myxiniformes; family Myxinidae; genus Myxine; species Myxine glutinosa. Next base: position 160,200,806 of record NC_136261.1, on the reverse strand, counting down.
TCACCCTTCTCCTCGGATCCTGCATGAAGAAATGTCATCAATGGTATCGTGGCGAAAGAAGACATCAACGTGCATGAATATGAATCTGTTGGGAACAAAATCATCGAGAGAATGATTGGACAACCTGTGTTTTCCTTCTCCATCAAGAGGAAAGAGAAAGCCAAGACCCTGGGAAATTCAACTGCTGTCCAGGTTGCTCCTGACAGAACCATCGATCCCAGCTTGCTGTTCCAACGATTCCTGGTGGTATCCCGGACAGGTGATTTGTCACTTGAGGAAGTGATGAGTTTTGAGCTCAGTCCATACCCACCATCCCTCTTTGAGGACAACAAGATCTTGATAAAGGCCAACAAACCTCAACTGGCTCAAGCCGTCAGTGACCACTGTACCAAGGCACTGGCATGTGAAGGAGCACCTGACACCACACCTTCAGCACACCTTCAGACTGAAAGGTATGTGCTTGATGGAGGATCCTTGCTGCACAACCTCAAGTGGAAGAAGGGAGATACGTATGGCAAAATAGCCAGAGCATATGCGGACTTCACAACAAAGCACTATGGGGCAGCAACTGTTGTCTTTGATGGCTATGGTGCAGGTCCTTCGATAAAGGATAACACTCAGCAGAGATGGGGACAAACCAACAGCTATCCGACTGTGGACTTCACCAGAGAAACCGAATTTGACGGAAAGAGAGATGAATTCCTATCCATCGGCAGTAACAAGCAACAACTGATCACCTTAATAGGTGATCAGCTGAAGGAAGTGGGCTGCACAGTTATTCAGGCAGAAGGGGACGCTGATGTGGACATTGCAAAGACAGCAGTAAACAGCACAATTCTGCATTCCACCACACTAATCAGAGAGGACACGGATTTGTTGATGCTTCTGCTCCATTACTGTATGGCAGATGGGAAACCACTATATTTCAGATCAGACAACCAGTCAAGAAGCAATCTGAAAGTATACGACATCAATCGGATGAAGCATCTTCTTGGGAATAAGTTGTGCACCCAACTATTATTCCTGCACTCCTTCACAGGATGTGATTCAACGTCTCGTGTGTATGGCGTTGGGAAGAAATCAGTCTTTCAGAAACTCGTGAAAGATGATCAAGTCCTCGAGTTGTGTGCAGATACATTCACTTCAAGAGGCGTGAGCCTCGCTGAAATAGAGAACCTTGGCAGCCAAGCGATGACCGTTATATTTGGTGGGGAGAGCACATGTTCTCTGGCAGCCATGCGTTACAACATATTCACCAAGAAGGTCGCTGCTGCTAAGTCTTTCGTTACACCTGAACGTCTTCCCCCAACGGAATCTGCCACCAAGTTTCATTGTCTCCGAGTGTACTACCAGGTCATGGTTTGGATGGGGATGGAGAGTGACCTCGATCCTCTGGACTGGGGCTGGGGACTTGAAAACAATCGTTTCGTACCCATCATGACTGCCATGAATGCTGCACCAGACACTCTTCTGAAGATGATACACTGCAACTGCACTACAGCTTGTGGTATGCCCCGTTGCAGCTGCAGAAAGAATGGGCTTCCATGTACGTCTGCATGTGGATCGTGCCAAGTGACGTGTTGTGACAATCCGCTAAATCAAGTCTCTGAGGAACTAGAGGACAGTGATGAGGACTGAACTGAGGCAGTGTAATGGACATAACATTCTTGGATGAAAACGTAACCTAAACTGTCATTATGTAATGTCCACGAATAAATATATCAGTGACACCTGGTGTTCAGTCATTTTGGTACTGACGGGCATTTTTTGACATAAAGATGAAGTTTTGCAGGTTTAATATTGAGCATCTTGCAACTGTCAATCTGTCATGATACACATGAAAAATACAATCTATACAGCAAAGATTATAAAATTAGGATTTACAAATAACAAAATTCAGAAATGAAATACAACTGAAAAAAAAAGTAGATGAGACGGTACCTCAGTGGTATTGGACTGAGCATCCGATCACCAGGTCGCAGATTTGTATCCAGGCCTGCTCAGGATTGGGTTTCAAAGATATTTATCTATCATTATACCCAGCATTCTCTCGGACCCAGCATTCTCTCGGTCTAGTTTATTATATGAGAGATGCACAAAAGTGACCCAACCATATCATTCATACATCATTGCCTTTCGAGATAGGGGATATATTATATAATGGACAATTTATTGATTTTTCGGTCTTGAATTTTTGCCGCCATCTTGGATTTCAGGTTAAATACTGCCCAGATCTGAAATTAAATGACACCAGTGGATTGCTCACCCCTTAAAACCATGGACTAGAACCAACAATTATGTTTCTATCAGAATTATTGAAGAAGTTATAGCTGTTTTAGTGATTTTGAATCCCGGCGGCGGCCATCTTTGAAATGACCCAGTTTTAACCCATTTCCGGAGGTCACATTTTGGTAGACTTTTTTTCTGTTGATCAGTATACCCAGTAGGGATGAAAACCACTGAGAAACCTTTTGTTGCAATTTGTTGTGGGTCAGGTGGTATATCGACCTGCCTATATTTATTTTTACACATGATGACTGGTTAGTCCATTAAAAACTTCCATTAAACTTGTTTTTTCAGGAAGAAGCTCATTTTCTTAGAAATTATGGTAGGTGACTGATCATGTGATGTAATCTGCAGCAAAAGTGAAAATATAGTTCTTCTTCTGTTGGACGAGACGGATTTCTGAGAAATGTGAATGCTGGGTGCATTTTTGGGTAAAAGTTGGGAACCTCACTTTTTAACATAATTAGGGTATGCTGAATTCGATTAACCCGGTTCCCAAGCCGAATTTTGAGTTTTTGATCTTCTAATTAGCATAAACAAAATGGCCGCCAAATTTCCATTTTTGGACAATTTCTTTTAACAAGCATTTATATATTATGTATATACATGCAGCTCTTTTACTTTAACTTTACAACTTTTACCCCAAAATGCACCTTGAAGCTTATACATGGCCTTTTTTTCATAAATCCCTCGTCTATATTATGGTTGGCGACATATTGAAAGAGACATTCAAACTGATATTGAAATTGGACACTATAAAATGGGAAATGGTTTTAATAAGACAATGTTTCATACAACCATTTATTCTAAAATTAAGTATACATGGCCATGAAGTACAAACATTCAGGAATGCCACACATGTTGTTTTTCCAAACTACATCAAATTCATACACGGGGTCTGATCATCACTCTGATGCTGACAGGTACACATTGATGGGCACCTCAACTCTGAATAGCGACATTTGCAGCGTCGAGTCTTGCATTGCTTCTGGGTTGCACAACAAATCATCTCGAGGCAACTTTCTGGGATTGGACTCAATGACATCAGAATAGGCTCTAGTCCTGAATCACCACGTTTCCATCCCATTTCCACAGGTGCAGGAAGATCAGGTATGGCACAATGAGCATTTCTCCATACCTTGGGCTTGATAGTGCACTCGCATCAAATGGAAATGAAGAACATCACTTGTCGGTGACATTGCTTCTGGTTTACCAGTCTTGGAGAACAACATATGTCGTGCTGAATCAACAGAGGTTGTTCTGTGCACATTATATATTCTGCAGACCAACGCTTCTGCAGATTTGATTGTCTCCTCTGTGAGTTCACCAATGCCCAAGTTCTTGAGCAGTTCATTCAAAACTCAAAACAACCCCTCAAAATTCGGCTTGGGAACCGGGTTAATCGAATTCAGCATACCCCAATTATGTTAAAAAGTGAGGTTCCCAACTTTTACCCAAAAATGCACTTAGAAGCTTATCCATGGCCTTTTTCCATAAATCCATGTAGTCTATATAGATTAAAATCATAGCAATAGGTATTATTTGTCATATTGATTCAACAAACACAGAATCATGGCAAATACATTTGGACTCTTCCATAATGTGGAGATTAATCAGCTGGATAAAACTGGCCAGATTAGTGGCCTTATGGTTAGAACATCCACTCTTAGTTGGAGAAGTTGCTGCTTCCTTACTTGATACACAGCATTAGGGGATAGAGCATGGACAAACCCTATGGTTGGCATTGATTTCTCCTTAATTGCTTCATTGACGTCAGAGAAAAAAGGGGCATCAAAAGATTGCAGTACCCCAGAGCTCATCAAGGCAGTTTTCTGGGCCCTGTGCTTTTTCTGGTCTTCATCAATGATCTCTCCTACTCTCTTGAAAATCCTCTCCATCTTTTTGCTGATGACTCCACTCTCTGCCACTCCATCTTTCATCCCTCAGATCGGCAGGCAGCAGCCTCTTCACTCTCTGTAGACCTGGATGAAATCACAAACTGGTCAAACAAGTGGAACATGTCTTTCAATTCTGACAAATCTCACACACTCACTATGTCTCTCCGAAAAGAAAAGATCTGGAAAAACTTCCCATGTACTTTCTCAACAATCCTCTCGAAGAAGTTCTGTCACTCAATCATTTGGGGCTCACTATGTGCCATGATTTTTCCCGGGAAAGCCACATTTCCAAGTTGGCCTTCAAAGTCAGTCACCGACTTGGCATTCTCTGTCAGGCGAAGTCCTTCCTTGGCAGTATTGAGCTTCTCACCACATACAAAGCTTTCATCCGCAGCTTGATGGAGTAGGGCTGGTGCCTCTGCCTCACACCAAGCTCGGCTTCACGTTGTAGAAACCAAGGCTTTTCGAATCATTGGTAGCTTCCGCGATGAAGCTGTTTCTGAGGCCTTTCACTCTCTCACCGCAGGAAGGTTGGTGGTCTTTCTGTCTTTTATCGACTCCTCTCTGGTCTAGCTCCCCCTGCTCTGTCTGTGCTCTGTCTCCCAAATATTCCTGCAGGCCCCACGAGATCTGTCAGCAACCCTCTTCTGGTGAAGTTGCTAAAATCAAGACTCTCTGCTCACCTTCACTCTTTCATTCTCTTTCTTTCACCTCTGGAACAAACTCCCTCACTCTCTTCAATCCCTCTCCTCCCTCCAGGTCTTTAAAACAGCTGTTCACCACCATCTCGTATCTTCCCCCATCCAAAACCTTGATCTTTTCTACCCCTGTTAATACACCCTGAACCCACATCCTTCAAATTCCCTGTTTTCTTTCTTGAAATCCCTTGTAGTATCCATATTGTTTATCCAGTATACCCCGCCTGCCCTAGCCCTCTCTTCCACAGATCTACCACTGTCCCTGTTCGCTACTATTGTGTTTCCCTCTCTCTCCCCCTCTTATCTCCCTCTCTTTTTATTATATGTTCTGTGTGTTAGCAATTATATGATCCTTGACCAAGTATACAAAAAAGTACCATTGCATGGAAGTTTTTTCTTTCTTCCAATTTTCTCATTTCAAAATTATATTTATTTTCCACAAAATATTATGAAATCATATTTACCATTGTTTGCATTGCAAAGGCACATCACTTTCCCGAAGGTCATCAGCTGTTTGTCTAAAGTCAAGCCCCGTGCTGCCTGCATTTATTTGTGAGCCTTAGACCCTGTAAAATGTACAAAATAAAATAGGGAATTCAAAAAATATATAAATAAATTGAAAGACCCTTCATTTCTTGAAATATCCATAAATTTCACTGTTTACAAACCAACACTGGGTTTGTAAGGGATTAAAAACACGATTGTGCTATCATGGGCATCTTGATGAAGTCAGGTATCATCTCCCAAAATCTCCATTTTTATAGAAAGTGCAGATTTGGTCAAGGAGATGAGGCCTGCGCTCTTGCCTCATTGTTTACGGAATTTCTATCGTCAGTTTTCCCTTGTGCTCTCTCACACCGGTAACATGGCAGTTACCATTTTCCGGATCGCATCCTGTGGGAACCTATCCTTCATCCCAAGCAGCGGATGCAAAGCTTGAATCCTGAAAAATGCTGTCGAAGTTCATAATTGCAGAACCTAAGAAGTTGAAAAGTTTTAGTTGAATTGATGTTGCTACAGATGTTATGCTTTATTGAAATATATATTTACTAACCCTAACCCTAACCAAATTTAACTGTGTGAGATGTAGATTCATAGCTTTATGTTCATCAGTACCTGAGAATCTATCTATAAAATGGATATCTCATAGGATGCCATATAAAATGGGTATGTTGGTTGCATCATTTTCGCAAAAGATGTGCCAAGAAAGGAAGAATTTCCAGATTCCTAATGCAAAAATGGAAACGCTTGGCACTCCCCTTCTAAAACGCCACCTTCCTCATATGCTCCATCCAATCTACCTTCCATTCCATTGCATCATTACCCGAGATCCCCAACCTCCTTTCTCTTTAATCTTCTCTTCACAATTCCTATCTTCCCTTTTCTTCATTTCCATCCTTTTCTCAAATGATTACACCATTCCTTCCTTTTCCCTGCTGCATGAAGCATATATAATTTAATGCATGTTGGGTTACCCAATCCAGATTGGGTTATAATGTCACATTGAAGGAGCTGCGCTCCAACGCGAGTCGAAAGAATTGACGCGACCAAAGACGGAATTCGTCCGAGTTGCTTTATTGAAACAAAACAGCTCAGGTATTCTGACAAGCCCGTTTATCGGGCAGCAATATATATACACATTTATGTCGGGAAGTTTGCCCGGCAAAAGCTATACCGGGCATGCCCGGGTGTCAAGGGCGAGCCTTGGAAAGGCGAGTCTGGACCTGCCCGGGCGTGTTTGGCTGCGGCCTGGCAAGTCGAGGCTGGGCGTGCCCGGGTGCTCTGGGCGAGCACTGGAAAAGCGAGAGCGGGCATGCCCGGACGCTCTGGGCGAGCCCTGAAAAGGCGATAGCGGGCATGCCCGGACGCTCTGGGCGAGCCCTGGAAAAGCGAGAGCGGGCATGCCCGGACGCTCTGGGCGAGCCCTGGAAAGGCAATAGCGGGCATGCCCGGACGCTCTGGGCGAGCCCTGGAAAAGCGAGAGCGGGCATGCCCGGCCGCTCTGGGCGAGCCCTGAAAAGGCGATAGCGGGCATGCCCGGACGCTCTGGGCGAGCCCTGGAAAGGCGAGACCGGGCGTGCCCGGGAGGTTCGGGCGTGCCCGGGAGAGGCGCGTCTGGCCGTGTTCTGGCCGGTGCAAGGCGACTGTGTGCATCCAGCGGTAACCGCTACAACATGGTCTTTAATAAAACATCAAAAAAATTGTTATTTACAGCAGTATGCAAAATCTATCTTGGGAACGCAATATGGCAATTTTTGTTTTATACACGGTGTTCATCAAGACGTAACAGAATGAAAATAAGAGTAAAAAGATTGTGGGGGTGGGGGCACCAACAGCAGGGTTTTGGGACAACATAGAGGGAGGAATAAGGGATGTGGGGAAGAATGAGAGCAAGGGGAGGACACAGCTAGGGGGTAAACAATATGGATACAGCTCACAATCACAAAAGTGGAAGGAAAAACTGGAAACCCAGAAAGAGGTGGGATTAGGGAGGGTGATCAATGGGGGTAGAAAAGATCATGGTTATTGATGGGGGATGGTGGGGAACAGTTGTCTTGAGCCCTGGAGGGAAGAATGAGATTGAAGACACTGAGGAAGTTGGTGCCATAGGTGGGAGCAAAGAGGAACAAATGAGTGGTGGTGAGCAGTTAGTATGAATTTTGGGAGTTTCACCAGCTAGGGGTTACTGGCAGACTGCATACACCCTGCAGCCGAGCCCAATCTGCGTACCGAAAGAAGGATGTGGGAAGAGGGATGGCGGGATAGACCATGGAAAGGGTAGACTGTAGAGGGTGCAAGAATGGAAAGGAGGTGGTAGAAGACAGAGAGCACTGAACTGTCTGCGATGTGAAATTGGCTTCGTAGTGGGAGATTCATACGATTTTGAAGGAATTTGTTTCCAGATTTCAAATTGGCAACCTTTGAGGCAGCGGCACCAGCCCATAAGGGAGAGCAGTAATGCATCAAGCTGTGGATTAAGGCCTTGTAGGTATATAAAAGTTCGGATGTGCTCAGGAAAGAGATTGCACAACAGAGGATGCCCAGTCGGTGACTGGCTTTGGAGGCTAAATTAGATATGTGTCTTGTCCAAGAAAGATCATGATTGATAGAGAAGACCAAAAGTTTGAGTGACTGAACTTCAAGAGGATTGCTATGGAAGTATATGGGAGGGTTCGCCAGACTGTCTTTCTGGAAAGAGTGTGATATTTGTCAGGATTGAAAGACATATTCAAAGTGTTTGAGGGAAGAAGCTGATCCCTGCCTATCTGAAGGGTGAGGGATGTTACGGCAGTGGGTGGAGTCGTCAGGAAAGAGATAAGCAGTATTTTCCAGAGTCAGAAAGAACAATGATGAAAATTAGGAATAGGACTAGCTGGGCCCAAGATAATACATTGTGGCACTCCAGTCTTGACAGGGAGGGGAGATGAGGGGATCTCGTTAAGAGCCAACACGTTGGCTACAAGAGTAGAGTAAGTCAGAAAGCTATGTGTAGAGGTGGCCTTCGATGCCATAGGCAAACAGTTTGGTGAGCAAGGTGGAATGCCAGACTGTATCAAATGATCGAGATACAGTGGCTGGCAAAAGTATTCAACCCCTCCAAAGTTTTCACATTTTGATGCTACCTGAGCTTATTTCATGATGCTTTCAAATCAAACTTAATATAAAGAGTCTTCACAAACTACTCCAAAGTGATAAAGCAAAAAATGCAGATAAAATGTGAATAAGTTTGATTAACAGAGAAAATCAGATGATTCTCAGTTCTATAAGTATTCAAACACTTTGCCTAATTAACCCTAAATCACTGCAGGAGCTAATTATTTGTTTGAAAGCTTAAAAAGTAAATATAATAGGTTTCACCTGTATGTGGTCAGTGGTTTAACTTAAAAAAAATAGGGGCAATACCCCTGGCGCTCACCTGGTAGAATAAACAGTATACTGCACTGACTAAGGGTATTTTAAACCAATTTCAATGGTTGTTAGAAGACAGGGCAGCATGTGGAATCATATTAAAATAATCATAAGACTTTAAACAAACAAACAAAAAAATACATATTTTGGGGGGCAACCCACACCCTCCCCCAGCCCCATATACCTCCTCAGACCCCGATTTTTATAATGCCTTGAACAAACATTGGTGCATCACAGGTGATGAAGGTTGTGGTAAAGTTTCATCGAAATAGTGTGTGTAGTTTCAGAGGAAAAAGCAAATATCTATTTGGGGGGGGGGAGTTGGGGGGGGAAGAGGTCAAACCTGGATCCACTTTGACCCTGGTAAACCCCCTTAGACCCCAATATTTTTAATGCCGTGAACAAACTTTAGTCACAACGCAATTTGGGGTCAAGAGGTCAAAAGTCAAAGTCTGTAATAGGTCTTTAACTTGAGAATGGCTAAAGGGATCTAATTCAAACTTGGTACAGATATGTATAATGATGTAAAGATTAACTGATTAGATTTTGGCGGTTTGAGGTCAAAGGCCAAAGGTCAGAGGTCATGTCAAGTGAAAATGTGATAACTTGTGAACAGCTGAAGGGATTTAAATGAAAACGTGGTACAGGTATATTTAATGAGGTAAACATTAATTGATTACATTTTGGAGTCAAGAGGTCAGAGGTCATGTCAGGTAAAAATGTGATAACTTGAGAATGGCTAAAGGGATTTAAATCAAACTTGGTACAAGTATTATAATGATATAATAATGTGGATGGAGGCATATCGGTTGACGTCGTTATGTCGTAGAGTGTTGTTCTGGTTTTTAGTGTAGCAGCATAGCAAACCTGTTGTGCATTTTGTGATACAAGCACCAAATTTGGCACACTAGTAGACTATCATATTATGAAAAGATCTGGATATTGGGCCATCTCAGATTCAGAGATTTGATTTTTGCAAGATTTCGATTCGATTGGGATCGAAGAGAACACCTTCTTCGTCTTCTGTACAGTGAAGTTGCCAGCCCTGAATTCTCTGGCTACATCTGGGTGCTTCATTGGGAGTGCAACCGTGTCCCTCAGGTGAACAGGGACCCACCTGGCATAGTGTGTGTGGTCTAAGGCATGGAACCATGGGACCAGTTCCGTCAGGGCATCAAGGTACATCGTGAATGAAGCCTGCCGCAGAGAACGCACGTAGACCAGTACCAACATCTCTAGTTCCAGCACAGTTGCCCAGTACTGAAAGTTGGGAATGTCTTCTTCTCTCTGGTGACACCAGTCTTCGAACTCAGGCAGGTCTTCTGCATCATCAGCATATGTCATACAGTGGCGTTCATACGCACGGTGTTGCAGGATGTGCAGTGCCGCTGCAGTGATTTGATGAGCTCTTCTTGTGCGGGTGACGTGGGCAGCTCGCAGGAAGGAGTCGGCCGTCCCTGGCGTTGCAATCTCAGCTTGCAAATCTGCAAAATCTGCAAATCTTGCAAAAATCAAATCTCTGAATCTGAGATGGCCCAATATCCAGATCTTTTCATAATATGATAGTCTACTAGTGTGCCAAATTTGGTGCTTGTATCACAAAATGCACAATTCTTTTGAATATTTGGGCTAAGCCACCCCACTATTTATTAATGTGACACTTTTGTATTTTTAGTTTGCCTATAAAGAACAAGGTTTAAAGTTTTTTTCCCCATAGAAATTTCAACCATGTTGAATAATTTTTCTATGCCCCAGAAGACACTCATTTTAGAGACGTTTTTGTGACAAAATGATATTTACACACAAAAAGGAAGTTTTGTAAGGTCCATCCAAATGCAATAATTCCATGAAAAAAAACATCAACTGTGTTGTCGAAAGGTTTAGAGATACTGGAAGTGTAAAATACCAAATTAAAGGACACAGTGGTCAAAAACCTTCAGTGAGAACACCTGACAAGATAGAGCCTCTCAAGTTCAAACTGTCAAACTTCTAAAATGTCAACTCAAGGTCAAACTTCTAAAATCATCAATGTTGATATGAAAAATCATCACTTTTCATCCTATTAACTTGAAAATTAAACAGCAATTACATAGTGCATCACTGAATTGGGAAACTTACTATTTTCAGGTCAAAAGGTCAAAGTCAACTCAAGGTCAAACTTCTAAAATCATCAATGTTGATATGAAAAATCATCACTTTTCATCCTATTAACTTGAAAATTAAACAGCAATTACATAGTGCATCACTGAATTGGGAAACTTACTATTTTGAGGTCAAAAGGTCAAAATCAACTCAAGGTCAAACGTCTAAAATCATCAATTCAATATTGATCTGAAAAATCATCACTTTTCATCCTATTAACTTGAAAATTAAACAGCAATTACATAGTGCATCACTGAATTGGGAAACTTACTATTTTCAGGTCAAAAGGTCAAAGTCAACTCAAGGTCAAACTTCTAATATCAATTTTCATCTGAAAAAAAAATTAATAATTTGATTGACTTGACCTTGGATTAAGATCATCAATTTTGATCTTAATGAAATGGACAATTTGATGTATCCATGGCAATTCTTTATTTTGGGGAGGGTGTGGATTTTGCAAGTATCTTGCTCTGCATGACGTCTTCTTGTTACTTGCAAAATCTAAGATTTTTCAAGTATCTTAGTCAGTTGGGTTTGTTATTCTGTCTGTCTGTTTGTTTATTTGTCACTTGCCTACAGGTCACAATTCTAAAACAATCGTCATGAAACTTCACTGAGTTATAGAGGTCGTCACAATTGAGAAGCCTATTAATTTTGAGGTCAAAGGTGAAAGCTCATCTGGAGGTCAAATTTCTAATTGCCATTTTCCACATTTTTTTGTGATTTTACTCTTGCCAAACCTCAGGAATTTTTCAAAGTATCAGATTTACACTTAAACAGCTTATTTGTATGCATGTGTAGTGTATGTGTACAAAATCTGGTTAAAATTAGTCAAAGGTCAAGGTCAATGCCATCCAAAACATATAAAACATCTAATAGGTGGCAATTCGAAAAATGTATCAACCAAATTTGTTGTGCCCAACATTCCATTATGTAAAACACTTGATAGATCAAATTTCCCAAATTACCAAATTGTTGTTTCCATGGCAACTTTTGTTTGTTTGGATTTCACAAGTATCGTATGCATGACATCTTTCTTGTTTAAACATTGGAAATATTATGATGCATTCATATTTCTGGTCCCTGGTTTCTTTTAAATCTGATCCCTGGTGTTGGGCTAGCGGCTCGGGTGCCGGCTTAGGATCCAAGGATCCTGGGTTCGAATCCCGGTCGATCGCTGAATTAACGCCAGGGGGGTTGACTCAGCCTGTCATCCTTCCGAGGTCGGCTAATTGAGTACCAGTTCACTGGTAATTCCCTGTTTGTCGTTAAAGGCGGCAAAAAGGGTTGGCGTCAGGAAGGGCATCCGGCCGTAAAACATTGCTTCAAATAGGGGACCGAAAAACAACAACCACGGTTCCCGAAAAAGGCCAACCCCCGCTTTGTGGGGAAAAATGGCCTCTAAAGGTGGTTTTTAAATATTTTTTTTTTTTTTTTTTTTTTTTTGTTGTTGTTGTATACTGAATCGAGGCTCGTGAAAGAGCTAACATTTACTTCACAAACAAATCAACCAGACAAACAAAATATATAAAAAGAGGGAGCGGAAAACAAGATGGGGAGAGAAGGTGAAGCACACAAACACAACATTTGAGAGCAGGGAGATGTGTGGAAGGGAGAGGGCTTGGGGGGAGGAGGCATGGGAAGGGGGGGGGGGGGGTGGAGGGAGAAGTATAAAACACAAGGACACCAATGACTTCCAGGACAGAAGTTGGTATTTCAAAAAAGTGGAATTGGGGTGAAATTAGCAGGGGTAGAAAAGATCAAGGTTTTGGATGGGGGAAGATAAGAGATGGTGGTGAACAGCTGTTTTAAAGACCTGGAGGGTGGAGTGGGATTGAAGAGAGTGAGGGAGTTTGTTCCAGAGGCGGGAGAAAAGAGGAATGAAGGAGTGAAGGTGAGCAGAGAGTCTTGATTTTGGCAGTTTGACCATAAGAGGGTTGCAGGCAGATCTTGTGCGACCTGTAGGAATATTTGCGGGACAGAGCCCAGAGAGAGCTGGGGGGGCAAGGCCAGAGAGGAGTCGGTAGAAGATGGAAAGACCACCAACCTGCCTGCGGTGAGTGAGTGAGAGGCCCTTGGAGTTAGCTTCATCGCGGGAGATTCCAATGATTCTGAATGCTTTGGTTTCAACAGCGTGAAGACGAGCTAGGTGTGAAGCAGGAACACCAGCCCAGAGGGGAGAGCAGTATTCCATTGAGCTGCGGATGAAAGCCTTGTATGTGGTGAGGAGCTCAGGTGTGCCAAGGAAGGACTTCGCACGACGGAGGATGCCCAGTCGGCGACTGGCTTTGGAGGCCAGATTTGAAATGTGGTTTTCCCAGGAAAGATCATGGCAGATAGTGAGACCCAAAAGCTTGAGTGACAGAACTTCTTGGAGAGGATTATTCAGAAAGTGGATGGGAGGGTTGTCCAGTCGGTCTTTTCGGAGAGACATCGTAAGAGTGTGAGATTTGTCAGGATTGAAAGACATGTTCCACTTGTTTGCCCAGTCTGTGATTTTGTCCAGGTCTGCAGAGAGTGAGGAGGCAGCAGACTGCCGATCTGAGGGATGAAGAATGGAGCGACAGAGAGTAGAGTCATCAGCAAAGAGATACAGAGGATTTTCAAGAGAGTCAGAGAGATCATTGATGAAGACCAGAAAAAGGACAGGGCCTAGAACACTGCCTTGTGGAACTCCAGCCTGAACAGGAAGAGGAGATGAGAGAAACCCATTCAGGGCATTCAGATAGCTCTGATGTCACTTTATTATCTTTGAGATCATTTGGAAACATTACTGAAGGTAATTGTTTGTTACACACCCTCTTGTCCCCAGTCATTACTGGCTTACGTTTCAACTTGGTCTGCTAGATTGTCCAATTTTAATTAAAAAAATATGTAACTCCATCCTCATTGCTTACCTCCGGCTCACCCTTTAACTCAACATTGCTTTAAAATTTTTTAAATCTGGTCTTTGTTTTGCTCTCTTGTCTTATGTTGTATTGCCTGCTTAATCCTTTGTTTAAAAAAAAACTGTTCATTTTATGTTGCCTGGATCTGTGTTTATCTTAAGGCAAGCTCAACCGGAACAATGAGGACACATTCCGTGTGTAGCATAGCATTAAAGATTCAGGCCTTGGATTGAAAATAAGCCAAAATCTGGGTCCGACCCAGGTGTATTGGAGGAAGTGCAGGGAAAGAAGAGATTTGTCTTTGCCATTAAAAAGACACCAGATGAGATAAAAAGGAAGGAGGCTGAAAGACACTGTGAGGGAAGATGAGAGTGAGAAATATACAGTCATCAGTAGTAAAAATATACAGTAGTAACAGTACAGTAATAACAGTAAATACAGTAGTAACAGTAACAGTACAGTAAATATACAGTAATAAATATACAGTAGAAATATACAGTAGTGAGGTATAAACAGTCATCGTTGTATAATTCTTAGATATTAAAAATACGTATCTCAAACGACAGAATCGGCAAAGCATTAGTGGTATGTGTGCATAACATCTTTGTCAAAAACTCCTTTCCTCTCTCTTCTTTGCCCTTCACACAATGTGACGTATGTCCCACTGTTTCCAAAGGCAGAGGTTCAAGGGAGGAGGGTGGTCATCTTGGCAGAAAGCCACGATGAGCTGGCGAAATCGGGCTATCTTTCCATGCCCCAACATCGAAATGTAATGTCCTCATGGCAGTAGAAGACCAATATTTGTATTAAGGGCAGCCCACAAACAGACACACTTAAAAGGTGAGGTCTAAAATATATCTTTTTAGTTAACTCGGTGTTAATTTAATTTATTATTTTGCATTTAATTTATCAATGTTGTGAACGAAATCCAGCAAACATATAGATATGGTTCACTTGGCCAGTAATTGTTTAATGTATAATTTGGTTATGACCCTCGACTTGTCATGTGATATTGTCCAACTTTTCAAACCAACATCAACTTATTTTTCACTCAATGGCTTTTTGTTTGTTGATTGTGACATTCAGTCCTTTTGATTATGTTTGTGCTGTAGCAAGGATAAAGGATTAAAATTGCATTGCTTCCCCAAGGAATGGGCAGGCATTGCCAAAAAAATTCTTCCTGGAGGTAGCATTTTCCATCTGATACTGCTTTCAGCAGTGAGTGGTTATGTCTTTCAGATTGAATACAAAATATTGATTTACCAGGCGGGATCGCGACAATATATATCTCTATATATAAAGGAGGAGTGTCTGTGTGTGTGTGTGTGTGTGTGTGTGTGTGTGTGTGTGTGTGTGTGTGTGTGTGTGTGTGTGTGTGTGTGTGTCTGTCTGGATGTCCGCTTATAACTCAAGAACTACACATCGGAGAAAAGTTTTAGACACAGATTCGGAATCAGCATAAAATCCCGGTGGTTTTAGGCTACGTTTTATTTTAATATCAATGGTTTAAAAAAACCGCGCCAGCTGCAATTCCATGGTGTAGTTTGTGGCGGCGATAGACGTTCGGGGTGTATTGCAATGGTTTGTCGGGTTTGGCTGTGGATCCAGAATAGCTCCCATTTCCTTATGTTCTTCCACTTTTATTTTGATTCTTCTGTTACAACGCCTTCCTTATCTACCTTAAATATCCCCCCGACGAGGCCTCTACATAATTTCATGCGGCAGAATTTCGTGCATTTTGAGTGAAAGAAGTGAGACGAGGTTGTAGGAGGAAGAAGAGGCGCGGTCACTGTGGAGGCCTCGATCGTGAGTGGAAATGGCGGGAATTGCGTTTGTATCGCAAAGTAAAGGATCTGCATTCATTTCTGAACTTGCATTGGTGGATTGTTATACATCTGCATTATTTTTCATAAAAAAACTTTATGTTGAACTTGAAGGCTCCAAGCACAGACTATATAATATATAGCCCTCATTGAGGTAAAAATAAAAGTAAAAAGCCTGCTATCGCTTGCCAAGCTAGCCGTTCCCCCTCCCCCTCCCCCTCCCCTCCCCTCCCCCCTCTCCCTCCCCTCCCCCCTGCTTTGCAGTTGGTATCAGGTTCTTGTGGTCAAATGCTGTCTTTGGTTTTCACCAAACATGTCTTCTGGTACTGTGGCCAAATAGCTCTACCTTTGACTCATCTGTCGAGAGCACATTGTTCCAGAAGTGCTGGTCTTTACCTAGGTGTTCATTGGCAAACTTTAGTCTTGCCCTGATGTTCTTTCTGGACAGCAAAGGTTTCCTCCGGGCACACCTCCCATGTAGATCAGATTTGTGCAGCCTCTTTCTAATGGTAGACTCGTGCACTTTGACATCAACAGTGGCAAGAGCTACCTGTAGGTCCCGTGATGACATTCTGGGGGTTCTTAGAGACTTCTTTCAGCATCTTGCGGTCTCCTCTCAGGCTGAACTTGCTGGGGCGGCCTGTCCTGAACAAGTTGGCAGTTGTTTGGAATCTTCTCCACTTGTAGATGATCTTCCAGACAGTCGAATGATTGATTTCAAATTGTTTGGAGATCTTTTTAAATCCCTTCCCAGACTCGTAGGCATCTATAACCTTCTTTCTGAAGGCCTCAGAGAGCTCTTTTGATCTAGGCATGGTGACGCTGCACACTTCAACAACAAAGAGCAAACCAAACGAAATGTCTGACGTTTAAATAAGAAAGGTTTCTCCAAGATCCTCTCTAACGATGTTCTAATCATTTGCACCTGAGCTGGTGCACCTGATTCTAATTTTAGGTATTTGAAGTAGTGATAAATGTCGAGGTGTACTTACTTTTTCCACATGCAAAATTTGCATTTATGTTTATTTAAATTATACAATGGACTACAAAATGTAAATGTTTCATGATATTTGTTATGTTATATCACCTTTATCTATCAATATTGTTGAAATGAAGATCAAATAGCTGTATGTTGAAATATGTTGAAAAAGTCAAAACTTTACATGGGGTGGGTGTACTTACTTTTTCATGTGACTGTATATATACAGACTTGGCATTAAATATGGAATATTTTTTTGGTGGGGGTGAACTTACTTTTCAAGATGTCTTAGAACCAAAAGTTCATTGGAATTATGTTGAAATTATTCTAGATTTTGTTAATGTGACCTTTAAAAGAAACAAAAAGCACATTTGACATTTCAAAACAAATAAATTGATCCTTGAAAGTGATGTAAACTGATATCGAACTCAATTCATGGATAGTACTGTGTTAAACTTCTGTACGTTTTCCAGAAGTATCTCTTGATTTTGCACATTAGCCAAATTTTTTTTAAACAAAAACAAAAGTTAAATTACGACTGGGATTACCGACAGTAAAATTACAGTTCAGTACTTCGTGTAACCCCCACGAGCATTCAGGAGAGCACGTACACGTTGAGGCATGCTGTTCACGAGATTTGCCAAGGTTTGGACAGGAATCGCTTGCCATGCAGTGACAATAGCCTGCTGCAATTCACGCACAGAGGTCGGCTGCTGGTCCAAGTGGTCGATTTGACGCGTTAATTCTGCCCACAAGTTCTCTGTCGGATGCATATCCGGGGACATGGCAGGCCAGTCCATATGCTCTACACCACGGTCAGCAAGAAAGTGTTGGATCATGCGAGCACGATGAGGCCGTGCATTGTCATCTTGGAAGACAAAGTTTCCTCGAAAGGCTGCACGAGCAAATGGAAGCAATGTTTCTTCCAGAATGGCCCTGTACTTGAACTGGTTCAGGTTTCCATTCAGAACAACCAGGTCAGTTTTGCCCCCTGCATGAAAAGCAGCCCAAACGGTCACCCCACCACCTCCAGCTTGGACTCTTGGCACTATACAATCTTTGTTGTAGGCTTCATGCACTTGTCTGCGCAATCGGACGCGGCCATCTTGACGACAGACCAGAAATCTAGACTCGTCACTGAAGATCACATGATTCCAGTGTCCTGGCTGCCATTGACGGTGCTCTCTGGCCCACTGCAATCGGCGCTGGCAGTGTTCTCTGGTCAGGCGTTGCTTTCTCATGGGACGCCTGGCACGATAGCCTGATTGAACCAGTCGTTGGATGACTCGCCTTCTGGATACAGGCACATTTGTCAGTTGCTGCCACTCAGCCCTAAGCCGATTAGCTGACTTGGTACGGCCATTGCGGACTAACCTGTGCAGCTTGCGATCATCCCTCCTTGTGGTTCTGCGGGGACGTCCTGGCCTCGGTATTGGAGTAGGGACACCCCTCTGAGCATTTCGTTTCAGGATCTTTGACACCTGACCTTGAGTGATGCCATACTGCCGAGCAATAGCACGCTCTTTCATGCTGTAATTTCGTAAAGCCACCACTCCATGACAAACAGCATTGTCGAGTTGACGGACCATCTCCAGAGGAAGCGGCAATAACTTTTGTAGACGTGCAGCAGTTGTTTTCCACTAATACAGAACACAACAACCCTTGTATACCCGACTGTGAAGCCAATCGTCAAATGCACCTGTCCGTACATTTTGCCACGCCACCTGTGATATAATCCTGTTGTTGACTTCTTGCTGCGACAGACAATCAGTGACATGGTTCTTTTAACAAATAAATCACCAAAGTGTAAAAGAAATTCACCAGATTGATATACTGAGTTAAGAAAGTAAACCCAAGTCAAGAAAAAAAAAAAATTCCATATTAAATGCCGTCTGTATATACAGTATTTACAGAATATATAATATATATATATATATGTGTGTGTGTGTGCACATGTATATTTAACACACACACACACACACACACACACACACACACACACACACACACACACACACACACACACACACACTATGTATTTTGTTTATTGGCATTGCATTTTAAGAGAGTGATGTAAAATGCACTTGCATTGTGACTTCCCACCCTCATCATGATTTATTATATAATAAACTGCAAAAGGTATCCCAATACCTAGGATATTTTACTTTGGATTGCTCAGGAGGGTAGAATATGGCTTTTCAGACATGACTGCAACAATGAGTGTGAAATTGACTGTAGCCATAGTGCATCAGGCAAACTACAGTAATTAAGAAGTATGTATTTATAGAAACCACCACAGGAATATGGTTAGGTGTAATCACAGACAGAAGTTTAAAAAATGGAATGCTTTGTTGTGGTGGACAGGATCTTCAAAGCTTACCACCACCAATAATTTTACACCAACAGTTTTACCAACAATTCAATTTTTCATATCTTTTATTTTTAACGAGTACAATGATCCTTGGCATGCGTTACAGCTCGAGAGGAACATTAAACGTGCGAGTCTCAGTCTGAATGTGCGAGTGTTGACAAATATTGACCTTTAAAAGCTTCACTGACAAAAAGGGGTGAATGTGAATGAAACATGATGAATCCATGCTTCATATTCCTAATTTTTTAATATTTTATCCACAAAGTTTCATTCAATTTTCCACCCTGATTTCTGTTAACCTTTTCCACAGTTCTTTCATGTGTTTATTCATCAATTTACATGTAGTTTTCTTTTTACTTGCAAAATCGAAGATTTTTCAAGTACTGTATATTGGTTGGTCTTGTGCGTTATTCTCTGTCTGTTTATCTCTTTGTCTGTCAATCACCTACAGGTCACAATTTAAAACTGATCTTCAGGAAACTTCAACAAATGATAGAGTTGGTCATAAGGGAGAATCCCATTGATTTTGAGGTCAAAGGTCAAAGGTCATCTTGAGGTCGTAATTCTAAAATTGTCATTTTTCATCCGATTGACTTGAAAGTTGAACAGCATTTACATATTGAGTCACTAAATTGGGAAACACTATTTGAGGTCAAAATGTCAAAGGTTAACCCAAGGTCAAATTTCTAAAATCATCCATTTTCATCTGAAAAAGCATCGATTTTTATCCGATTGACTTGAAAATTAAACAGCAATTACAAAGTGCATCACTGAATTGGGAAAGCAACTATTTTTGAGATGAAAAGGTCAAAGGCTATCTCAAGGTCAAACTTCTAAAATCATTAATTATCATCAATCTGAAAGATGATCAATTTTTATCCAATTAAACTGAGCTTTGATGACTATCGTCAATTTAAGTCTTAATGAAATGGTCAATTTGATGTATCCATGGCAACCTTTTTGGGGGAAGGAGGGGTGGATTTTGCAAGTATCGTACTCTGCATGACGTCTTTTTTTTTGTTTTCTAGTTAACTTGTGTTTTGCCATTCTACCTCTTTTTCAGCTTTGAATGATGTTTTATAGTGCAAGTTAAAATAAGAGTTAAATGAGACTTAGAGATTTCTTTCCTCCTTGTGTGCATGAGCATTGGCTGGCAATCATTCAAAACACTGACAGGTTCCCCACCTGTTCATTGCATCATTTCCTGTTTATCAGAGTGGACATAATGGACACGAGCAGTACAATGGACCCACACATGATGAGGCGTGGATCAGACAAGGTGCGCTATAATGGCGACTCAGAAAATTTCTTGAGAGGGAGCAGAGCCCGGGCCTCCATGCCGATCACACGCCCGAACAACCAAAGCAGGGAAAGGCCCATGGGTGAGGTCCACCAAGTCTGACATCTCTCACAGTCTCCTTTGGCTTTTCACTCAAATTTAATTAATTATGGGATCTCCACATTAAAACAGCTGGTCATCATTGTTTTATAATTTAGAGAAAATGATGAATTCTTCATTGCGGTTTATTCCTACGACATTCACAGATTCATTTTCCTTGTTCCCAGGTGTTCTTTTTCTACAGGTAGGCAATGACACACGTAAGGCTGTAATGCCCAATGTGCTGACCTCCTTGGACACTGTCCGTGCACTCTTTGTCCGAACATTTCCTGAACGTTTGTCCATGGCAGCTTTAAACTCACCAGATGCACGGCTCTACATTCTGGATGAAGGAATACACACATTCCGACCGCTCGATAACCATTGGTAATTTAAAGACTTTAATATATCATAATAATACATTATTATATGATATATGTTAGTTTTATTATGGAAATGTCATCTTATGTTTATCTTTATAACCTTACTGTTGTTTATTATTTTAATCCCGTTTTGTTTGTTGATGTTGTAATGCTTGTTTCTACAATTGAATATTCTTTAGTTTTTGCAATATTTTCCTTCTTTCATTCTTTCCTTTCTTCATTTCTGATATTCTACATTCCCTCTCTCCTTTTCTCTCCTTCCTTTGTCAATTGTTATTATTCCCTTTATTTTCGTTCACGTCATATTTCTCACAAATCACCTACAAAGTTTTAACCTCAACACGTGAATGTTTTTTAAGCACAATCCCACGACATTTTCCATCCTGTCATTTCTAGGGACGTACTTGACCAAAGTGTCCTCAAGCTCTGCTTCCGTTCAAGCTCCCATGCTGTGCTGGGCTCTTCAACCCAGAAACATGACTTTCCTAACAGTGGGGAGTTGTCGGTGAGGTACACAGGCACTGGTTTCCTTCGGTGGCGTGTTTTGATTCTTGATACAATCATTCGTTTGAACAAATGTGACCCACATCCCACTTTTGCCTGATGACACCTGGTGTTTAATTAAAACATTCTCAAAGACTCATGTCACAAAGCAATTTGTCGAATCCATAAAGACTCCAGACTATTTTTATATGAACTGACAATATATGCACTGTTGTTCTGGTTCACTTTAATTGCGTCTTTTCCAACCTCCTGTTCTTAGGATGATATGCTCTGGCAAAATGCACCTGGATACCGGACTCTCTTCTCAAAAGACTCAACATTTTCCCACCAAAACAAAATGTTCCATTCACCTCACAACGCAAATGCAGATTGGATTGGTGGGGAAGTTTCCAGCCCTGTTTCTCCAGGATTTAGCACGACCATCATGCCTCCTGGAGGGATTTTGGAGCGTCGTGATGTGCGTCCGAATGATGGGTTTTTACAGCGCACTGGTAAGCCATCTCGTCACCAATCCAACTTACGGATGAACCCCAAGCCAGGGCCTGCCGACTACAGAGCCACAGCGCACCCAGTTTGGGATGGTACAGCCACTACATCAAGGCATGACTGGGTTGAGACACAAGGAAAGCGGGCCGGAGAGAGAACATGGCGGGGTCCACCAAACATGGCGTTTGACACAACAGATTACGATGGAAATAATTTGCAACATGGTTTGCAGCAAATGGCAATGACTTTGAGTAGTTGGATGCAAGCACGGGAAAGGGACCGGGCAATGATTGATTGGGAGATGGCACAGAGGCGTGGGGATCTGGGAAGAAGTTCCTTCTCCTCACGCTCGTCCATGGCAAGCAATAATGAAACTCGGTGAGGACCAAACACCATGTTTTTAAACGACACTAATATATCTGTATTTTTTGTTGCTATTTGTTTTGTCCATTTTCATAGCATAATATATTTTTGTATTTTTCAAAAATTGAGTGACACGACAAGCATCATACAGACTTGAATTTATAATAATTTGTTGATGTTACTGTATACTTAACATACTTATCCTTATTAGAAAGTTACAAGGACTGGTCAGTAACTATGTGGCCTCATGCATAAGTAAATAAACAAACAATTGATCCTTCACTTAAAAAATTAAAATTATGAGAAACTGACAATATACAAAATGTTAGTTACAATTATTGAAGAAAATAAGTTTCATTACGGTCGTTGTTAACAAATGCATATTGAAATGGGAATACATTATGAACTAGAACAGGACACTCGGTAGAGCACATGCAGTACCTCCATCAGGCTAGACAGTTTACGTTTTGTATTCCACTGAGAAGTGACTTTATCCCTGGTGTTGGGCTAGCGGCTAGGGTGCCAGCTTAGGATCCTAGGATCCTGGGTTCGAATCCCGGTCGATCGCTGAATTAACGCCAGGGGGGTTGACTCAGCCTGTCATCCTTCCGAGGTCGGCTAATTGAGTACCAGTTCACTGGTAATTCCCTGCTTGTCGTAAAAAGGCGACAAAAAGGATTGGCGGCAGGAAGGGCATCCGGCCGTAAAACATTGCTTCAAAACAAGGGGACCGAAAAACAACAACAACCACGGTCCCCGAAAAAGGCCAACCCCCGCTTTGCGGGGAAAAATGGCCTCTAAAGGTGTTTTTTTGTTTTTTTCCACTGAGGCCGGATCTGCATCCGGACCTGCATCAAAATCTAATCGGCTTGTTATTGTCACCGAACTAACTCATTCACCAAGTTTCATCTGAATCCGCCCATAACTTTTTGAAAACTATATAAATAAAACACAGTTTGTGTGTTTGTGTGTGTGTGTGTGTGTATGTTACCTATAGACTCCTAAACGGAGAGGCTCACGTACTTGATTTTTGGCACAGACATGGCCATTGGGTCTGGGAAGGACATGGCCTACCTAAAAATGATCTCCGACGACGAGATCCATATGTTTTATTCATATTTAACTTAGCGCATTTCAGCGAGGAACATTATACACGGAATCTCAGCCTGTGCCAGAGCAGCTCGCTGATTCGCTCAGAGCGATCACGTGATGTTCCATCCTTGCCGCCAAACTCCACGCTGCCTGCTATACTATAGATCCCTTCTCTCCCCCCCTCCCCACCACCACCACCACATCCACCCCTCCCCTTTCCCCCCATCCCCTCCCCCTCGCCCGGAAACGCCGGAAACGAACTTCCCCCAAGCTCAGTGGCTATGTTATGTGTTTGTCTCGTCAGAATGTGTGTGTGTGTGTGTGTGTGTGTGTGTCTGTGTGTGTGTCTGTGTGTGTGTCTGTGTGTGTGTCTGTGTGTGTGTCTGTGTGTGTTTATGTGTGTGTGTGTGTGTGTGTGTGTGTGTGTGTGTGTGTGTGTGTGTGTGTGTGTGTGTGTGTGTGTGTGTGTGTGTGTGTGTGTGTGTGTGCGCACGCATCTCCGGATGTCCTGTTCAAACAGAATAGCAGTACCACCCATCACTTGTATACAGCACGTACCATTTTAAAAGAGATTATAACGTCTTACCTTGAGGAAAGACGTGTACCAGCTGTGAAACTGGGACTCTCAAGGTGAATGTTACCTTTTAAACTTTTGTCAGATTTAACCAAGACAACGAACCACACACTTATAGGTGTACTTTGTTTACTTTATCACCGTAATATTGTCTTGAATGTCAATTTGTAATTTTATTTTCAAAAATGACCAAAAAAGTCAATTGCACCACTGTGTACTATATTGCATGGCTTGCAAATATCGGTTGATAAGAAGCGAAGCGATGGCTAGGCAAGCGATTAGCGATGTATATAACGATTTGTCGGTATGAAGTTATATCATACAGAAACCATTACAACCTGTTTCAAGGCAGGGTGTTTTTGATTAGGCTGAATTAATTAAGCCCCTTGCGAGGTGAACATGAGCTGACCAAAGGTAATGCCTGTTTGTTTTTGTTGTAATTTGATAAATCCATTAATCATCTTCAAAAGGGGTGTTCAAATTTATTCAAATACCCAGTTTTCATTCATGCACTCCAATGGAGTTCCCTTGATT
Source organism: Myxine glutinosa (assembly GCF_964187855.1). Lineage (NCBI taxonomy): Eukaryota > Metazoa > Chordata > Myxini > Myxiniformes > Myxinidae > Myxine > Myxine glutinosa. The sequence continues at coordinate 160,176,498 of NC_136261.1, read as the reverse complement.
ATGCATGCAAGGTTTTCGGCTGCTAGATTTAATGGTTTTGGAATTATGGAGGAGACAAACACACACACTGACATTTATTATTATAGATGCACGCTTATAAATTTGACCACATCATTCCAATTGTCAAAACACTGTGGCTCTCAGTATACCAATGGACAGATTTGAAAACTTTGCTGATATAAGTTTTCAAGGCAAATATAAATCGGTTCCTGCCTAAATTTCTGACCTATTCCAACCTGAAATCTCTACATTTTTTATTTTACTTTTAGGGATCGAGCAGTATTCAGTTATACTCCTCTACTCCAGAGACTGCCTCTTAAAACTTCCACAGCCTCATCAATTGCAGTTTAGAAACATCACCTGAAATACAATATTTTCTAGATTTGCATTTTCATACCTCATTCTTCTTTGTAAAGCTATTTGACATGTTTTTTACTTCTTAATATATTGCTATATTAGAAGGTGATTGATTGTTTACTTTAGGTCAGGCTTGTCTCACCTAACTTCGAACTATTTTATTTAAATTCACGATATCACGAAAAGTGCACAGCACACCTTCCCAGCATGCACGTGCATACTTTGGCAGGTTGCAAAGCAGTAAGTAAGTTAGCCTATACTGCAGGTATTGAAACTCAGTTATAATCAATATTCCATGTGATAATGAGCTGATTGGCAATCAAAGAGTCATCATATGGATTTGTCAATACGTACCAGATATTGAAGCATTTCCATCACATTGGGCATTCCCAAGTCAGATGTGGGTAAATCAGAAATGGAAGGCAACAGGTTGTATTCATGTTGAAAAAATAGAACAGGTACGACAGCATATTGGCAAATCAACTAGAAAAACCTTACAATGTAGAATGCCACAAAATTATGCCAAATGATCTCCCAAAATTGCTATAGAAAGAGTCTTGAGATATGTTTGTTGCCAAAGGCGGATGAAAACCCTGTTAGAAATCAAATAAGCAATTGTTAATTAATTATCATTCATTTATGTTGCTTTCCCAATGATTTTGGGAATATTGTTTAGATAGAATTGATTGAATTCCTGAAAAATTATGTTCCCATGTCTCTTTAAGTTACACATTCTATTTGACTTGCCCATAATCCCATCCACATGCAGTTTAATTCAACCTTTGAATTACTTTTGTTGGGCCTATAGCATAACTAATAGGTGGCATGCTCACTTTTATGCTGCATGGTGGGTGTTGAATTCCTGACCCAGCTATAAATGGTCATCCTGGTACTTTGAAGGCACGGTGTTGTATCAATGAGTACACCTTCACAGCTAATGTTCACTCTTCTGTCCAGTCTCCTAGAATCCCCCAGGTGGCATTAACCTTCTCAAGGCACATGCTACAAATATGTCGTGGCAAATTCAGTGGCATAAAGGTTAGAGCGTCTGCTCCGAGTTTGGCAGGTTGGCGGTTTGAACCCCAGCCAAGTCATACCAAATACTTTCAAAATGGTACATGTTGCTTCCTTGCTTGTTGCTCTGCATTTACAAAGGAAAGAGAATGGACAAACAACCATAGCACAGGCAGTGTCCTCACAGGAGGCAGTGCCTCACAGGCAGTGTCCTCACAACACAGTCCTCACAGGAGGCCTAATGGCCTCCTCCTGCATTGACCTTTCTTGGAAGAGGACTCATATTATTATATTTAAATAATTAAATAATTAAATTGATGTATGTGGGAAAATTATGCACCCAAACAAGGAATTGAACCCAGGTCCTCTGGTAAACCATACCAGTGCTCTCCCATCTGAGCTATCTGGGCGACCCTGACCAAACATGCAATTTTCCCACACATAGAATTGCCGCTCTCTTTCCATCACTGCTTCTGAGGCACTCGCTGCCAACCATAGGAGCACTAATGGCCTGCTCACAAGAGGGTTCTCCTTCAATACAACAACAACAACATGCATTTTAAGGCCATTTTCCCTGCTAGAGCGGGGGTTAGCCTTGCGGTCCCCATGACAATCTTCTCCATCTTGCCCTATTTTCTGCATCTCCCCTTGTTAACCCCCTTGCCCGCATTTCTTCTTCCACCATCTTTAGCCAAGTCTTTCTCGGTCTTCCCCGTCCTCTACTTCCTTCTACATTCATTTCCATCACTCTTCTCAACCAGTCACTTTCATCCTTCCTCAACGCATGACCAAACCATCTCAACCTGTTCCTCTTCACAGCATCAATCACAGGCTCTATTCCCATCATTTTTCGCAATTCATCATTTGTCTTCCTCTCTCTCAACGATACTCCGCACATCCATCGAACCATTCGCATTTCCACCCTTTCCAACCTTCGTTGCTGCTCTACGTTCATTATCCATGTCTCGCTCCCATAAATCATAACACTTCTCACACATGCAGCATACACCTTTCCCTTCAGCTTCAACGACACTCCCCTCATCAGCACGCCACTCAGTTCCCGGAACTTCTTCCATGCACATCTCACTCTAGCAACCGTTGCCGAGTCTGATCCACCTTCTCCATTCAGCATGTCTCCGAGGTAGCAAAATGTTTTCACACCTTCCAGCTTCACGCCGTCTCCAAGATCCAACTCAACATTTCCTCCATCTGTAGCTCCCTCTGTGCACACCTTACATTTGAATGTAGCTGCCACACTGGTTAATGACCCTCTCAGACCACTACATTTTTGATGAACCCACTCAGCACACATTGTACATTGAATGGAGTTCACTCCGACACCCTTCCTGCACACAGCACAGGGCCACTTCCCAGTTCTTTCCACCTCACCACATGCTTTACCACTTGCCATCACCTTCGTCTTTCCGATATTCACCTTCAGACCTTTTGTCTCCATACATTCCTTCCACTTGTTCATCTTTTCCTTCAGTCCATCCATACTTTCCGCAATCAACACCAGATCATCTGCATACAACAACTCCCACGGTAAACCCTCCTTTACGTTCTGAGCCAGCACCTCCATCACAGCTTCAAATAGTAGTGGACTTAGTACCGACCCCTGATGCACTCCCACCTTCACCTCAAACTCACCACTGTTCCCGTCCTTCGTCCTTACAGCTGTGCGCGCTCCTTCAATGGAGGAACAAATCCACCTCCTCTATTACAAACACCACTGGGGGCATAGAAACACAATTAAATAAATGAACAGGATTATAACTAATTAATTGACATATGTGGGAAAATTACATGCCAAGACCAGGAATCGAACCCAGGTCCTCTCATGAGCAGGTCATTGGTGCTCCTATGGTTGGCAGCGAGTGCCCAGGAAGCATTGACGGAAAGAGAGTGGCAATTCTATGTGTGGGAAAATTGCATACTTGGTCAGGGTCGCCCAGATAGCTCAGATGGGAGAGCACTGGTATGGTTTACCAGAGGACCTGGGTTCAATTCCTTGTTTGGGTGTGTAATTTTCCCACATATATCAAATTATAATTATAATTATATTATTATCATTATTATTAATTTGCAACCTGTGCCCTGAAAGGTTGAAAGGTAGCTTTTTTCCTTTAGAAGAGTAGGCATCTTGCTTGCTGACATCCTGGCCAAATTCTCTTTTCCTGCCCTGATCTACAGTGGGCACCACTTCAACGGAATAATCACGTCCTCAGACATGATACAAAACCGTATGTTGCAGTTGCTGCATACACGTTCATGAAAATTAATACAAATTTGTTGCCACATTGCTTTTGAATAATGCCATGCTCATGAAATATAATTGCAGTTGTGTCGATGAAACTTAACAACTGAAATACAGGGCTTGTCATGGCAGGGTTGACCAATTCCGGCAACAGCAACATGTCTGACATCATCTATAAAGGAGCATTCCCACTTGGCATAAAACAAACAAACAAACTGTGACAACTGTGAACAAAAGTGCATGTAAAATCTAAAATCTGGTTAATAATTTGTCACATAAAAATGTGTACACTGAGCAAATATAGCCATCACCTCAAGGAAAGAGAGCGACTCAAATGGGCTCATCTGTGATATTCTCACATTGGTCACCAGTCACCAAGACCATCTGATGATAACCCATCCAGGATATTATGAACATAGTCCGAGAATTTATGCAGATGTGATGCCAATTTATTATTTATTTTGGCATTTGTGGGATTGTGTGTATTAATGAAGCATTTTTGTGTTATTTCAAGCCATTGTTTTATCTTTTAAACAACAACAACAACAACAACAACAACAACAACACATGCATTTTAAGGCCATGTTCCCTGCTAGAGCGGGGGTTAGCCTTAAATTGATGGATGTGAATCTTTTAAACAACAATATAAACATACTGGTCCACCAACATCTTCGCAGGTTAAATTGCAATGGGCGCGCTCGTTGTCCGCTTGAAAACAATTCCAGCCACCTCCTGTAAGTGAATAAGGAAAAATAAATATATCTGAGTTTTCAAATGCGTGTGGTTCATGCGACAAACCAGCACTTAAAAAAAAAAATCAGTATCCTTAAATATTATCAAACTTATTTATTTGTCAGTGAAAAAGGTGCAAAACGGATGCATGCTATTTCTCCACTAAAAAAAAAACAAAAAAACACCTTTAGAGGCCATTTTTCCCCGCAAGCGGGGGTTGGCCTTTTTTCGGGAACCGTGGTTGTTGTTGTTTTTCGGTCCCCTTTTTGAAGCAATGTTTTACGGCCGGATGCCCTTCCTGACGCCAACCCTTTTTGCCGCCTTTAACGACAAGCAGGGAATTACCAGTGAACTGGTACTCAATTAGCCGACCTCGGAAGGATGACAGGCTGAGTCAACCCCCCTGGCGTTAATCCACTAGGAGGAGCAAAAAAAGTTGTTTGCTCACTGTTTGTTTGCACTTGGTGGAGAAACACCATAACTCTTCAACCCCTTAGCGCCTAAAGTTTCTGGCTCGCATTGGTCGAGTAAAATAATGCTGATCTCACTGACCAATCACAGAAAGCGTTGCAGCCATGTCTGCCACTTGTAAATCAACGATGCAATATGGCAAATTGTGAATGGCTTCCTGGTTGCCAAAGTGCAACTGCCACGATGGAGAAAATGTACAGGTGTGTGACTGATGTTAATTGGGCTATCTGCCTGAAACCCCCACAGTAACCGCATGGAGTCCTTGGAGAGACAAATTGGTGGTCTGACAGATATGTTGAGGCAGATGATTTCCCACGGAGGTCTGGAGAGCTGTCCAGAAAGGCAAGCTACACGCCCTTACTTATATCCTGAAGAGCGGCAAGGCAGGAGAACCAGGCCTGAGGGCTATGGTACGGCATCAGGTGGGTCATGCTGCCAAGGTATTGAACTGTAGATGGTGTAAGAATAAATTTGATCCATTGTCATTGTACTTGAGTACAATGCCATTATTAAGATTAATATTTTATTATTAACATGCAAGCTATTCAAATTGAGAATTGTACTTCCCGTGATGAAGTGAATGTTGCTAACATGCTTTCAGTCACTAATTATCTGATTTCCATGCATAGGGTGAAAATATAATATTTGTCAGTATTCCATCTGACATCATCTGACATCTGTTTATTATGTATGCAAGCAAATATGGTGGGCCTTTTTTATGGTGGTGACCTACTTACATACCCACGACAGATTTCAACCTCCTCCCCTTCTCCCACTTCCTGTATGAATGTGCACTGGAATGTGATGAGTCTTTAAAGAATGGGCACAAGTATTTCCCCCTCGTGGGATTGGCAGGGGAAAATATTTGGCCCAAGTCTTTCACGAACCGGCTCGCCCTTCATTTTTTCACTTCAGAAACATTTCCAGATTGAGATCTTCCTTAAAGATGCCTGATGCAGAGAAGCTCATGCATGTCTTTATGTCTTCCAGGCTTGATTACTGTTATTAACTCTTTGTTGGTCTACTTGCCAAATACCTTCAAAAGCTGCAATATGTTCAGGATAATGCTGCACAGATTTTAACCAAAACGAACAAATTAGAGCACTTCACTCATGTGCTGGCTTCCTTGCATTGGTTGCCAGTGACATATCGAATTGAGTTTAACCCCATCGAGGCTTACTTTTGGTTTTTAAGATTTTACATGGCATCAGCCCAACATGTTTGGAAAGTTTACTTGGCTATTACACGCCCACACGCACTCTTAGGTCTAGCAATGCCGGTCTCCTATCTGTGCCCAGGACGCCACATGCACACCCTTAGGTCCAGCACTGCCAGTCTCCCATCTGTGCCCAGGACCTCACATGCATACCCTTAAGCAATGCCGGTCTCCTATCTGTGCCCAGGACGCCACATGCGCACTCTTAGGTCTAGCAATGCCGGTCTCCTATCTGTGCCCAGGACGCCACATGCACTCCCTTAGGTCCAGCACTGCCAGTCTCCCATCTGTGCCCAGGACCTCACATGCATACCCTTAGGTCTAGCACTGCTGGTCTCCTATCTGTGCTCAGGACTCGGCTGCGCACCATGGGGGATCGGGCCTTTTTGCTCGGTTGCACCCCACCTCTGGAATAAGCTCCCAGATCACCTGAAGGCAACTGGTTCTATTACAGTTTTTAAATATAGGCTTAAAACCCACCTTTATTGCCTCGTTTTGAAGTAACCTGCTTTGCAAAAAGTTTTGCAAAATAAGAAAAAGGTCGACGATGTTATTATTTCATTTGTATGTAATTTGATTTTTTCCCCCCCGATTGTTATTTGTATTTTGTGAAATTTGATTCTATTTTTTCATTGATATTTGTTTTTTATGTAATTTTACTCTACTCTACTTTGATTTTTATTACATTTTTTTTCTTTTCTTTTTTACTTGATCAACTGATTTTTCCCTTGCTGGGTACTTTGAGATTTCTTTGTATTTCAAAAGTGCTATATAAATAAAATGTATTATCATTATAAGCCCGATCTGATATTTGAATGAGTAGGTTGGAGCAGGAATATGAAATTTGGTAAGGGTGCCAGAATAACAGTATCCATTGTAATTTACTAACTGATCTCAGTGGGTCATTTATAACCATAAAATAAAGATGTCTAAAATTAATAACCCTAAAACAGACTTTAACTAGAAAGCATACAAAAATGCAAAGCCCATCCGCATCCACTTTGTATTTCGACTCTTTTTTTTCCGTATGCTAAATGTGATGAAAACTGAAAAAAAATGTAAAAAATTGTCGATTTTAGGAGATCTTGACCTTTCGACCTCAAGAGCAATATGCTTCAGTAACCCAATATGCAAAACCTGCTCTTATTTCAAGTCAATCAAATGAAAATTTATAATTTTATGCAACCTTGACCTTTGACCTTTTCATCTAAAAAAAACCCCACAATTGTCTTCTAGCTTTTGAATGGTGAACCAATTCAGTGACCCAATATGAAAATTCTTAAAACTTTAGGTCAATCGGATGAAAATTGACAATTTTGTGACACTGACCTTTGGCCTTTTGACCAAATTATTAATTTGTCTTCTCCATATTCTCATAATAATTCTTTGTTGAAAAATTGATGAAAAAACTCGAATGATAAAAAGTTATGACACACACACACACACACACACACACACACACACACACACACACACACACACACACACACACACACACACACACACACAAAAGTGATTGTAAAATCCCATTTCCCACTGCGTGGGGGATGGGCTAATATGCCTGAAGTCAACAACCAACCAAATATCTTATAAAGTACTCACCTAAGTGATGTGAGACTCCATTAAGCCGTTTTCATCTATTTTGTGTTGAACAAGAGCCCCACAGATTAATTCTTTTGCGGATACATTGATGCGGCAAATAGATGCCTCACATTATATTTAAGGTTTGATAATGTTACTTCACTTACCTTTGCCGTGGACTCAATGAAATGCTACTTCGAGCATATGAACAGGAGTTTTTGAAACAAAATCCGTGCACACCAACTTTAAAATGTGGTACTTCAAATTTCAAAACAATTCAAAGATATCATTTAGTCATCATCCAGTTCCATGCCCGACTCCTACTTCCTGAAGTTCTGGCAGACAGCTTGGTTGCAGCCTCTACCCCACCCATCCAGCAAATAGGTCTGCTTTTTTCTTCTTCTATTCTTCTTCTTCTTCCCTCAACCATACCCAGCATGGTTGATTTCGCCAGACTAGTTTTCTGCATGCATGATGTGTCCAATGTATGCCAGTTTCTGTTTTAGCATCAGCGCTTGTAATGTACAGTCACGTGAAAAAGTAAGTACACCCCATGTAAAGTTTTGACTTTTTCAACATATTTCAACATACAGCTATTTGATCTTCATTTCAACAATATTGATAGATAAAGGTGATATAATATAACAAATATCATGAAACATTTACATTTTGTCATCCATTGTATAATTTAAATAAACAAATGCAAATTTCGCATGTGGAAAAAGTAAGTAAGTCCCCCCAGATTTCTCTCAGCATAATCCACATCAATTCATGAACAACACAAAGTCTTTGCTATCTATGCAACAAACAGAGTTTTGGCAAACACTGACCCCAGATTAGATGTGGCTGATATCTGACTGCACTCTGTATACCATCATCAAGCAAGACCTGGGCGATGCTTGAACGTGGAAGCTATGGCCTGATATAACATCTCCATCCAGAACCATTTTGATGCTCTGGGAAAACTCAGATAACGTTTTTTTTTGTTTTTGTTTTTTGTATATAAGTTCGAGGCTCGTGAAAGAGTTAACATTGATCACAAAAAGACAAACTGACACATATAACATATGATCAAGAGAGCGGGAGACAATATGGGGGTGGGGGGGGAGAGGGAAGCACACAAATACAACAGCAGAGAACAGGGACATCGGGAGATCTGTGGGAGGGCGAGGACTTGGAGGGTGGGGGCATGGGAAGGGGGAGAGGTATAAAACACATGGACACTGCTAGGACTTCCAGGAAAGAAGTCGGTATTTCAAAAAAGTGGATCTGGGGTGAATTAAAAGGGGTAGAAAAGGTAAAGGTTTTGGATGGGGGAAGATAAGAGATGAACAGCTGTTTGAACAACTGAGGTGAACAGCTGTTTTAAAGACCTGGAGGGTGGAGTGGGATTGAAGAGAGTGAGGGAGTTTGTTCCAGAGGCGGGAGAAAAGAGGAATGAAAGAGTGAAGGTGAGCAGAGAGCCGAGATTTGCCTTTTCCGATTTGCTATTTATGAAGTGGGTAATTTTGCGATTAAAAGTCGAAATCTTATTCTTCTTCTTCATGATAAGCCATGATGTCACACCATGAAACTGACCGCCACTTCCGTATTGTTTACAGATAACATTAAGGAACGATTTAACTGAAATGACGAATAATGTTTGAATTTATACAAGTGTGCCAGGTCGATATGTCCTTGGTGGTTGTAGTAATGCAAATCGAGATGGTTTCATGCTACACCAATGGCTGAAAGATCCGTGGGTTGGATATTGGATGAAGAAAATTGGACGAGGATTGTCTAAGATACCTGAGTGTGGATCTGGGATCAGGCCTACAAAAAATGTTCGCTTTTGTGTTCGGAACAGTACTGGCCTCTTGTCCGTGACACTATCCTCTCTACATCATCCAAGACAGTCGGGTTTAGTTGGCCATGGAAATGGCCCTGTTTGTGGAACAATACCCTGGTCATTATTAGCCGCGTCGCAAGACGCTGGTCATAGAGTGCCCTCTGCTGTTGTTCTTGTTCTTCTTGTTCTTCTTGTTCTTCTTGTTGTTCTTGCAGAGAAGACAAAACCTCAAAGCTCCACCCATTCTGGGAACCATAGCTCCACCCATTGTGGGAGAGGCTTCATATAAACAAATATCCACCATTTTATTAACTCGCATAGCTTTGAGGCCTGTTTTGTAGGCCCGTGGTGTCTTCCTCTCTCACACAGTTTTATTTCAAATCAAATTCGATATCATTTCATTTTTCACAGTCGCTAACATAGTTTTAGACTCGGTTGAAAAAAAACGGGAAGAAATTCCGATGAAAGTTGCCCTTTATAGAACGAAATGAATTCTCAAAGGCCTGTAACTTCAAGTCCATTGAGATATTTTTTCGTTTAAATCGCGGCATGGTCAGTCATACACCGCCCGAAATAACAGACGGGAAAATGTCGTGATATATATATTTTGTTTAAATCGCGACATGGTCAGTCATACACCGCCCGAAATAACAGACGGGAAAATGCCGAGATATATTAAAAATTCGTCCATTTGATGACAATCGTCACGATGAAATATTTAATTTATACGTCGTCACAATAATGTGGAGAGAGGAGCATAGCTTCGTTCACGTGTCGCCACACACGGGAAATTGCCGAGATATATATTTTTTAAATCGCGGCATGGTCAGTCATACACCGCCTGAAATAACAGACGGGAAAATGCCGAGATATATTAAAAATTCGTCGCCACACACGGGAAATTGCCGAGATATATATTTTTTAAATCGCGGCATGGTCAGTCATACACCGCCTGAAATAACAGACGGGAAAATGCCGAGATATATTAAAAATTCGTCGCCACACACGGGAAATTGCAGAGATATATTTTCACTTTGCACAAAAATAACATCAAGTAATCGAATCAATAGGAATGTCCTGTGCCTATAACATCGACGTTATAGGCACAGCTGCATCTAGGCATTGTGTAACATCGACGCGGCTTTTGTTTTATTTTAAAACTTTTTGTACTTGTTATATATGAAGAGGCAAGCATGACTGAAATGGAAACATCCCAGATAGAAGGCCCCTTGGAGGAGTCTATCAGGAGAAGACTAGGAAAGAGCGGTTGTGTCTAGTCAGCTTTACCCTCTGGGTTCTGCCCATCCTGGCTCAACATTGTGGTGGCTGGTTATGAAAAAATAATGAACACACGGCTCTGCAATATCACTTTGATGTGCAAGAATTTGCACCTCGGGTTTGAGTCCAAATCCTGGCAACCAATTGTAACATCCGTGGAACCGGTACGGGAGCCTGGTTTGAGTTTTACAGTGGGAGGTGTGGGGGTTGGTGGGGGTGGGGAGGTTGGTGTGGGAGGGGAAGGAGTGGGGTATGGGAGATATTGGTTAGGAAACAAAGGGGTGAGGATTGATTGATGTTAAATGAGGGAAGGGTGGGTGTTCCAGTGGGGATATGAGGTGCGAGAAGATGAATGGTGTTTAAAGAAGCATGGGGGAAGTTGACCTGGAGGGGAGTGAGTGATGTGGAGTGGTGGATTGATGGATTGTGAGATTAAAATATGGATTGAAGGATGGATTGAAAGTCGGAAAGTGGGAAAGTTGGAGAGTTAGATGAAGGGCAAAAACCTAGCTAAACCCACACGATGCATTCCCCCCCCCCCTCCCATCCCCTGTACAAAGTAAGGGGACCTATGTAAACACACATACGGATGGAATAACTAACTGGGAATTCCCTTTATGTTGAATGTGACTCCCCGGGGTCGGTTTTCCATAACTGTAACAACATATACAAAAAAATGTTAATCATGGGCTAAATCATTCCTGATCATAGCAAAAAACGAGAAAATTATTTAGAAATTTTAATGTGTATAAAAAATAAAATCAAGAATTGTAAAAGTATGCATGTTCAACAAATGACCTGAAACAATAATTAAATTCAGTGGTTTTGTTAATTTTTACTTGCGACATGTCACATATCAAAAAAACCTTCGTATTGTTGTTGGGGTACTTGTTGTGGGTCAATTTTTGAAATGTGCACCCATTGGTCAGACAGCTGCCACACCACACCAACATCAGTCACTTGACTACACCCACCCGAGTACAGAGACAAAATGATATGGCTGCCATATTTTTTTTCCTGGTGGGCGTAACACAGGCCTGTTGGCCTCTACTGATTATACGTATGCCTGGACTCGGTGTGTCATATTTCCTATTTGCTTTGTCTAGGTCGAATGTTATTTTATTAGTAAGGTTCAATCAAGGTTGTACATGCCTTCCTAAAAAATAGAGTTATGTAATTTTTGAACGGCCCCATATGTGCAGTATATGCGCATTTCCCAATCGGCCTGTTACTGGATTTTTAGTCAATTCACTCGCGCATAATGATAAAGTCTGATTCTACGAATGACCACATACAGGTTTTTTTGAACGAACAGTTTATTACGAGAGAGAGGGCGGGAGAGAGAGAGAGAGAGGGCGGTAGAGAGAGAGAGGGCGGTAGAGAGAGGGCGGGAGGGCGAAAGGGCGAGAGGGCGAGATAGAGAGAGAGAGAGAGAGAGAGAGAGAGAGAGAGAGAGAGGGGGAGCGAGAGAGAGGGGGAGCGGGAGAGAGAGAGGCCGGGAGAGAGAGAGAGGGTGGGAGAGAGAGAGGGCGGGAGAGAGAGGGCGGGAGAGAGAGAGGGCGGGAGAGAGAGAGGGCGGGAGAGAGAGAGAGAGGGCGGGAGAGAGAGAGAGAGGGCGGGAGAGAGAGAGAGAGGGCGGGAGAGAGAGAGAGAGAGGGCGAGAGAGAGAGAGAGAGGGCGGGAGAGAGAGAGAGAGAGGGCGAGAGAGAGAGAGAGAGAGGGCGGGAGAGAGAGAGGGCGGGAGGGCGGGAGGGCGAGAGTGCAGGAGGGCGAGAGGGCGAGATAGAGAGAGAGAGAGAGAGGGGGGAGCGAGAGAGAGAGAGAGAGGGGGAGCGGGAGAGAGCGAGAGGGTGGGAGAGAGAGAGGGCGGGGGAGAGAGAGAGGACGGGAGAGAGAGGGCGGGAGAGAGAGAAAGCGGGAGAGAGAGGGCGGGAGAGAGAGAGAGAGAGAGAGAGAGAGAGAGAGAGAGAGAGACATAGCAAAACTGAGGTAACAATATCAAATAAATTCCCTGTTCGGAATCGCAATGAATCCTATCCATCTAATCTTATTCATTCACATGTGAAAACGGACAGACACAGCTCGATCTAATCTTATTCATTCACAAGCGAACACGGACAGACATGGCTCTATATAATCTTATTCATTCACATGGGAACACGGGCAGACACAGCTCGATCTAATCTTATTCATTCACAAGTGAACATGGACAGACACGGCTCTATATAATCTTATTCATTCACATGTGAACACGGACAGACACAGCTCGATCTAATCTTATTCATTCACAAGCGAACACGGACAGACATGGCTCTATATAATCTTATTCATTCACATGGGAACACGGACAGACACGGCTCTATATAATCTTATTCATTCACATGGGAACACGGACAGAGATGGCTCTATATAATCTTATTCATTCACATGGGAACACGGGCAGACACGAGTAGTGTAATAATGTTGCTTCTGGGACACCTCCGTTTAACATGGGAAATCCCTATCTAATGTCATTTACCCCCTTGTCTTTTTCAAAAATCATAAACACCTCTATTTCTCCCACCCTCATCTTTATGAACCTTTTGTCTGTAGTACCTATCCTTAATGTTGTTCATTAGACCACTCAAACACTACAAATATTTGTTTTCTCTTATAGACCTATCATCCTTCTTCTACATATCATCTGGCAGATTAATCTTTGACCCACTCAAACATTGACCCATTCACTTCCATATTAATTCTTTCCCTCCCTCATTGCCCCTAAAGACCTCTATTTCTCTCACCCTGTTCTTTACGAACCTTCTAACCTTTTGACATGTTATCCTTATTCATTAGACCACTTAAACACCTGTGATCCTTCTGACCTTATGGACCTTTTAACCTTTTACTCTTAATATCATCTGGTGAATATAACCCACTCAAACATCGATCCGACAAATATTTGTTTATGCGTGGGAAATAATTTAATTCTCTTGCCACTCTCTTCACCATCTAATATATTAACAAAAAATATGTTTGAGTTTGGTTCTTTATTAAGATATTTTAACTGAGCTAAGATAAAATGGTAAACCTCCCTCAATGTTCTTGTTTGAGCACCTCCAGTGCCACATACCATTTTAAAATTAAAGTATATATTTTCCTGACAACCATCAAAGTTTTCCGTCCACTCAAAAATATTTCCATCTTTTTTACCCAATTCACCGGTATTTAAATTAATTCTCTTATTTGTTTTGTGAATTTTTTTACCAGTTGCCTTTTCAATTATACCTATTTGATATTTTTCACATTCATTATGTTTTCCATTTATATACCAAGGTTGATTACACCTCCACTCTTTAGTCTGGTTGATACTTGGTTCTATCATTTATATAATAGTAAAAAAGGCGGCGGTAGCCCGTTAAAATCCCCAACCCCCCCCCTTTTTAACTTATCACTTATATATATCTTATCACTTATATATATCTTATCACTTATGTATATCTTATCACTTATATATATCTTATCACTTATATATATATCTTATCACTTATATACTTATATAACCATAAGGGAGACTATCAATTCCATTTTCTAAAATAAACCTCTTATCATCAAAAGCCCCCAATGCTTTCTTATTTATCTCTTCTGAATATAATTGATGTTTATAACTTCTTATTCCATTAATCTTTCTAAACTCTTCTTTCTTTGTTGTTAAACAGTTATAATAATCCTTAAAGTTTATTGTTTCTTTAATAACATTTTTCTTTACACCTTTTAACTTCTTATCAGTCTTTTCAACGTTATTCACAATGTATTTATAAGCATAAGCCTTTGACCTCAATCCCACAAATTCACTCATAACATTTCCTCCTAATTCATCCTTGAACTTTCCAATCACCTTTTTATTTTTAGAAGAGAACAACTCACTCTCTGGACTGTAATTACTCGTGTCATAGATATTAATGTCTCTTTTCATGTCTGAATAAACATCGTTGGTATTAATTTTCAAAATAAAACTATCTGTATCCATATAAAGTAGATTAACATCATTTTGATATTTCTTCCTCAAGTTATTATAAAAGTAATCATACATTAATGACTTTGATAAATCAAGAATTGTTGTTCCAATATAAATAGGTTTGTTCATTTCAATACTCTCTTTAATCAAATGGATCGCACAAAAGTTCTCAGTAAAGACCTCAGCTCGAGTAAAACTCGGTCTATTAATTAATTTTGATGCTTGTTCCCAAGATGTTGATAGTCTGATATTTTGTCTTTTCCTCACATTCTCCATAGTCTTACCAAAGACCGCATTATTCATCAATTTATAAAAGTCTTTCTCAAAATCTGTTTTTGACTCTGTTCTTCTTTGTGTATTAAAATCAATGTACCCCTTTAACCAATGACTTTGATTGAACTTTAGAACCCTATGGATCTTCTCTACTCTTAGACCTTTTGATAAATATTGTCGCAAATTTCTTTGGTGTAGAACATAATTTTTCTTGTTATATAATGTAGTAAGTAATTTTTCTGTTGATTCACCTATATCAAACGATCGTTGATAATCACTCAACCATTCTTTCTTTGGACTTTCTTTCTCACAAGCAAATGGGAGATCTTTGTGTAGGTTATGGAGTTCCTCTGGATATTTTAAATCAATTTCAAAATAATAACCAACTTTTTCTTCATCCAATTCTTTTTGTGTAGAGATACATACATCTTGTAAAACGTTTTTGTAGTCTTTTTCCTTTACCCATCTAAGTTTTCCATAAGGAAGAGCCTGAGACATTGCCCAGCCATACAGGTTGTTCGCGTCATAGTACATCAAGTAAGAACTCTCTTTCGTTGGATCATAATTTGGAAGATATTTGTTATTTGCTTTTGCGTATCTACTCGAGCAGACTTGTGAAATTCCACCTCTTTTTGCCTTTTCAATCATCAAAAGCATATCAACATCGGTTATCAAATCCAAATCTTGTTTTGTCATTTTCAACATCGCACTCCAGGCCAATCCAGGTGCTGTGTAGTAGTGAGCAGGATCCAATCCATATCCAGTGCGACAAACAGATCTAAAGGCTTCAAATACATCGGCCAATAAAAGCACATCAGTTTTGAGATACAAATCGTGATACTCGCCAAGATTCTTGATGTTATATTTTTCCCAAACATTTTGTGCGTGTACATAATCTTTATCAGATATATGACTATTATTTAATTTGTTATAGAAATTTTCTTTTGAAGGAAGTTGTGTTTCATTGAATCTCTCAAATGAGTCCATATAGTCATAGGGGTAAATTCCCTTTTGTGTTAGAAAATCTTTATCTAAAAAATACTCTGAAAGACATGGAAACTCTTTTAGATTTTGAACCAAGTTAACCAATGGACTTGCCATGAATTTAAATGTATCAAGAAATCTGATATGAGTAATAGGAGATGTGTGAATTGTTTTTGTGAATGAAATGTATTTCTGATCCGTGTTTGGAATTGCTGAGATACTTCCAGAAGTCTTTGAGAGTTCCTTGATAAATAGATGTGTATCATAATGAGCGTTGTTATGAAGAAAGACAGGAATGAAAGAGGGGAGTTGATAATTAATATTACAACTTTGATGAGCCGGACCTCTATATTTACCAGTGAGATGACAATGGTCTCTAACCTTTAGACCTTTACCAATTTTCTCCTCACAAATATGACAGACATTGTTTTTTATAAATTCCCTTTTTTCTTTACTTGTTAAGGACATTGGTTTATTGGTTTCTCTCATTATCTTGGTTAATCGAACACAGTCTTTTTCTAGTCGTTTCACAAACTCCTCTGGGGTATTTGAGCCTCTATACATCTCTAACTTGTTATATTTATCACCAACGGATGATTTGATATAATAACAAAAACCACAAGGAGTATGTTTTTGATATTTATTTGTGTATGATTCTTTTGGATCTTGAGAAGCAGTATCAATTTTTTCTAAAATACTTTCAAAATCAGCATATATAACAAATGGATGTTTGATCTTTTTATTTTCATCTTTGAATGTGATCTTTGAGCCTTCTTTAGGCATATTGATTACCGTTGATTTATGTTCGCCACAATAATTTGAATGTTTATCTAATCTTTCTTGTGAATTGAAGAAGTTAAGACAACGCAAACAAATATATATTTTATTTGTTCTCTTACAGACTTGTGGTTTTATTAATTTAGCAATATCTTTGATGTATGTATAATGTGAATTTTCGTCTGAATTAAAATATAGAAGATTAATATGAGTTTGTTTACAATTGTCAGAAAGCTTTAAAACCTGAATGTTGTTTGTTTCTGTTAGACCATAAACATTAACTGATAAATTATTCATCTTTTCAAATTTAGGAATATCATTTAAAGTCATCGGAAACTTTAGATCTTTCGTATTTAATGTATTCTCATATTTTTTATAATGAGATACTCTTTCATCATGAAAATGTGGAGGATGTAAGTGTGCTAAAATAGACCAGAGAAAACATTTATTGTCTTTATTTTTGATATTGATAACTGCTTTTCTATTTTTGATAACACTGGGTAAATCAATGTAAGAAGAAGCTTTTAGAGGATCTGATTTAAGAATATGAATGTCTATGTAAATAATTTTTCCTATATTGAATCCACTTCCTACGATTGAATTATCCACATCTTGCTCTTGTTTAATAAGTTCATCATAGACTCCTGATGTTTTAAAATCTTGATATGAAGATATAAAGTGTGGCTCAGTTCTCATGTATGGTGCATCTATAACTCCTTCATCCTTTGTCATTTCTAATTTTACTCCCATATAAAATTTAAGTGGTTTCATTTCCTTTAGTGTTTTTTCAATCAACGTTTGAACAGCAGGTTTAACTATTTCTACAGCATCAACTATAGACTCTGGTTCAGGAGGTTTGAAGTTAAAGACTCTTATTTTAATATGTCCTTTGAATGCTCCATCAGAGTTTTTAGTTGTGATAAAATTTGATAAATGTAGATTTGTTTTAAGATGTATTTTGAAGCCTTTCTTGAGGATATTTTTATTACATGTAGAACAGTGTTTTGTTTCAGGTGGAAGAGGGGAAAGTTTGTTTAAAATGTTGTATGTATGTTTTGCGGTGAGAATATGTTGTTTATAATATTTTACTTCCTTCTCGCAAGTATCACAATAAACCATATTTATAGCGTGAGAAAACGTGGTGTTTTATATATATCACTGTGCTTAAAATAAAACACTTTTGAGCTTTACAGCTCCGTTTTATATATATCGCTGTGCTTAAACTAAAACACTTTTTCACTCAGAATCATCTAAGTCATAACTATCACATGAATACTCAGAATCATACTCAGAGTCATCAATAAAGCTACTCTCATAACTATCATTTGAGCACAAACTATTAGTATCATAACTATCATCTGTGTTCAATGAAATACTATCATCACCATCGTCCAAGTTCAATGAAATACTATCATCACTATCGTCCGAGTTCAATGAAATAGTAAAATCTTCACTGCTGTATTGACTCATATTTAATTAGCAAGAAAAATATTCCCATCAATATCTATATACTTTCTTTCATTAACAGATTCAATCTCTACAATTTTTATATCAAAAGTTATCTTTAAATAATCTCTAACTATCATAGAACGAAATGACATTTCACCAGAAATATTAACATCATTCATTTTACTTAGATCTACACCCTTTGGATTATTAAAGAAAATACAAATGTCTCCTCTAGAATTATTAATGGTCTTATCATTCTTTTTCAAAGTATCGTGGTCAATCACTTTTTCAAGCTTTGAATAAATTGCCAGGAGTAGAGGAGAAACTTTTGTTAGATTTACTTTAATGGATGTCTTTCCAGGTATAGTTAGAGCTCTTCCTTTAAATGAAATAGAGGGGCTCATGTTATTTTCCATAACTGGTTTTACCCAAAAATTTCCATATTTATCTTTGTTCAATTTAACATCTTTGACATATTTTTCTATATCTTCCACCGAAGTAGAGATTGATTGAAATTTGTCTTTTGTGCTTTGAAACATTGTATTTATTAATGAATAAACTTGCGTTTAGTTTAAGTAAAAATTTACCACATAAATATGATAAGTTCTGAAGGATATTTAGAATTTCCAGACTCTCCATATGATAAATTAGAGAATTGTCCGGCTTGTGATAGAGTGGGGCTTAATGATGAGGATTCATATAAACAATGTTTATTCTGTGATTATATTCTAATTAATGATAATAAGAAATATAAAAAAACATATAACTCTTTTAAATTAGAACCAAAAATGAATTACTTTACAAGATTAATAAGAGAGATGAATGTTAAGCATTATGGTGATAATACACCATTTCTTACAAGGAAAGAGACTCTTTGTATTGAGGAAATGTATAAGGGTTTAATGATATTTATTATTCAAAATAATTTTAATGGAAATGTTAATACAAGATACTACATAAATAAAATAATGAATTATTTTGAAATTAAACCCGAACTCAGGATAAAATATAGAGTTTCTAAAATAGCTCAAAAAAAGTTGGATGACTTGTTTTCCAAATATATAAATGAATGATTTTTTACCCGTTTGGGAAAATAAGATAAAATTTAATAACCATAAAAACATTCCAAATTCATTGAGATGTCTAATAGTTGGTTCAAGCGGATGTGGGAAAACCTGTTTACTTTTAAAGATGCTCCTTGGTCCTAATTTTTTAGATTATGATAATTTAATAATTTTTACAAAGTCAAGTTTTCAACCCGAGTATCAACTACTCTCCCAGGGTTTTAATGCAGGTCTTAAAAAGGAAGACATTATCGGTTTATTTAAACTTCAAAACAAACTGAATGATTATAATATTGAAGATATAATACAATTATTTTGTGATACACAGAAATCAAAATCGAAACCCATAACTTGTATTCTCAGTGATAATACGGATGATATACCTTCACCTCAAGATTTAGATAAATCAAAAAAGAACCTCGTCATCTTTGATGATTGTGTTAATGAGAGAAACCAAACAGTAATGGATAGCTACTATACAAGAGGGAGACATTCTTCTTGTAATTGTATATATCTTAGTCAATCATATTTTCAACTCCCTCGACGCTCAATAAGAAACAATGCCAATACTTTTATTTTATTTAAGTTAAATTCAATAGATGTAAATAATTTTTGGAGAGATAATTGCTCTACGTTATGTAGTAAAAAAGAATTTGAAAATTATATGAAACACACGATTGGAAAATATAAATATATTGTTGTGAAACAAGATGAGATACTAAATGATATTTTTCAATAAATAAATACAGAAAATGAATACCGAAGAAAGAGAAAGAAAGTTTAAGGAACATCAACAATTAGTTTCAAAAGTTGTTAAACAACAGGAAGAGATAAAGAAGAAACGGAGACAGAAACTAACTGGTGAAGAAGCCTTTGAAAGAAAACAAGAGAAATTCTTTAAACCACTTTTGAAAACTCAACACTCACCTACAGTTCCCACGGTAGAATTTACTCCGAAAAAACTTCAAATGCTCAAAGATTTTAGTCAGATAACAAAACAAGAACTTGGTGAATTAGAATATGATGACGAGGGATTATTTCGGAAACTTGAGGAGGTAAATCAACCCCCTAATTATGTTGTGGAAGCTCTTCAAAACAATGAATATTCGGCGGGTTCAAAAACCAGAGCAGGTCTCATTCCAACAGAAGAACCAGCAGTGTTTCATCTTGTGGAAGAAAAGGTATTGATATTTAATGATGAATTGATGTTCTTGAGTTCTACTCAACCAAATGTTAAATTAACTCCAAGATTAATGTTTCTTCTAACAAACCCCGGATTCAGCGGTTCAAAATATTTTGAGGAACCACTTGATATGGAAAGAGAGGAAGATAGGGTATATATTGAGTTGCTAAATGCACTTGATTATGGAGTTTCTGTTGCTGGTAAAAGTAAGAAGAATGAGAAGGAGAAACATATTATTGATGCTTTAAGTAAGCTTGGTTCGGGTGTTAGTTTTCTTCCAAATGACCCATCACAATTAGTTAATAGGCTATTATTGTTGTTAGGTAGTAAGAAGGCTGGAAACAACAATTGTTTTAATGAATCCTCAGCCATTTTAGATCAGTTGATGAACATGAAAATAATTAATAAATGTCAATACAAAGATATTTTATTAGATATTAAATAAGATGAGAAGCACAATTCTTAGTTTTAATTTCACAACGAGCGATTACACAGCTTCATTCCCTTACCCACTACAACTTGACCCCCTTACCTCATATGAGGCATCTTTGTTGTCAATGGAAACTTACAATACCCTTTTTAATATCACAGAGAAAAACAACAAGTTTAGTTATAATCCAGGAAGTGGATATAAAACTATAACCGTTTCACCTGGAGCTTACGAGATTTCTCAAATATCTTCAGAAGTCTCTCGCCTTATGAAAGAAAAAGGTGATGAACCAAAAAATATTGTAATAGATATTCAAAAACACACTTCAAAATCAACTATTAAACTTAAAAATAATTATAAAGTTGATTTCACGATTGAAAATTCGTTTAGAGAGCTATTGGGTTTCTCTTCAAAAAAGATTGAAAATAACGGGACGTTTTACAGTGATAATGTTATCCAAATATCCTCCGGTATAAATTCAGTATTAATTCATTGTGATTTGATTGATGGTGCTTATAACGATGGAATAAGAACAAATACAATATTTTCATTCAGTGCATACTCAACCCCGATTGGTTATAAATTTAATATGGAACCAAAAAATCTTGTCTATTTACCTGTGTCAGGAAAAACCATATACAGAGTAAATTTTAGGATAACCGACCAAGATAATCGTATGATATCCTTTAATGATGAAATTATATCCATCAGAATTCACCTACGTGAAGTTTTTCAATAAATAAATAATGGTTATTGTGAGAAAACACGAGTTGGGAAAATATAAAATAATTACAGGGGAGGGCATGTTCCTTTCACCAGACTATACAAGGTATGTGGGTAGAGGATACTATAAACCTAAGAGACAACGAGGTGTAGGTCATCAATTTCGAAATAAAGGAGATGGGATAATTGATACTCTAATGGGTATTGGTTCAACCATCCTTAAACATAAAGACCTAATTGGTTCAACTGCTTCTGCCGTGGGCTCCGTTGCGGGTGCTATAAAGAGTATAAAAGATGCTCAAAAGGAGTCTCATAAATTACAAGCAATCAAAGAAATAAAAAAAGGTAAAACTCAACTATCTTCACAAGAACGACAAAAAATCATTAAAATACTTGGGTCAGGGTTTCAACAATTTTAATGCTATATAAATACAAGTATGGAAGCGATTGATAGTATCTATGATTTGGATGATACGATTATCATTTCAAACTCCACTAAAAAGGAAGACTATTTTAAGGTAAATGCTATAACAGGAACAGACTGGAATTCAAACGGAACAAAAAGTTTTGAAATAAATAATCAACAAACTTACTTGAATATAGCTGATAGTTTCTTGCTGTGTAAATTTAAATTCACTAAGGCTGCGAATAATACTAATGCTACACTCGTAAATGATTTCTTCTGGAAAATGTTTGACAGTGTCCGCCTGTATATTGGAACACAAGAGGTTGAAGCGGTTGATTATGTCTCTGCTACATCTGAAATGATGAAATTTACACTATATTCGTTTAGTGATAGAATGGGTAAGGGAGCTGTTGAGGGTTTTATTCCTGATATGTCAACGGGTACAAACGCAGACCCTGGTTATAGTCAAAGGAAGTCAATGTATAATGATGACGCAAAAGCTGAGAATAGTTTTACCGTAGCAGTACCTCTGAAAGGTATATTTGGATTTTGTGATTATGATAAAGTTTTGTATGGGCTTAAAATTAGATTTCAACTACAAAGGAATGATAATGTAAATAGATTGCTTTTTGGGGATGAAAATGCTTTTGGAGAAAATAATAAATTTGTTATTAATGATTTGTGTTGGTATATCAGTGAATATACTCCTAATCTTAAAACGGAAGAGATGTTAAATAGAAGACTTAACTCAAAGAAACCGCTAAATGTATCATACCTTAAAAGAAGATGTCAACACGTTAAACTGGAACACACTACCTACACTTGGAATTTAGGTGTTCTTCAAGGAAAGCCACGATACCTCTGGCTCATTTTTAAAAAACCAGATGGAGAGGACGGTACTAATAAGAATAATGCCCTGAGTGATAATGCAAAGGTGAAACAACTTCGGGTTTCTCTTGATGGCACATTTTATCCGCGAGATAGATTGGAAATTGATTGGGAAAAAAATGATTATGCGGAAGCCTACAAGTCCTACCAAAAGGTGTGTGAAAGTAATGGTAATAATGATCCTATTTTGGATATGGTTGCGTTTCAAAAACTTTATACAATCTACGCAATTGACCTGAGTTCTCAAAAGGAAACTATAAAGTCTAATCGAGTGGATACTTCTCTATACATTGAAAGAGGGGAGAGTGAAGAGGTTAATGCATATTGTTTGCTTTTGGAGGAAACAGAATTACAGATTAATACAGATAATGGTGTTATGATTAATATCACATAGGTTTTTTCTCATAAATAAATGGTTGGGGTATATGTTAATCAAATCAATCTTAATAAATTAACATCTTGTATTCAAAATCAA
The DNA here is from genome assembly GCF_964187855.1 of Myxine glutinosa. Lineage (NCBI taxonomy): Eukaryota > Metazoa > Chordata > Myxini > Myxiniformes > Myxinidae > Myxine > Myxine glutinosa. Next base: position 160,153,115 of record NC_136261.1, on the reverse strand, counting down.
AAGCCTTGTATTATTAATGTTAATACAATTCAAAGAAAAGGAGCTGTAAGAATTGATGTTTTACTCACACACACACAAGTAAAAACACTAAATGATGTTGGATCACTTAAAATTAAAATGACGAAACCTATGTTAAAGAAATATTCAATAGACGAGTCAAGAGGAGGATTTCTCCCGTTTCCAATTCCTTTATTTGCTGGTTTAAGTGCGGCGGGAGCATTGACTGGTGGTATTTCAGCAGCGGTAAAAACTGCTAACGAAAGGAAGGCACAACTAAAAGCTCAAAAAGAATTGGAAAGACATAACAAGGAGTTGGAGAAACAAATTAGTGGAAGTGGTGTAATTGTAGATTTTGCTCAAAAACTTGAAAGTCTACCTGATAAAGCTAGATTGTTGGTTGGAGATATGCTTTCCTCTATCGCTCAAGCGGGTGTTAAACTAACTAAACGGGGTAATGGATTGTATCTTTCTCATAAATAAATGGATAAATGGTTTAAACAATTTGGAAAGAATACAACGTCAAATATAGAACTAGCTAAGTATTGTAAAACACTAAAAATTGATAATGTGGTTATTTGTATGAGAGATGAATTAACACATATAAATAAGAATACAAAGAATATTATTATGAATTTAGACACACAGAATGGTTCTCATTGGGTTTGTATTCATAATATTCAGGATAAATATTATTTTGATAGTTATGGTATGCCACCACCTGTTGAAGTAATACAATTCTTACAGAATGGTGTTTATCAAACATTTCAAGTTCAAGAAATTAATTCTAAATGTTGTGGTCAATTATGTTTATATGTATTATTTCAACTCAACAATAATGAAAATTTTTATGATATCATTTTTAATCTAATATAAATGACTTATGTTGGAAAAGATGGTTCTATCTTTGGAAAATCCTCTCAGGATATTGATTTATCAAATTATTATACAAAGGCACAGGCTGAACGACAAAAATATAGTGTAAGTAAAAATATTAATATGAAGAATACTTATAAATTAATCAATTATCCAAACCCTACAGATGCGAATGACTTAATTAGATTAAGTGATTTATCACAATATATATTTTTAAAGAAAACAGCACGTTTTGTGAAAGAAGTAAAATTTACAACCACAACACCTGGTTATACTGACCATACACCTTTCCTCATTGAATTTAACTACCTGCTTACAATTGAATTTTATAAAGAAGGACATTTAGTTAATATGCGAATTAATAAATGGGGGTATGATATGCCTGATTTAGGGTATAATTGGTCTTTTTCAATAAACATAGAAGACCTACATGATTTAAATCAGTCTCGTAAAGAAGAATATTATCCACTTGGTGAAGATAAGGATTTATGTGGAAGTACAATTAGTAAACAACAAATACGTGATTTTAAGAAAATAAAAATATATGATAGTATAGCGATGGTTCGCATGACAAAGAAGGAAGGTAATGAGATAAGGATAGAAAGCCGAGGAATACAAACCGATTTGGTAGTGGGAAGATGGGGTGGTATTACCTGTCATAATATTAATCTCACATATATTTCTGATACATAAATGGCAGGAAGAAGACTACAAGAGAATTATAATTTTTGTATTCAAGGATACCTACAAGAAAAGGGTGCTCGGTATTACATACCTTATGATTTGGAGCATATACATGGGAATTTTGTCATAAAAAACTGGCCTTATACTGATATTGTTAAACCCACAAATAGAGACTTGTTTAAAATATTAAATAAAAATGAACTTCTCAAAGTTATGAAATATAAAACTCTTTTAGAAATCGTCAACAAATCTTATTGGTATCCTATTATGAGAAAAATAATTATAGATACAAGAATATCTCAAAATCCAGATGAGTATATGTATAATATTCTTTGGGGTTCAAACTCAAGGGTAGCAAGGGATGAGGAAGGAGTTGAAGAAGAGAAGGAGGAAAGAGAGGAAAAGGAGAAGGAGGAAAGGGAGAGGGAGGAGAAGGAGGAGAGGGAGAAAAAGGAGGAGAAGGAGGAGAGGGAGAAAAAGGAGAAGGAGGAAAGGGAGAAAAGGGAGAAGGAGGAAAGGGAGAAAAGGGAGAAAAAGGAGAAGGAGGAGAGGGAGAAAATGGAGGAGGAGGAGAGGGAGCAAAGAGAGAGGGAGGAAAAATATAAAAAGATGGAAATCAGTGAGATTCATAAAAGATTGAGTGTATTAAAGCAAATAAATCAATCTCAACGCACCGAAGAGGAAATTAAAGAATTAACAACTCTTATGAAGATAATGGTTTCAAAAATAAGAACGTCAATGTCTTCAATTTCAGGGAGGAGATTTAAACGAGAAAGTGGTGAAGAAGAAGAAGAAGAAGAAGAAGGAAAAGATTATGTGATTGATGATGTTGGTGTCATTGACTTTAGTTAGTTTTTATTTGTAAATAAATGGAGGAGAGAGTGAAGGCATTCCTTAGGATTCTTTATGTTTTAAAAATAAAGATTGAAATGTATATGTTGAAAACCAAAAAGGTTTTGATACTCTGTCGGAATTTTTCTGATAAATAAATATGAGTTATTGTCTCAAATGTAAAAAGAAAACTAAATCTAAAAATATCTCTTATGTTAAAGCTAAAAATAATAGAGTTTATCAAAAAGGAATATGTCAAGTATGTGGCTCTAAAAAGTGCCAATTCATCTCTCCTAAAAGAGGAGGAGACATACAAAAGTTTCTGTCAGGAAGTAAATTTACAACAACTGGAATTCCAGGGGAATTACACCTTCCAGGGTATTCTTTCTGTGGTCCAGGAACAAACTTGGATAAAAGATTAGATGAGGCTGACAATCCTAAACCTTGGTCTAAACCTACAAATAGGGTTGACGAAGTGTGTATGAAGCATGATATTGCTTATGGGAAAACCACTACGTTGACTGAAAAACATAAAGCCGACAGCGAAATGTTGTATAATTTGTCTTTGATACAAAATCCAACGTTGAGAGAGAAAGTTGATAGGTTTATTGTGAGAAATTTGATAAATGCTAAATTGAAACTTGGTCTTGGTTATTCCTCAAAAAACTATTAGGCTCTAATGATGTCATCAAGACTGAGGAGCTTTTGGCTGAAGAATTACACAAACCTATAATCACAAAGTTTAAAAGAAGGAAGGTTTATTCTAAATACACCAACCACATATGGTCCGCTGATTTAATTGAATTGAATAATGACAGGGGATACAGGTATGCTTTAACCGTTATTGATTTGAGGAGTAGATTTGCCTGGGTTGTCCCTTTAAAAAATAAAAGGGGTGATACTTTAATGTTAGCCTTTAAGCTAATATTTGATCGGGATAAAAGGAAACCAAAGAAGTTATGGACTGATGAGGGAACAGAGTTCTATAACAAAATATTCATGAAATTTCTTAAGGGGAAGGGTATTAAATTATACAGCACCTTTAATGAAGGAAAGGCAGTTGTTATTGAGCGTTTTAATCGTACTTTGAAAGAGAAATTATATAAAAAATTCACAGAACTCGGTTCTCAAAAATGGGTGTATTTAATTCAGGATATTGTAGATGATTACAACAATACAGTTCATTCATCAACAAAATCAAAACCATCAGAAACATTTACAAAATTAGAATATGAAAAGGAGATTAATTTGAGAAAGCCCAAGTTCAAAGTTGGTGATATGGTAAGGATATACAAATGGAAAAGCCATTTTGAGAAAGGTTATACACAAAAATGGACTCGTGAATTATTTAAAATCATTGATGTAATGGATACAGTCCCTTGGACCTACAAATTATATGATTTAAATGGAGAGGAAATCTTGGGTTCATTTTACTCGCAAGAATTACAAAAAACAAAGCTAATAATTCATTAAACAACATTTCTATTCACCCCACCCAGATTAGCTAATTTAATTAGTGGTAATAAAAAAAAATTTAAATAAATTAAAATCATAAGCCACACCCACACAGACCACGCCCACACAGACCCCGCCCACACAGACCCCGCCCACACAGACCACACCCATCATCCCCCACCCTCCGTGCACCCCCACCCTTGACCCTTCACCCCCCTCATCCCACCCCCACCTTCCCCACACACACAAGGGGAGGGGAGGGGTGGGATGAGGGGGGTGAAGGGTCTTTGGCAGGGGTGCACCTCCCCGTTCCCTCCTTTATTCTCTTTTTGTAATTAATAATTAAATAATTGTAAACAAAACAAATATATATAAATAATAGTGAAAACATTAAAAGCTTCATATTACTAAAACATTTTCCTTGAGGTATTATACATTCAACTTCTTCCCAGCACAAGTCATCAATTTGTTCCCAGCACAAGTCAAAGACAGCAGATGTGTTGAGTTTTTGAATCTCTTCCTGAAGACAAGAGGACAAGAGGGGAGAGAAAATATTACACACACACACATACACACACACACACATACACACATACACACACACACACACACATACACACATACACATACACACACACACACACACACACACACACACACACAAGGATATGAGGATATTGGGATACATACCTCTAAAAAATCGAGCTTTGTGTTCAAGTGGTCGAGTTGAAAATTTAGGGTACCACATGTTGACGGGAAATAACCACTCTTTGGAAAATCAAAAGCATCCCACTCAAAGCCGTGGTTGTGGTTGTGGTCATCTGTTGATGGTGTTATATTCTTTCAAAAAAGAAAGAAAAAACGTTAATAATTTCTCCTAAAAGATACATTGTATTGACAATGAATAAATAAATGACAGCTCCCGTTTAATGGTACCAATCAGAGAAATGAATAATTAATTACCTGAGACAAACTCCGATGGTGATCATCTTCTAAGAACGGTGAAACATCAAATTCATTCAATCTGTGAGGCAGGTCGCTCCAACCCGTGTTCAATTCGTTGTAAACCTCTTGTGGAACAACTTGAAACTCTGCCAAGACCAGGTCATTTTGAAAACCTGAATTGCTGTAATAAAAAAATATATCATGAGTTATATAAATTTAAATTAATCACATACAAAGCTCTCACCAACAGTTCAATTCTGAATGTTCAAACAGTTCAAACTTACCCTTGTGAGTATTCTTCATCACTGGAATAAGACATGTTGATGCTCATGTTCTTCGGTTCGTAATGATAAAAACAGCACGGCAACCCGACCTTTATAATGACCAAAATGTATTTTCGGGAACAGAACTCAGCTTTAACATTTCGAGGAAACAGGAAATAAGACAATGAAAACTTTCTGGGAAGTTATCCAAGTCAGTGAAACAACGTCATTTCTCAAAAGCGAATAATTAATTTTAAAAAGGTTTGAGTATGGTGATGGAAGTTGGAGGAGAATTAAATTATTTCCCACGCATAAACAAATATTTGTAGGGTCGATGTTTGAGTGGGTTATATTCACCAGATGATATTAAGAGTAAAAGGTTAAAAGGTCCATAAGGTCAGAAGGATCACAGGTGTTTAAGTGGTCTAATGAATAAGGATAACATGTCAAAAGGTTAGAAGGTTCGTAAAGAACAGGGTGAGAGAAATAGAGGTCTTTAGGGGCAATGAGGGAGGGAAAGAATTAATATGGAAGTGAATGGGTCAATGTTTGAGTGGGTCAAAGATTAATCTGCCAGATGATATGTAGAAGAAGGATGATAGGTCTATAAGAGAAAACAAATATTTGTAGTGTTTGAGTGGTCTAATGAACAACATTAAGGATAGGTACTACAGACAAAAGGTTCATAAAGATGAGGGTGGGAGAAATAGAGGTGTTTATGATTTTTGAAAAAGACAAGGGGGTAAATGACATTAGATAGGGATTTCCCATGTTAAACGGAGGTGTCCCAGAAGCAACATTATTACACTACTGACACGGCTCTATATAATCTTATTCATTCACATGTGAACACTGGACAGACATGGCTCTATATAATCTTATTCATTCACATGGGAACACGGACAGACACGGTTCTATATAATCTTATTCATTCACATGGGAACACGGGCAGACATGGCTCTATATAATCTTATTCATTCACATGGGAACACTGGACAGACATGGCTCTGTATAATCTTACTCATTCACATGGGAACACGGACAGACACGGCTCTATATAATCTTATTCATTCACATGGGAACACGGGCAGACACGGCTCTGTATAATCTTATTCATTCACATGGGAACACGGGCAGACATGGCTCTATATAATCTTATTCATTCACATGGGAACACGGGCAGACATGGCTCTATATAATCTTATTCATTCACAAGTGAACAAGGACAGACACGGCTCTATATAATCTTATTCATTCACATGGGAACACGGACAGACATGGCTCTATATAATCTTACTCATTCACATGGGAACACGGACAGACACGGCTCTATATAATCTTATTCATTCACATGGGAACACGGGCAGACACGGCTCTATATAATCTTATTCATTCACATGGGAACACGGACAGACACAGCTCTATATAATCTTATTCATTCACAAGCGAACACAGACAGACACGGCTCTATATAATCTTATTCATTCACATGCGAACTCGGACAGACACGGCTCTATATAATCTTATTCATTCACAAGCGAACACGGACAGACACAGCTCTATATAATCTTATTCATTCACATGGGAACACGGACAGACATGGCTCTATATAATCTTATTCATTCACAAGCGAACACGGACAGACATGGCTCTATATAATCTTATTCATTCACATGTGAACACTGGACAGACATGGCTCTATATCATCTTATTCATTCACATGTGAACACAGGACAGACACGGCTCTATATAATCTTATTCATTCACATGCGAACACAGGACAGATATGGCTCTATATAATCTTATTCATTCACATGTGAACACTGGACAGACATGGCTCTATATAATCTTATTCATTCACAAGCGAACACGGACAGACATGGCTCTATATAATCTTATTCATTCACATGTGAACACTGGACAGACACAGCTCTATATAATCTTATTCATTCACATGCGAACACGGACAGACACGGCTCTATATAATCTTATTCATTCACAAGCGAACACGGACAGACACAGCTCTATATAATCTTATTCATTCACAAGCGAACACAGACAGACACGGCTCTATATAATCTTATTCATTCACAAGCGAACACGGACAGACACAGCTCTATATAATCTTATTCATTCACAAGCGAACACGGACAGACATGGCACTATATAATCTTATTCATTCACATGCGAACACAGGACAGACACGGCTCCATCCAATCTTATTCATTCACGTGCGAACACAGACAGACACAGCTCTATATAATCTTATTCATTCACAAGCGAACACGGACAGACATGGCTCTATATAATCTTATTCATTCACATGTGAACACTGGACAGACATGGCTCTATCTAATCTCATTCATTCACATGCGAACACAGACAGACATGGCTCTATCTAATCTCATTCATTCACATGCGAACACAGACAGACATGGCTCTATATAATCTTATTCATTCACATGCGAACACAGGACAGACACGGCTCCATCCAATCTTATTCATTCACATGCGAACACTGGACAGACATGGCTCTATCTAATCTTATTCATTCATATGTGAACACTGGACAGACATGGCTCTATATAATCTTATTCATTCACATGCGAACACAGGACAGACACGGCTCCATCCAATCTTATTCATTCACATGCGAACACAGACAGACATGGCTCTATATAATCTTATTCATTCACATGCGAACACAGGACAGACACAGCTCTATATAATCTTATTCATTCACATGTGAACACTGGACAGACATGGCTCCATGTAATCCTTTTCAATCACATGTGAACACGGACAGACACGGCTCTATATAATCTTATTCATTCACATGCGAACACAGGACAGACATGGCTCTATATAATCTTATTGATTCACATGCGAACACAGGACAGACACGGCTCTATCTAATCTCATTCATTCACATGCGAACACAGGACAGACATGGCTCTATCTAATCTTATTCATTCACAGGGGAACACAGACAGACATGGCTCTATATAATCTTATTCATTCACATGCGAACACAGGACAGACATGGCTCTATATAATCTTATTGATTCACATGCGAACACAGGACAGACACGGCTCTATCTAATCTCATTCATTTACATGCGAACACAGGACAGACATGGCTCTATCTAATCTTATTCATTCACAGGGGAACACAGACAGACATGGCTCTATATAATCTTATTCATTCACATGCGAACACAGGACAGACACAGCTCTATATAATCTTATTCATTCACATGTGAACACTGGACAGACATGGCTCCATGTAATCCTATTCAATCACATGTGAACACGGACAGACATGGCTCCATGTAATCCTATTCAATCACATGTGAACACGGACAGACACGGCTCTATATAATCTTATTCATTCACATGCGAACACAGGACAGACATGGCTCTATATAATCTTATTCATTCACAAGGGAACACAGACAGACATGGCTCTATCTAATCTTATTCATTCACATGCGAACACAGACAGACATGGCTCTATATAATCTTATTCATTCACATGCGAACACAGGACAGACACGGCTCCATCCAATCTTATTCATTCACATGCGAACACAGACAGACATGGCTCTATCTAATCTTATTCATTCACATGCGAACACAGACAGACATGGCTCTATATAATCTTATTCATTCACAAGCGAACATGGACAGACATGGCTCTATCTAATCTTATTCATTCACATGTGAACACAGACAGACATGGCTCCATATAATCTCATTCATTCATATGGGAGCACTGGATAGACACGTCTCTATCTAATCTTATTCATTCACAGGGGAACACAGCACAGACACAGCACAGACATAGCACAAGGTTAATGAGACAGATGAGAGAATGTAAGCCGAGCCGTGAGGTAAAAAAAATTTCATTGCCCAAAATAACATTAACCTGAAAGGGAAGAAAACCGGGGTATGTTCAGTTACTAAGTAGTTAGTTAACGCTCGTCAGGCCAGCCGTTCCTTATCAACAGTTTCAAATGGAGTGCTTGCTTGAATGCTGAAGCCACTGGGCGAGTGCTGCACAAGAAACTTGGTAACTGAACACTTGGTAACCCCTGACCTTCTTGAGGCCCGTGACTAGATCTACTGTAATCTATATACCCCAGAGAGGATAATACCACGACCCTTCCTGCCGCTCTTGTACGGAGTGGGTGTGCTAGTTGGCTGAAACCAGACCCAGCTTTCCATCTGACTCGTAATTGATAGTGAACCAAACCTTGAAGACCCTCGGAGATGAATTGTGTAATGCCTTCAACAGCAACAATGAGGGGGTTGAGTGGACAAAGGAGGCGAAAAACATATACTTTGTGTGTATATGGTCCTTATACAAGGTCCTTATATCATGCCAACCTGACAAATCAGTAGACACAGAGTCTGAAGATCTGGATTCTGATGGAGGAGTCGCTACCCCATCAGATGACGACACTACGGCTGATACGAGCGGGAGAACAGAACTGGGCGAGGTTTCTGTCCTATATCAGAAGCTGATGGATGGTTCAATGTCTGTGGCTTCAAGCACGTCTCATGTTCCGCCACAGAGCTTATCACCTAGATCGGCAGCAGCAAAGTACCACAGCCTCCATGTGTACTTTCTGGTTCAGGGGTGGAAGGGATCTGGGGATGGACTTCTTTCAAAAGTGTGGGAATGGCAGCAGAGTGACAAGGGGCTCTTCGTCTCCAGACAGACCGAGCCCCTACACCTGTGGAGCTAGTGCAGGTCATCAGGTGCAACTGCAGGACCAACTGCAACAGCTTGAGGTGCACCTGCAAGAACAACGATGTTAAGTGTACTCCTGCTTGTGGAATCTGCAGAGGATCTGGTTGTACAAACACAACACAGCTGGCATTTGGTGAAGATGAAGATTTTGACATCGTTGGCTTCTGAATGCATCTTGTACATTGACGCAGGTTACTCATGGTGGAGAGATGCTGGCAACATGGCAACTACTCATCTTCTATGCAGATCGATGCTTCTCTTGCATAATATAACACATACATGTTCACTGCCAAGTTCTCCGCAGACTCTTTGTTGTATTCTGAAAGCTCCCAGTATTGTGAAGGTTCTTGCATTATGCTTGCAATTGGGTACAGTATTACGTTTTACCATTACTAGTCCTGCCAGTTGATGTTGTTCAATATTTGCATTTCGATTTAATTGGCAATCTGCAATCATTGCAAATGGTCTTCAGTGTTTTATTTCGCCATTTATAACATAATTATAGAAGCATCAGTCCTAACTCGTTGACATTTGTTATTATGTGTCAAGAACAATTGTACCTTTGTCTTGCCTTTTCATTTCATTCTTTTAGCATTAACTTTTTTTAATCTATCGACTGGGGCTGTCTCTTCTGCCTTCATAATCCTTAACTGTTTGCCAACATTTTCAACAAAAATCAGAATCTAACGGTCCACTGAAACGTTCATAAAGGCTTTAATATGTTTAAAGAAGGCCGAGATGCAGAAAAATGACATTTTTGGGTGGGGTCATATTCCAGTGATTTCCACAGGTTCCCCCTTCTAACAACCCTTAAGACTTTTTATAGAGGACATATTCTGGAGTATAAAACAGCAGAGATACTTTTTCTTGCAATTTGTTCAAGGTCGAGAAAAGATTTTTCATAAAATGCCTGTACTATGACCAGGGGAAAGTGTTGCAATGTTGGGGCAAATGGCCTAATTCCTTTGTTTGGGGTCAGTTTCTCCTCAACATCATGTTGTCTGTCGAGCAGTCTGTTGTCTGTCTTTATTCTAACTATAGAAATACCTGTTACCCCAAGGTAAATAAGGTGTCAATATCTCTCTGAGGCATGGATCAATGGTTAAACTACTTGCACAGCTATTCCACATGTACATGCAAAAATTGCAAGTAGTCTCCCCAGATCGGCCCAACCGTTTTCAATTCTATAATGATCAGATGGAAACACATACACAGACAGGTAATTCCCTTATTTTCATTTATCTAGAAACACCCGCTCCCCCCCACCCCCCGCTATGGTGACCCGCTTACAAAGAGGGAACCACACCCTAATGGGGAGGGGTTGTTCCCATGACCTGAACCTGGTCATGAATCCCAGGAATACAACAAAGACCTGAACCCCAGAATGCATGCAACGAGTACCCCCAGCACATATGCAAAACATGGTGAAGATTGGTCCAGACATTTTCTTTCTATGATATTACGAGGTACACATACATATATACAGAGAATTTATTTGCAGGGGAGGGGGTGGGGGGAGCAGGGGTATTTGTCCCCAAGACCCGACATTGGGAATCCCCAGCATGTGTTCAAAATGTAGTGAAGATTGGCCCAGCGGTCTTTACTTTCTATTATTTGTTAATGTACACACAAACTTACGGAGATTTGTCTTTTGGATTTTAGAGGGGGGAGGGGGGGATGTTGGGGAAACATGGGTACTCGCAGCATGCATGCACGATCTAATCACATTGGCCCAGCTGTTTTTTGTTTTTTTCATGATTTTCAGGCATACACACACACATACAGAAAAGTAAATTTGATGGGTTGGGGAGGGTGGAGAGTGCTGGGGTAAGGTGGAGAGTGCCGGGGGAGGGTGGAGAGTACTGGGGGAGGGATTTTTTTATGCCCATGACCTGACCCTGGGCACCCCCAGCACATTTGCAAACTTTGATGGAGATTGTCCCAGCCATTTTTTTCTATGATTTCTAGACGAACACACATATGCATGCAGAGTATTTCCTTGTGGGGGAGGGGAGGGGGGGTCATGTGCCTATGACTTGACATTGGGTACCCCGAGCACCGATGCGAGGTTTGGTGGAGATTTTCGCAGCGTTTTTTTCTGTGATTTTCAGGCTTACACACTCACACATACTGTACAGAAAATGTCCTTGTTGGAGGAGAGGGGGGGGTTTGGAGAGGGATATTTTTTGTGTGTGCCCATGACTTGACCCTGGGTACTCTCAGCACAAATGCAGAGTTTGGTGAAGATTGGGGCAGAGGTGTGTAATTATATAGAAAATCAAGGAAAAGTCTTCATACCTACCACAGTGACACACACACACCACACACACACAGGTATATACTGTACTGTATATCTTCACCACATGTTATATATGCGAGAATATAAGACCCATCACTTCGCTGACGGAAATACTAATCTTTTCTGCGATGGCTCATATATGTCACAAGAACAAAACAAAGAGGGAAACCCCTGGCGCTCACCTGGTAGAATAAGCTATACCACACTGAATAAAGGTATTTTAAACCAATTTCAATGCTTGCTAGAAGACTGGGCAGCATGTAGAATCAAACTAACATAATCATAAGACTTTAAACAAACAAACAAAAAAATCCATATTTTGTGGGGCAAACCCTTTCCCCGCCCCACCCCTCCCATCCTGTATACCTCCTCAGACCCCAATTTTTCTAATGCCTTGAAAAAACATTGGTACATCACGGGTGATGCAGGTTGTGGTGAAGTTTCATTGAAATTGTGTATGTAGTTTCAGAAAAAAAGAGCAAATACCTATTTTGGGGGGCAACTCCCCAGTAGACCCCTCACAGCCCAAATATTTTTAATGCTGTGAATAAACTTTGGTACAACACGGGTGATTAAGGTTGTGGTCAAGTTTCATTAGAATTGCGTGTGTATATTCTGAGAAAAAAACAAATACATATTTTGGGGGCAAATCCCCATAGATCCCCAAAGGGGCAGATTATTTTTTAATGCCATGAACAAACTTTAGTCACAACACAACAAATATCATTTGTGCCAAATTTGGTCACAATACCATCAGCGGTTTCGGAAAAGTTTCAAGTGTTTACGGACTGACTGACGGACGGATCGACGACGCCATCGCATAAGCTCCCCTGAACTTCGTTCCAGGTGAGCTAATGATTCCTGAAAATTCTGCCCTTAGTCTGGGAGAAAACCAGCGTCACAACTTGGCATTTGCACTTTCGACATGTGTGACCATGTACCCATACACACAAACCGACCTTTATTTTAAAATAATGTTTTTACATCACAAACCTGTTGGATACTGCAAAACCCTTTTGTATTACGCATGACGTATTATGTAAAGCTGTTTCCGTTTCCGGGTAGGCGGAGTCAGTTGCTCGATGATGCCCTGCAGCCGAAGGCTTGCGTGTTCGGTCACTGTGTTGTTTGGATAAACTCAGATGTTCATCTCTGCCTCCTTTAACTTTTAACATGGCGTAGTCGGCAAAAGGAACATTCTGCGCAGCTCTGGGTGTGATCATCGGTTCCAATCCAAGCTGATAACGGTGGATGGCAGCGGATTGACTTTCGATTTCCGTCCGTCATCGTTCGCGGGAAGGGGATTTCTCACGTTCGTGTCTGTTTCACTTCTCAGTGAGTACGTTTAACACACACATGCCTCCCCAAAGAGAAACCGACCAACACGTTTAACACACAGACATGCCTCCCAAAGAGAAACCTACCAACACGTTTAACACACAGACATGCCTCGCAAAGAGAAACCTGCGGAGCACTCTCAGGATGTGACCTCGTTGGTGGTTATTATGAAGGACATGATGGCTATGCAGCAACGTGCTTTGTTGAACCAACAACAGGCACACATGCAGGAAATGAAACTGCTACGTGAGGCCATAGCAGGCCGCCGTGGAACGTCGGTGACGATGGTGTTCCAGATCGTCAAAACACCCCTGGGACATCATCTTTATCTGCTCGGAAATTCTCGGTTAAACAACCGCCAGTGTTATCCGAGTCTACGACCTTGCGGGATTTCAAGGCACGGAGAGAACAATGGGATGATTACTACCTCATCACACGTCTCGATTGTATGCAAGCGTGTGAGCAGTTAGCAACTCTCCAGAACTGTCTGACATTGGGCATGAGATCAGTCCTCAAGAATGCCATTGATATTGTTACGGGGTCCTCCCCTATCCCCTGGTCTCGGTAAACCTCCGAACCCCAAGAGGGTCCCCGGCAGAAAGATATGTTATCCTTGGTTGAAATTAACCAATAATGAAACCACACCGAGGGTTATGAACAAACAATATATTAAAAGCACACAAAAAGCACCATACAACAATGGGGGCAATCAACCCTGCAATCCAATCTTAATATGGTACCCTAGCTCAGACTCACGGCACCCCAGGGACTAAAGCAGAGCCCTTCTCAATGTCTCTAGAACACAACGGTGCTCCCTGCGAAGAGGCGATGGCGATGAGGTGGGTAAGGAGATGTAGGTAAGGCGGGGACCGTCACGTGGTCCCAGCCAACCCCAATTGGCGGTGGAAAGAGGAATCCCAAAGACGCTATCCAAACTCTTTCACGAGCTTTCAAGCAAACTCTTTCACTTTCACAAAACTCTTTCACAAACTCTTTCGCTCTTTCACGAGCCTCGATCTTGTATACAAAAAAACCCCAAAAAAAACAAAAAATACGTGCACATACACTGTGCAGTCGCGAACCGCACCGTATTCTTCAAAGGCCACTGTCGCGCACACACATCCTCGGCAAACCACCGGAGGGCGGGACCAGCGGACGCGACTAACCAAGGGTCCGCGAACGACGCGCGAGGCCCCCGAAATGGCGGTCGGTTCTTCCTCGGGCCGCAGCCGCTAGGCGAAGATTCTCCGGAATCTCCCACCTGTACCTGGCTTCGCAGGCTTTTCCCCGACACCAACGATATCAACGATCGCACGAGATTCCTTTCCAAGACTCAAAGTTCCCTCTCCATGGACGCTCGACCACGCTGGGTGCAGAGCTGTTACCAAACGCCTCATTTCACCCCTGCCTCACGCGCTCTTCTTCCTTGCTCCACCTCTTCCGGTGCCCTATCCGATTTCCGGCATCATTTTTGTCATGAGCGCTTTTAAGCCTTTTAACCACAATAACCCTTACTGAGAACCAACAATAATAATAATACCAACAGTAATTAGGGCCGAATCCATAACAATATCGATTTCACATCGGACACACTTTGTCAGGGATGTTCTCGCCAGCATCGAAGCACATCTACGAGGATAGCGGCACATCATCCACAATCTGGTTGATTTTCATGAGCGACACGAAGGGGATGGAGAGACCTTGGACTCATTTTATTGTGCACTAAAGGAGATTGCTGTCGATTGTGATTTCTCAACCATGACTGTTGAACAACAGTTTGTTATTCGGATCATCACTGGCATACCTGATTCAGAGGTGCGTCGTAAGCTTATGGCTGAGAGAGATCTCACACTACAACGTACTCTGGACATGTGCCGTAGCGAGGAAGCCAGCAGGAAGGCTGATATGATGGCCAGACGTCAGTCCCGGGCTGTCATTGCTAAAAACTCTCATCGACCAATTTATCGTCCCAGTCAGTCCCGACCTGAGACCACCAATTGTGGAAATTGCAGGGGCGATGCCCACAAGAACACAACGAGCTGCCCGGCTCGTGATAGGAAGTGCCAGAAGTGCGGCACCATGGGCCACTTTGCACGTGGATGTCGAAAATCGAAGGGGGACAAGCCTGTATGGAGAGCTAGACAGCACAATGACAACAAGCAACCACCAGCTGTTCGGCGGATTGTCTTGGTCGCTGATGTGTTTCACACATTGCAGAGGAAGCAACATTCACTGCGGATTTGTGTCGACGTCGATGACTTCGAGGGTGATTATATTGGTACCCTGGAGGCGCTCCCGGACACAGGAGCTGAGGCAACTATCATCGGTCCTGGACACCTGCAGCAACTTGGCATGCATCCAGATAACTTGGATGATGGTGACGACCTCCGAGTGGTGAACGCAGATGGTGCTTCAATGAAGTGCATGGGCACTCTTCACGTTGGTATCCGTCATGGAGGTAAAACTGTTTATGAGACTGTATACGTGCGCGATGGGGTCCGAACACCTTGTCTGGCATTTTATTTGTTGAACGACTTGGCATGGTGCAATTGTGGCAGACCATTCGAACAGTCGAACAGGAAAACACAACCTGTACAACATAACACGGTCAGTCGATCCGATGATGACTCACAATCCGTGTCTTCAACGAACTCCAGCGCATGGGATTTCGGCGATGAACCTAATCAGCAACTATGATCGCAGGTTCGTGATCATCTGATAGCCGAATTTGCAGACGTTTTCACCACAGACTATAGCATTCGACCTATGGAGGGTGGGGTCATGCGTATTTACCTGAAGGATGACACTGTACCTGTTCCTATCCTGCTGTCCTGGTCCTGTCCTGGCTGTTCTGCTGTCCTGGGCGTTCCCTGAATCAACTGTAGATGTATTTATTGAAATCCATTAATCTGTTCTCAAGTTATAACACGACAAACAAATAGACGGACATTATATATCTATATAATTATATTTCCCACCCACCAGCTCCACCATTATTCTCCTCCCTTTCATATCTGGGAAGAGGAGGTGGGCCTGCTTTTTCTCCGTAGGCTCTTTGTTGTATTCTGAAAAGTTCTCCATATTGTGAGTGCTGTTGTGAGTATGTCTCAGTATTCTCAGGATATATAATATGGACAATTGGGCCAAAAAAAAAAACGGTGCACTGATGTAAATGCTTTGAACCTTTTTGAATGTAGACCTTCGTTTGTAAGATTGCCATCATTTGGTAGAACAATTCATAAAGATTCTGGTTGTATTATCCAAAGATAAATTTATGGATCAAACGCTTTTCACCCCTCAGCCCAAATTGGGCTAAGGGGTATTGTCGTCCGGGCGTCCGGGCTTCCGTCAACTTTTGGTTTCCGTCAATTTCAAGAACGGCTTGTCCGATTAAATCCATTTTTGCAGTGTTTGTTGGGGTTGGGTAGAGGAAGGTTCCTTTCGAAAATGGGCGCGCTGCGATTTTCAATATGGCCGCCACGGCAGCCATCGTGAAATTGGTTTCCGTCAATTTCGAGCAGAATGGTTTGTCCAATTAAATCCATGTTTGTAGTGTGTGTTGGGGTTGGGTAGAGGAAGGTTCCTTTCGAAAATGGGCGTGCTGCGATTTTCAATATGGCCGCCACGGCAGCCATCTTGAAATTGGTTTCCACCATGCACGGGCTGAGGGGTTACGCCTGCTTTGCGGTGTTATTTATTTAACTCAGAAGATACATCACATAATAAGTAGTCTCGATTTTCTTGAGGCAAGGAAATATTTATGCAGTATCTGAAAGTGGAGTTGTTGTTTTTTCTGTCACAGATATTCTGCATGTACCGAGGGCAGAGCGTGCCGCGAGACCCAGACAACGAGTTGCTTTGTTTCAACTTCAGGAGGGAATACAGCATCTCCGGACAGAACTTGCCAATCTCAGGCATATGCAGGTAACATCGTCTTCAGTTTTGCTCAATATTCACGAGCAATCTTTCATTGCACCACTTATTTACATAACTCTCATTACTCCATTTACCTAGTTAAAACAGCAACAGGCCTGTGCAACGCTGATTCATGCTGGGAAGCATGACTTGGCAGTGGCTGTATCTTCAATGATGAGCAAAATGGCCCGCAATGATGCCAGCAGGAAGGAGCGGTTGCAGGCTGAGACTCAGCGGCAGCGTTATGCTGCACGGGCCCAGACACTCTCCTGGCAGCTCAGGTGTGGTGAAACAGCCTTTGTACCTCTGCCACCGAAAGTGGACGGAGGTTATGTTTTCACCCCTGTCTGTCTGTTTGTTTGTGAACAGGATATCTCAAAAGGTTGTGAACGGATTCGGACTAAATTTGGTGGAGAAGTTGGGTATATAACCAGGACGAAATGATTCGATTTTGGTGAAGATCCAGATACAGATCTGGATCTAAGAATTCTTAAGTGATTCTTAACCATTAGGAGATAGGGCAAAAAAACGATATATAGCACAATATCTCAAAAGGTCAAAGACGGATACGGACGAAACTTGGTGGACAAGTTGGGTGTGTGACAACAAAGAATTGTTTCAATTTTGGTGAAGATTCGAATCTGGATCAGAGAGTTTTTTAAACTTTCAAGTGATTCTTCACCATTGAGATAGGGCCAAAAATGATATAGAGCCTGATATGTCAAAAAGTTGATGACTTTTGACAAAACGAGGTGGATTATTTGGGTAGGTGACAAGAACAATCAATTCGATTTTGGTTAAGGTCCGAATCCAGATCCGACCTATCAGTGGGATACAAAATGTAAACTGTTTAGCCTGGCGGAGGTATGCGCTCTACCGTGTTACGTTCTAGGTTTTCTTTGCATTCATTGCTTGCCCGCACAATCATATTCCGTTTTCACTTTTCTCATACTCTAGCTGTCATGTAGTTCTTTTCTGAGTGTCAAACTTAATCGAAATAATTAACAGGTAATCACGTATGACACACAAGAACATCCTAGCTAGCTTGTCTGTAGTTCATCTCTTAAGATGTACAAGGCATGCCAAACACTGGTGGGACATTTGAGGTTGAGGTTTTGCAAAAGATGCTAAAGGTAAATAAAACAAAGTGAATTCAAGTTACATATTCTTCTTTTTTGATCATCTTCTTTCGTTTGCAGTACATGATTGTGACTAGCGTCATTCATTGGGGGTTGATTTCATTCTAAGGGATCGATGTCATTCTCATTTCCTTTTTCTGAAATTCTAAGGGGGTAAGCTGTGCTGCCGATACAATTCCCCATTTAGTTTAGGGCAAGATTTGGAATTTGTTCAGGGTGCCTGTGATTGCTCGCCTACTCTTTGGAATGGCACCGTGGGATCTTTAACATCCACCAACTAATGCGAGCGGATTGAACGTCCAGTTTAATGTACATCCGAAGGACGGCGCACACATTGATGCCTTGCCGTGCCCTCAAAACACCAGGATGACAGCTTATATCTGTCGGGATTCAAACCCAGGCTAGACAGTTCAGAGGCAAGTGTGCGGATCATCCTGCAAGCTCTGAAGTTATATAATCAGCTTGTGTATGGCCTCCATTGCAGTGAACTGGAGCAGGCAATGAGGGCAATGGATGGTCATATGGGTGAGAATGAAGAGGTGCTTGATGCCGAGCTGCGGAGAAACGGGCGGGATTTGGAACATGTGCACCAAGTGTTGGGGCAGCTGCATGGTGAGGCAATGCTGCACCAGAATATCTTGCACTCCAGCCAAGTCATAATTCAAAGACATTCCATCATATGTTGAGCAATATATACCGATGTATTTATTCACAAAAGTTGCAAGAATCTCAAACACAACCAACTTAAGGTTTTGTCCAAAACCACGAAAACTTAGAAAGTCCAACATTTTAGCCACAAAATGCCCTTTATCAGGGACTACTATTGTGCTCAGATTTTACATACTCCACTCCCCACGACCCCCGCCTCCCTCCTCCTCTTTCAGAGGAGTGGGGAATGACTCATGCCTGTAACAAATAATGAGACAAGTTCTGAAAAAATATAACACAAACACAGACAGAAGAGAGTAGAGAGAATAGAGTAGGGTGTTGAGGAGATTCACCATTTATTCTCCTTATCTTGTTCCTTGATACTTCATCTTCCAATAACTTTATTTCAACACTTAACACATTAGTGTGCACAGAGAAACCCAAATTTCTTTGTGCACACTAATGTCTTACTAATGCTTCTAATGCACACTAATGTTTCTCTGTGCACACCAAGATATCAAGTTTTGAGACCCCCTTCTTAAAAACCCAGGAGAGGATGTCATGCTGCCGTCCTTGTTCGTCATCCATTATTTTACCATACTCTGATCAGGATTTATTCCTGATGTAAATCCACTGTATGCTCTTTAAACCAACATTCAAAATGTTTTCATAACAAGATACTGGTACTCATAATTACTCGAGACATCAACTTTTATTTTGAAATTCCAAGTACTGCATATATACAGTACGTACACACACACACACACACACACACACACACACACACACACACACACACACACACACACACACACACACACACACTCTCTAAATATATAGGCACTAGTAAGAAGTCCATGAAAAATTATGGGTTGGAACAGTTTATTCGGTGGTGCAGTCTCGTGAGTGTGCCACAGCCTGGTGTGCTTTTATCTTCTTTATTTATTAGACATCATACAGATGTAAATGAACACTCGTTTTACTCTGCGCTCGTTGCACATCTCGTGCAGCGAATTTCACCTCCTTGCGCCTTGTATTTATTGTTATATAAAAACAAGACCGAAAGTCTAACAGCGGCGTAGCCAGGCTTGTTTGATACTTTAGTTGAAGAGGATAGTATGACCTGGTGGAGATACCAGTTCGCAAATAATGTGAGTATTAAATTATTTTGAAGTACTCCAAGTCTCTAAGGCCTAAGCTGTCCGTCACCATGGACAATTCTATTTTTACATATAGCCGACGTTTGTTGTAATGTATATATTGGTGAACTATAAAAGGTGTATTTAAAGTATTGTTATGTTTGTAGGGGGTAGGCAGTGATGACTTTAGACCAGGTGGATTTGTATATATTAGTGTGCACCGATTGTCGTGAAGAAGAAGAACCACCATGTAATAAGTAGGGAATTTGTTTAGCCCGGATGGCGGATTAAGGTGTATCTTTGTCCCCATTACGAGGAATGGGGCATGTTAACTAGCTCAGGGATTATGTTAATTCCCTGTATGTCTTTCCCTTTGTGATTTATCCCTTTGTCTCTTTTGGCACCACACCATACGTAGGGCTAGAATCCCACATTTAAACGCAATAACAATAAAAACCAACCGGAAGCCAGTTCTGAGTACTGGCGATGACACAGCAACCAGCTACATCACCACAAGGTCAGGCAGGCCGAGAGCCACACCCAAAAGCGGCAGTGATTGGCCAGGGTTGTGGATTGACAGGAAGGCCGGAGTAAGAAGGGACTCGCTGATTGGTGAAGGGAAGGATGAGTAAGAAGCAACTCGCCGATTGGAAAAGGACCACAGATGACGTTAGAGCCGGGACTTTAAAAGAACGCTCTGACCGGCATTTTCTCTCTTGTGCCTGATCGTTTTTGGATGCCATTTCGAACGGTCGTAGTGCTCCTCTCCTCCACTTTCTTGGTTTCGGTTCTGACAGTAACGGTTGTGCCGGCATCTTCTCCTTGTTCCCCTGTTCGTCTAGCGTCTGGACATTGAGAGCGAACATTCCCTCTTGTGCCTCTCGTTCCAAAAACGATAGTGAACGGGAGGATTCATCGCGAGCAGCCGTGTTCCTGGTCGGGCTGGGGGACGTGAGGCGGAAGAGCCCGGGACGGAGAGCTGCGGGTTTTCCCAAGCAAGCGCGACTAGCGGCGTGACAACTCCTGTTCGTTTCGCGCGCGAGGCATGGAGTGAAGGGACGCACAGTGAGGCCTGGTTCACGCCAACGCGCGCGCTTAGCGTGCAACGTCGCCAGCGCCCCGGACGATTTTTACGAACCTGACGAGACCTCACCAGTGATCTGAGTTAATTCCATCACATAAATCCAACACAATTATTTTCGAGTTTATTTTATCCTTCGTCTGTGTTTTGTGTCTGTTTGTGGGGACGTCCCATTTAGGAGTTTTAGTTTATCGCACATTTTATTTTGTGCCGGCATTTTCTTTTAATAAAGCTGGTGTTTTGGACATTTAAAATCCGGTTTTGTTTGAGTTACTTTCCGCAGGTGTGAGGACTGTGGTGGGGATCCGTGCAGGTAAGTGCTTCAGCATCCTCATCCTCTTCCTCCCCCCTTCTTTCTCCCGCGTGTATTAACTCCGCCATTGAACTGAACGCTTCAGAGTAAAAGCTCGCTCGGCAATCCGTTTCCTGGGGAAGATTTTAGTCGCCAGGAATGCGACAGTATTTTAGACCATTAAAAAACATTTTAAAGCAACATTTTCTTGGGAGCTATTAACCCTCTAGGTTTCACTCGATCTGCTCCTGAGTTTATATGATCTCACTATTAACAGCGTTGTGGGTTAGTCGGCCTGCAGCATGTGCAGTTCCTCTCCTTATCTGGAATTCATTCTGGTTGGCAAAAATGCGCAGATCGAGTGGGTCTCCTACCCTACTCGCTGCAATGTACAGCTGTCTGTGTGTAAAAACACATGACAGGTTCGACTGCTTCGACATGTTCGGCATGTAGGGCATAAAAAAAAAAAAAAAAAACCACCTTTAGAGGCCATTTTCCCCCGCAAAGCGGGGGTTGGCCTTTTTCGGGAACCGTGGTTGTTGTTGTTTTTCGGTCCCCTTTTTGAAGCAATGTTTTACGGCCGGATGCCCTTCCTGACGCCAACCCTTTTTGCCGCCTTTAACGACAAACAGGGAATTACCAGTGAACTGGTACTCAATTAGCCGACCTCGGAAGGATGACAGGCTGAGTCAACCCCCCTGGTGTTAATTCAGCGATTAGACCGGGATTCGAACCCAGGATCCTAGGATCCTAAGCCGGCACCCTAGCCGCTAGCCCAACACCAGGGCATATAGGGCATATAAATTAAAATGACGGTCAGTGGAGTCAGCCACCGTATGCCATTGTACATCGTAATGACATCAGAGCTGTCATGACGTAGCGTGATGGACGGACAGAAAACTGCTGCTACTTTAATATATAGAAGATGATATATTTTAACCCACAGTAACTTTTCAGTCACGATGAAGGGATTAGTGTTACTATTAGATTTACTATTATGTTAACGTTATGTAATCATTATTACGAAAATGATATTACTATCAAAAAACCAAGGCTAATTCCTTACTTCCGCAGTTATTAGTACCGTACACCGCTTATCATCGATTCATTTACCATACACTGCTTCAACCCATTAGCTTTGCATTCACGGCATTGGGATTAAAGTGTTATTGTTATATTTACTATATAATTATTATTATTATGAAAACGATACTACTGAAGCGTTACAACTGTATTAAGAAACCTGGGCTTAATTTGTCCGAAGCGGCCTGAAGATGAGGCATGAAGGCACGAAGCCTAAGGCCGATAAGTACCGTGTTGTTGGAAGAGCCGTAACACCTATGCTTTTTATATTTTATGGTCATTTTAACAATCGGTTTGTTTTCTTTTTACACTGAATGAAAAACGTAAAGGTAGAGCATGGTGATTGTGATATATGACAGGTTTGACGATATTGTTATGGATTTGAGAATTGTGTTTAATTGTAAGATATCACCCTCCTTCCTCCCATTTGTTGTGTATAAAGGTCAAAAGTCGTTCCCGTTAGTTATTCCATATACCACACGTAGCCAATCATAGATTTCCTCCTTGTTCAGTAGTTATCTCATTATGTGTATTAGATTAAGGCTGTGTCTTCCATTAATTAACACTCCATTGCATCGAATTCAAATAGAGTAGATTCCCTTCACATTCCCCTTTCATCAATTGCCAACTGCATTGAGCGGTTTGCTGCATTCTGCCGCTGCTGTGGGGTGGTGGTTTTTCGCTGCAAGACTCCATTAGCCACGAGGTCATCTCGGAGCGGAAGGTGGGAGGAGTCAGCCCAGCGCCGGGAGCAAGGCGTGGCCTGGCCAACGCCTCCTCTAAGGGCGGGATCGGTGAGCCCTCGCGACCAATCAGGGCCGAGGCGAGCTCGCCGATGGGCGTGTCCTGGAGGCCGGCGACTTGATCGCCCGAGGCGATATATAAACGCGCGCGGAAGCCTTTGCGAAGAGAGAGAAACGGGAGGGAGTTCAAGAGAGTCCTGAGAGTTGTGTGAGAGAAACGGCAGAGCAGAGAGAGAGAACCCGTCACGCCAGACCCCCCCCCCCAGCAGCTTTGACTCCACCAAGTAGCGTCGGCTCCACCAGGCAGCTTCGACCCGTTACCCCGCGGGAACCAGGATCGGTGGCATTGGTGGCCGTCGAGGTCCAGCCCGACGTCCCGTGCGGGATCAAGCCCGAACCATCTGCCCCAGCTGAACCTTCCTCTCTCCTTCCAGTCCTTCATTCCTGCCATTCCATCCTTCTGTGTACGTGAGTTTGTTCTGTGTG
The DNA here is from genome assembly GCF_964187855.1 of Myxine glutinosa. NCBI lineage: Eukaryota > Metazoa > Chordata > Myxini > Myxiniformes > Myxinidae > Myxine > Myxine glutinosa. The sequence goes on along the minus strand of NC_136261.1, from coordinate 160,129,145 downwards.
TCTTGTCCTGGGGTATAAGTTAAGCCTGTTTAGTTAAGCTAGAGTTTCACTGTGTCCTTCTGGTCCGTCCCTCTTTCTGTCTATTTTATTATCCTTCCTTCTTCCTTGGTTTATTTTGGTTGTAAATAGTAGTAATAAATCATATTCGTATTTCCTACCTTTTGCCTTCTTCTTCTTCTTCACATCCGTTTCGTCCTTGTCTTTTCCCAATTGAATACCTGTGGCACGATTTGGCCAACGTTTCGGAATCGGGTTAGTGAATGCTAATGGCTCGAACTTCGGGTTGCTAAAACCGCTCGGCAACTAGTCCATCTAAAACCGGGGTTCGAGCGGTACTTGTCTCCCTGGTCTGCGGAGGGACGGATAAAGGTATTCGGGATAAACCCTGGACCCATAACCCTGATCCGTTCCATCACGCGGGAGAGCGTTACAAGTACCAGGACCGGGGAGACGGCCAGCTTAACAGGACAAGGGGCTAATCACCCCTTGCTAACCGGAGAGCTGTCCCCCGTATCCGTAACAATATGTTCGGCCTGAACGAAATTGGAATCAAAATGGCGGTGTGCGGACTCAGCCGCCGTACCGCTGTAATGACATCACATCACCCCTGTCATGTGACTAGATCCTCAACTCTGACTGGTGTACGTTTGAGGGGACATACGGTCATACATAGATAGGCAAATACTGTTCGAGACAGCTTTGCCCTATGGGCTACGCCGTAAAAACACTTCTGTACACCGTCCTTGAGGCTCAGTTTGCAAGCCACTGTCTACAATTCCAGGAGAAGAGACATAATTACTCTTTTATGGAAAAATTCGAGTTTGTTTTATCCTCAAAATAGACCAAAGTGAACACATGTTCTTGTTTAAAAAATTGGCCTTTAAAACCTACCCTTTTGCAGGGGACAGACCTGTACAAACACACAAGCTGACATTGTGCTTTATAATTATATTATATGGTAGATATAAATAAATATATCAAAACACAAGCTCAAAACGACCATATAAAACAAAGGGTATTGTCATATCATTTGTGGTACTAAATATATTATTGAATGTACAAAGGGATTTAAAATGTACAAAAATAACAGGTTTATTTAAATAAATGCCAGTTCAAAGAAAATGCGCCATAAACTAAATTCATTAATTGGGACGTCCCCACAACATACTTGCACACAGACAAAGGATAAAATAACGTTATATAAAATAACTGTGTGGTTATTTAGTCCACTTAGCTCGACTTGACCGGTGCGTGTCGTCTGAGCTCTTCCAGGTCCCGGCCCCGTTCTTGGCGGGAAGTCCGCTCGTTCGTTGGCGCGAGTAGACCTCAGTCCGCCATCGCCTCACGAAGCCGCGCCCAATGGTGCGAAGTAGGTCTCAGCGCAAAGCGAACAGCAGGCATGCAGCCTGCTCCTCCACACCGTGCTCGTCCACTTGTCCTCTGCACGGAAAACCGCAGTTCCCGAACTGCGGTTGTGCCTCTCCACGTCCACCAGCAAGATTTCGGGAGACGGCCGGTCCGATCGCTTCCTTGAGCCGAGAGCACAATGCCACCGTTCGTACGAGGTTCAGGGCGAGAATGCGCAAGAGAGAATTGCGACCCTTCTTTGTCGTCTCCAGCACGAGAAGGGACGCAAGAGAGAGAAACAAATACGACCGTCCATTAAGGCATCCAAAACAAGAAGGGAAAATGTCCGCCGCTCCAACTACTTTGTACACACCGCTCTGACGTCATCGGTCGTGCTTCGTCAATCAGCGAGTTGCTCCCTACCAGTCCTTCCCGTCAATCAAAACCCTGACCACTCACTGCCCTTCTGGGCGTGACCCCACGGACCTGCCTGCTTCAATGTTGCTATCCAAGTTGGTGTTATCAGCGGCAGCACTCAATGCCCTGGCTTCCGGTAAGTTTATTTAATGAGTGCCATTAAATGCGCGATTCTAGCTCTACGTGTCAAAAGGAACAATGGAATAAACTAGAGGTATCGACATACAAGGGATAATTTACCCATAATCCCTGTGCTAGTTAACATACCCCACTCCTCGTAATGGGGACGAAGATACACCTTAGTCCGAACACACAGTCTACCGGATCCCTACTTATTACATGGTGGTTCTTCTTCCTCATGACAATCGGGGCACACTAATCTATACTAGTACAGTAGTACCCGACTGCAAAGCCGCAATGAGCCGGCGAAGCCAAAGCCTCTTGCCACTATTTTTCCCATCACTCTGGCATCAGTAGGTTAGGTAGTTGATCGTAGGTAGGTGTAGTAGGTACCGGACCTAGTTTCAAATGACACCATTTGCATTCTGGATGAGATTAAAATTTATAAAACCTCCTTCTTGATTAATTCGGTGAATTCCGTCTCAACTTCGGATATTTCCGGCCGTGAAAAAGTATCCCCTGTGGCCGCGAGGTTTCTAAAAAATAATTCTTCGTCAATTTTAGAATATTTGACGCCGTTTTCAGCCTCCGAAACGGGTAATACGCTTTTTGGAAATATTTTTTCAAATGCTCGAATCTCATTGGTTCCGGTGTTTGGTGACGATTTTCGTTAAAGATAACCAGGCCTGTGCGGGCCGAGGTTGGTCTTAAAGTATTTTAATTACAAATTAGAGGTGCATAAGATTGTGAATCAAACAAAAACGGGTGAAACAAACTCCTATTGAACTTTTTCAAATTTGTTATGCATACTTCCGCATCCGCAAGATGGCGGCCTCCATTGAGCGATTTGGTGCGTCAAAGCTTCGAAATTCTCAAGCCAAGGGATCCAGCATAATCTGTTTTTTCAACATAATACGTACGCGTTCATTGCCAACACCGGCTTCGCCGGCTACAAATCTACCTGGTTCTCGGGTAATCACTGCCTACCCCCTACAAACATAACAATATATATATATTGTTGCGGTTTTACAATAAAGGCAAACCCCCTATAGTTAATTACACGACAACATGTAGCCTGCAGTAGTTAGTTATTTCTTATTAAATGTAAAGATTAGCTCCCCTCCCAATGTTTAGTAATCCACACCAATATGCACTGAGTTAGGCAGGATTTCAAACCTCCATGTGGTCGAGGAAGGAACGTTTTGATGCGCGGGAAGGCGTGGCTTAAAGAACAGGCCATGTGACCAACAAGCGACCAATGACAGGTAACCAGCAGGCGACCAATCAGGTCGAAGCCCACGTCACCAGCAAGCGACCAATGAGGGGTCGTGGACACGTCACCGGCAGGCGACCGATGGTGGGTTGTAAAACCTCCCCAAATGAAAGAGGGAAGGAGGAATGAAACCTTCCTAGAGGGAGGCAGGGCTGAATGACCGCACGTGACCAACCTCGGCCAATGGGAGGCCGTGGAGCCTTCCAGAAGAACATTCCACCCAATAAAGGTCCGTTCCCATCGTCATTTGAGCCCTCTCTCGGCTTTCATATGGAAGCTGGCTGTCCGACGTGCTGGTTCGTCCTTCCTGCGCTGAAATTCATCCGTCCTGAATCATTGTTCGTGTGGACTTCGAAGCGGCGGTTCGTCCTGTGAAGCTCCTTTGAGCTGCGCGCAGGAACTGCCAGACCAAGTCATCGCCTGCATGTTTCCTGGTACAAAAATAACCGGTGTGCTTCATCTCAGTGTGTGTGTGAAGGCGCCTGTCGGGATCTATGCTAGGTAAGAATTGAAAAGTCTGCCTCTCGTCCATTTTTTATCTGTACCTTGCAAATAAAAGGCTGTACATTTTGTTCCTTTCAAACCTGTTCGAGTACGTCTTTTCCTTCATTGGCTAAGCATCGTCCGAAACCGAATTCAACTAGTCAATCAGGCCCATCAATCACGCAGGGTAAAACCACAATTCGCCCCGTGCAAAACTGCTCGGCGCACTCAATCGAATTGGGTGTGAATTGCGAGGGGCTTCAATACCCGGTCTTTCTGGCCGCGTGTCCTTGAAGGTATTTGGGTTTAGTGACCAGCAACCTTACGGCGTGTGGCTGGGAGACTGGCGATTGAAGTTGCTTCGCAACCCGCCGGGCGCGAGCTTCGTCGCCGCCGACGGCCCAGTGGACGCGGAGTCTAAGGGGATAAGGGTGTCATAAACCCCCGCTTAGTATGTCGACAGACTCGGGATCTGCAACAATATATATATATATATATATACTGTATATATATATATATACATACATACATAAAGAAAGTAGTTTTTCTTACTAATTACACTTACTGTATTTATTTATTGAAAAATTAATAACTCTGGCATTTATTGGACCATTGCCAGTTTCGTTTTGACAGGAAGATACAGAGGTAGCACACTTACTTTTGAGCTGTCTAGACTGTGTTCAATTGTGGACCTGACTCTACATTATCAAATTGTTGCTTCGCAAGCAGGGCGTTACATCATTTAGTGTGCCGTACCTGGTACCTTGGATGGATATTTAAGTGGTTGTCCCATCCGTTAGCATTAGTTGATGGACATTAAAGGTCCCACACTGGTTTACATTGAAGAGTAGGCGAGGTATCGCTATCACTCTGAACAAACTCCAAATTTCTGCCCTAAATTGCAGGTAGCAAGTGGTCTTTTTTTTTCTCAGATCCAATCTGATCACATGAGTAATCAAGTGAATCTGATCATGTGATAAAGTGAGAAATTGGTCTGATATTGATACCAGGTTACCCTGCTTGCTATCTCAGAATGTGATTGCTGTGCTGGCTGCAACTCATACACGATAAATAAATTCATGCTACCAGGTGTTTTGCACGTCGTAAATGAGTGACCATTTTTAGCTATAAAGAGCGACCATTCTTAATTATATCATTAGTATATCATTCTAAGAGCTTTTTGAATGCCCAATATAATGTGCCAATCTATCGTGCCAGGATGCCATTGGTAGCTGTATGTGGTTGCTTTAATTTCAAAAGTATTTTTTTTCTTTTTCATGTTCAAACCCATGACTTGTTTGTGATTACCACATGATGCATAAACACTGAGCATGAGGCATATTACAGCCTGGGCACATGTCCTTGTTCCTCAAATGAATTTGCTCTTGAGCTTGCTACTGAACTGTTGGATCTAGGTTGAACTCCCTGAGATCATCCTTTTGACTAAATCTCCCATTTTTGTGCTTTTTCTAGCAGAGACTGGTACATCTTTAAACATGGTATCTTTGTGATGCGGCTGTAAAGCCAGATGTGCCTTCTGTTTTTAGGTGTGGACATTAATGTTTCCAAGACATCTTTTAAAAAGCTTGCCAATATTGTGTGTTAGTACCCATGGTCAAGGAGCTACTGCAGTTTTGTCATAGTAAAGGTGCTCATACATTAATGATTAATCTGATGTCACAGATGTCATCAGCAAGAGAGGAATGAACATAAACAAATCAAGGATGTCCTGTTGTTTGCAACTTCTCCTGACAGACCAATACCAAAATTTGCAGCCCCGTCTTTGCACCCTGCTTCGTGCTGAGGTTGAGGCAATGAAGTTCCTCAAGGATGAACCACATCGCCTGGAGAGCCTGGCCAAACGCACTGCCAATGTGGAGGGCATTCTGCATCGCTTTCATGGGTGAGGCTAATACAAGCTATTGTATAACATATGTACGGTAATATTTGAACATAAAATTTTGACTTTCAATGTTGGGCTCGCTCCAAGCACTGGGGGTCAGGTCAATCTTTGCTTGTTGAAGATGTCCTGGTCCTGTTGTTGTCCCGAAAGTGCACACATCTCCATTTGGCAAATTTGTTTTCCCTTTTTGTTATGAGAGAGATTTTCTTGCATTTTTGTCCCCTGCCCCACCGACGAGGTCGGAGATGCGGGCCATTACAATAAGCTCCGTCTGACCATCCGACCGATCAACCGATCATCTGTCCATGCTTTTGTGTACGCAATATTTTAAAAACCGTTGAACTTCCATGTTGCAGATATATATTCCTCATGACATTATCTCAACCTGATTAGATCACAGCTGTGATTGGCTGAATTATGTTGCCATGGCAACAATCTCTGTAACTTTGCTTGTATATGTGATATTTCAAAAATCGCTGAACATTTATCTTTCTTATTGCAGATATCTATTCCTCATAACATTATCTCCACCTGATTATATCATGGCTGTGCTTGGCTGAATTGTATTGCCATGGCAACCATCTTGGTAACCAGGCTTGTGTACGCGAGGTCGGAGACGGGACAAAAATTTTTCCTGTCCTTTTCGTCAAGTTTAGTTTGAGTACAAAGCGGACGCGGACGGGTTTTGCATTTTGAGATGTTTTCTAGTTAAGCCTCCAACCTTCCCCACATCCCTCTCATAGCATAGGGGAAGGTTTATTGCTGTTGTAGGGTTTGTTTCTATAATTAGCTTCCCCAAGTTTTAATGGTACCACGGTGTTTCTTGGACCGCTAGGAGTACTAAACCACCATTTTAATTTTTTCCCTTCCTGCACTCTCAACACTTCCAATTTCCAAGCAATATCAATTTCCAAGCTGTATCTTGGAGCCAGCTGGGACTTTCTCAATGAAATTCTGTAGATGTTGAGTTTTATGGACAGATTATAGATGGGACACATTTTCTTAATTTACACTCTGTTTCAAAAAAAAAAATCCCTAGGTGTTGAAGGTAATATGGTGGTCTGAAAAAATGGTCATCATTAGATCATTTATGTAAATGCCGTCCATTCAGGGGAGATTTTATTTCACCACAATGTGAATGTTTCTAATGGATGGCTTTTACCAAACAAACTTTACTCATAATTGCTTGTCATTCATTCTATATGTTGTGAATTTATTTTTAATCCAGAGGTCTAGGCTCATGTACGAGCTAGTGAACAACAGCGGGAAATATGTTTTTTTTCTACAAGAGAGAAGCTCGTAGAAGAGCAAGGTTGAACTAACAGTGGCATAGTGGAGCACAAAATTGGCACACTCAGCAAGGGAATGAAATAAGAAGAAAATAAGACAGAGAGGAGGAAACATTGAAACCACCAGCAAGTAAGCGTTAAGTAGGGTTAACAGGGGTAATAAAGATCATGGGTCAGGATAAGGGGGTTGACATGAGGTGGTGGTGCACTCTGTGCTTGCATTCCTGGAGAAAAAGAGTGGAAAAGAACGGCTTCTGGAAGGGAAGTTTCGTAGTCAGAAAAAGCGAGGAGTAAAGGAATTGAGGTGTGTAGTCAGACTGGATTTTGGAATTTTAACTGGGAGTGAGGGAGAGGTGAGCAACAGTGAGCCTGGTGTTGGGCTAGCGGCTAGGGTGCCGGCTTAGGATCCTAGGATCCTGGGTTCGAATCCCGGTCAATCGCTGAATTAACACCAGGGGGGTTGACTCAGCCTGTCATCCTTCCGAGGTCGGCTAATTGAGTACCAGTTCACTGGTAATTCCCTGCTTGTCGTTAAAGGCGGCAAAAAGGGTTGGCGTCAGGAAGGGCATCCGGCCGTAAAACATTGCTTCAAAAAAGGGACCGAAAAACAACAACAACCACGGTTCCCGAAAAAGGCCAACCCCCGCTTTGCGGGGAAAAATGGCCTCTAAAGGTGGTTGGTTAGTGAGGGAGAGGGTTACTGGAAGAGTTACTTGGGAGGATCGGAGGACTGAGTGGCGGTGGTTCGTGTGCAGCCAGTGGATGCTGGTTGCATCATTTTCTCGGGGAGCGGCTGCCACTGATGCCTCTCTATAACCAGTCATCTGGTACTCATTTTTGCCGGCCTCTGAAGGATGACAGGCTGAGTCAATCCACCTGGTGTTAATTCATCAACATGACAGGGGCTCGATCTCGGAACCCGAAGCTCTCAAGCCAGCCACCTGAACCATTAAGCCAACCTCAGGCTTATAATAATAATAATAATGCATTTATTTTATATAGCGCTTTTCAGGAAGCCCAAAGACGCTTTGACAGAGTGCAAAACATAATGCATAGCAAAACATAAAAACAATTGCAAAAAAGAAGAATCAATAGGGAAATATTCAAAGCACAAAGGAGGGAGAAGGAGAGGAGATAGTCAGGGGTTAGATGCTGTGGGTTAAATGTTGAATGCAGTGTTGAACAGGTGGGTCTTGAGTGATGTTTTGAAAGCGGTGAGTGAGGAGGAGTCTCTGATGGTGTGAGGTAGTGAGTTCCAGAGGGTGGGAGCAGCGATGGAGAAGGCCCTGTCCCCCCAGGATCTGAATTTGGTCCGGATGGGGGGGGGGGGGGTCAGGAGGTTGGTACCAGCAGAGCGGAGGTTGTGGGTGGGAGTGTGTCTGGAGAGGAGGTCAGCCAGGTAGGATGGGGCCAGGTTATGGAGGGCTTTGTAGGTCAAGAGGAGGATTTTGTACTGGATTCTCTGGGAGATGGGGAGCCAGTGAAGCTTGTAAAGGACGGGGGTGATGTGGTCACGGGTCCAGGAATGGGTGAGTACACGGGCAGCGGAGTTCTGAATGTATTGGAGTTTATTGGTGATTGTTGAGGGTGAACCATAGAGGAGGCTGTTGCAGTAGTCCAGACGGGAGGTGATGAAGGCGTGGATGAGGGTTTCTGCAGCCACGGAGGAGAGGGATGGACGGAGACGGGCGATGTTTTTCAGGTGAAAGAAGGCTGTCTTTGTGATCTGTTTAGTGTATTTGTCGAAGGAGAGGGTTTGGTCAAAGATGATGCCAAGATTCCAGATGTGAGGGGAGGTGGATACTGCGAAACCGTCGATGTTGAGGACAAAGTTATGGGTGGATTTTATGAGCGTTTTTGGGCCAATGATGATTATTTCAGATTTATCAATTATCACAGTTAAGTTTGAGGAAGTTGATTTGAAGCCAGGATTTTATTTCAGTGATGCAGTTTGTCAGGATTGAGTGGGTGGCGGTGGAGATGGACTTGGTGGAGATGAAAAGCTGGATGTCATCGGCGAAGCAGTGGAATTGGAGACCATGACGGCGGATTAAGTGACCGAGGGGGGACAGGTAAAGGATGAAGAGGAGGGGGCCAAGAACTGAACCTTGGGGGACACCTTGGAGGAGGGGAGCAGTGGGGGATTTGCAGTTATTGATGGAGATGAACTGGCGTCTGTCAGAGAGGTATGATTTAATCCAAGAGAGGGCAGTGCCGGTAATGTTAAAGGTGGTTTCAAGTCGGGTGAGGAGGATGGTGTGATCGATGGTGTCAAAGGCGGCGCTGAGGTCGAGGAGGATGAGAATGTTGAGGTTGTCAGAGGAGAGGAGAAGGTCGTTGGTGATTTTGAGGAGAGCAGTTTCAGTACTGTGGTTGGAGCGGAATCCGGATTGGAATGTTTCATACAGGTTATTGGCAGAGAGGTGATGTTTGAGTTGAGTGGCTACAGCACGTTCCAAAACTTTTGACAGAAAGGGTAGGTTGGAGATGGGTCTGAAGTTATTTAGGGTGTCAGGGTTTAGTCCAGGTTTTTTCAGAATGGGGGTAACAGCAGCAATTTTGAGGGACGGTGGGACGATGCCTGTAGACAGGGAGGAGTTTATTGTTGCAATGATAAGTGGAGAGAGAGCAGGAAGGGAGGCCTTGACAAAGCTGGAGGGGATGGGGTCAAGAGTGCAGGTGGCAGTTTTCATTCCTATGAGGAGTTCAGAGAGGTCAGTAGGGGAGACTGGGGAGAACTGAGACAGGGGATGGCAGGATAAGGGGGGGGGGGCAGGTGGTTTGAGGGGGAGCGGGTGCGGCGGTGGTCAAGCTGTTGTAGATGTTGTCAGTTTTGCATTGGAAAAATGAAAGGAAGGAGATGCAGTTGTCTACTGTGAATGACTGGGTGGTGGTGTTCAGGGGGCTGAGGAGTTTGTTTATTGTAGAGAAGAGTGCTTTTGGTTTCCGGAGCCAGAGTGGATAATTTGAGAGTAGTAGGCGGAGCGGGCGTGGGAGAGGGCATCTTTATAGTGTTGTAGGTGGTCCTTGTAGGCCTGGGAGTGAACTGTGAGACCTGTTTTATTGCGGAGTCTTTCAAGTTGGTGAGCACGAGTTTTCATCAGGCGGAGTTCAGGGGTAAACCAGGGAGCAGAATGGGTGAAAGAAACTGTTTTGGTTTTCATAGGCGCAAGCTGGTCAAGGCAGGAGGAGAGAGTGTGGTTGTAGTAGTCAGTGAGGTCGGAAGGGGTGTGGAGGTCAACGAAGGGAGAAGTGGACATTTTTTCAGAGAGGGTGGGTGAGAATGAGGTCGGTGAAAGAGCGTTTAGCTTACGGAAGTTGATAGTGCGATAATGCCTTGGTGCTGGGGTGGGGATGTTGATGGTCATAGTGATGGCTAAGTGGTCAGAGAGAGTGAGGTCAGAGCCAGAGAGATGGTGCAAAATTAGTCCAGTAGAGCAGACAAGGTCGAGAATGTGACCACGGTTATGGGTAGGAAAGTTGACATGTTGAGTGAGGTTAAAGCAGGTGAGTAAATCAGTGAAGTCAGTGGTTATCGTGGAGTCAGTGGAGTCCATGTGGATAATGAAATCACCAAGGAGGAGGATTGAGGGGGAGAGGGAACATAGCTGGGTCAGAAAGTAGGAGAAGTCAGACAGGAATGATGGGTGTGGTTTGGGAGGGCGGTAGACAACAGCCATGACTGACTGTGTGTGACCAGAGAGTTTAAAAGCCAGGTGTTCAAATGATGGAGCAGAGGCGATGGAGATGAGGCTGGTCCTGATGTCTTGTCGGTGAATAACGGCAATTCCACCACCTCGGTCCTCCGAGCGTGGTTTATTGATGTAAGAATATCCATTGGGTGTGGTGAGGTTGAGTGCGAAGTAGTCCAGAGGTTGTTGCCAGGTCTCAGTGAGACAGAGAAAGTCCAGTTTATTTTCCAGGATGTAGTCGTTCAGGATGAGGCATGTGTTGTTGAGGGACTGGGTATTGAACAGGGTGAGCTTGATGTTGTTTTGTACGGCAGGTATGAATTCAGGTGATTTGGCCAGGGTTCGCAGACAGGAGGTGCGATTGTGTGCGTTGTTGTGACCAGGTGCGCTGGGACGATGAGTGGGAGTGCGCTGAGCCGACCAGAGGACGGGGATGGAGTGACCTGATTGTAAATAAACAAACTTACGACCGGAGCCACGGTGAATGTACCTGGGTCGACGCAGGAGTCCATTGGATTTGATTGCAGAGATGCATGATGGGGTGGAGCGGGTATTAAGCAGGAGAAGCCTTGCGGCGGAGTACCGCAGAGCCATGCCAGCAGGAGCGAAGGGACGAGCACAAGGCCAAGGTCAAGGAGTGAAACAATGGGCACAACCCACGGGAGCGGGCCCGAGGAAACAGCGAAGGAGCCAAGCAGGTGAAGCTAGGAGCAGAGCCGGGACCATGCAGAGGGCAGACAGGAGCGAAGAGAAGAGCACGAGGCCAAGGTTGAGGAGGCAAAGCGGCAAATGCAGCGGCAAACGACCGCCGCCGCTAATCAAGATCACGGCGGCAAACCGCCATCACCACCGCTGCAAACAATGGGCACAACCCACGGGAGCGGGCCCGAGGAAACAGCGAAGGAGCCGAGCAGGTGATGCTAGGAGCACAGAGCAGAGCCGGGACCATGCAGAGGGCAGACTCAATGGCCAAAAATCCGCCACGACCACCAGAAAAGCAAGATACGGACAATGGTCCAGTCAGAGAAGCGGTGAGCAAGCGACGCCAGCGTCCTCTCAGGACCGGACCGGAAGCGGCACGATCAAGGAAGGACCGGGGAAGCGCCGGGGAAGCGTCCTTACGGAGGACTGAGAGAGCAGAGTACGCAACATTGGAGAAGAGATGGTAAAAATACAGAGATCGCCAATCTGCCTGCAATGTGAAAACAACTGACCTTGTGCTTCAGCATCATCACAGGAGATGCCAATAATGTTGAAAGCTTCCCATTCCACAGAACCCTGGTGAGACAGATGTGATGCTGGGGCATCAGCCCATTGGGGGGGGGGGGGGGGGGCGGGAGCAGTACTCCATTGAACTATGGAAAAAGGCCTTTGTAGACGGGGAGTATCTCTCATTTTTCAAGGAAAGACTTGGATCAATGAAGGATGCCTAGTTTACAGCTGGCTTTGAAGGCCAGTTTTGCGATGTGATTGGCCCAGGAGAGGTCATGGCTGAGGATGAATGAGGCTTAGACGTTCACAAGACTGGACCTTTTCCAGTTGTTGACTGTGGAAATAATGGATTAATTTGATGATCCTTCTGGAGTGGCAATGCGAGGCTTTTGGAATTCCCAGGGTTGAAAGACATGTTCCATTCATCTTACCAGCATCTTATCAATCCCTGATCAGCAAAGAGTGATGCAGTTGTTGCCTGCCTGTCAGTGGGATTTGCTACCCTACTGTATGTCATAATGTGGAGTCATCTGTAAAATGGAACAAACGGTTTTCCATAGCCTTGGACAGGTCGTTTATGTATATAAGAAAAATGAAAATGAACCAACACAGTATATAAGAACAAGAAGCAAGGCCAGCTGTTTTCCAGAAGGTTTTGGCTGTAATACTGAGGACTGTAGTTTGAGGATTGGCTCTGCGTCAGCTGAAATGGTGGCAAATTAAATCTCCACAGAATATATATAGAGAACTTTGGAAGGGAGGACAGCAAATAATCCATGTTTGAGGAAAAGGCCTCATCACAGCTGGCTGGGTGGGGCTCGGGAGGGAGGGGAGCTGCCAAGGAGTATATGGGATAGTTGACCACACACAGAAAACAGAAGGTTGTTCATAGAGAAAGATGGAAAACCACAAACACTCTATGAGGTTGTAACAGGCAATGAGTGGTGTGGGCTGTGGTGAAGAGTTGCAAACATAGAAAGTAACAATCCTACCATTACAAGGGCTGAGTATGTCAAAGCACAAGAGGGAGTAATTAAAAGGAGAGAGACAGATGAGTTGGAAACATTATGTGTGAACAAGTTTCTATCAGATAAGTAAAGTCAAGAGATGCAGAAGCTGCCTGGTTAGGGAGAAGGCTAAGAGTGAAGTTCTCTGATGTTTGAAATCCATGAAATGAGAGAGTGAGTGAGGGGATGCGGAGACGAGGAGTGTGGGAGGGTGTTGGAGTATTGTGGTGAAAGGTTGGCGACTTTGGATTGTTGAGGGGTAGGAGGGTAGGGCAGAGGCCGGAGAAATATGGGAGGATGGACAGGGGCTGAATATTTGCTGGAAGTGCAAGGCAGTTCCTGGGAGATGCATTAGAAAGTAAAGGAGCGATTAAGGGAGTGATAGTAGTTGAGTGAAATTACTTCTTGCATCCTGGGTTGCACTTTTGTAGTCCGAGGACCAGCACACAATCACAAACATCACGTGTTGTTGAATTGCGAGGAAGAACCAAGCTGGTTAATCTCTAATTAACTTCAGGAAAGAGGTAATCTGCCTGGTCTCTGTACCCAGTCAACACTTATGATTGGCTCATAAAGCCCTTTGGGCAACTCAGGATAGGCACTAAAATTCTGCCTCCAAAAAGGGTGCAGCACTATTAACTCTGTAACTGGATTTGATGATGACGATGATGATAATAATACACATCTTTTTTACTTGCATGAATACAAATTTGAGGCATTTTACTGCAGTGTTAATCTAAGGATTTATTCGTTGACACACGCTCAACCTTAACCTCACGCTGGTCTAACATACTTACATTTCATCCCGCAGGACTCTAGGTTTCAAGGAAAGCAAGGAGAGGGATAAGGAATGCGCAGGGGACAAGGAGGTTTCTGACCTTGAACAAGAAGAGAGAAGCATCACTAAGTACAAAAATTGTGTTGAAACATGTCGTCAACCAAAGGAATGCACACAGAATGGCACAGAGCACGGAGGTGAATTTAGAGGAGCTGTTGAGATTCAGGTGTTAAAAGAGCTGCATGAGACGGTCACAAAAATGTCTGCTGAAATTCATCAGAAGTCTTCAGATGATGAAGATTTTGCAATGCTTTCATCAAGCACCGTTCCTGAAATTGACTCTGTTCAGATGTTTGAAGGAGAGATGAAAGATGATGAAACAGACACCATTATTGCTAGTGATGAGGATCGTAGTACTGAGAACGAGGAAGAAGACACAAGGACCTTCTCCAGCAGAAGCGACTCGGGTAAAGAAAGGCCATCTTCCTTTACAGACGTCATGGACCAGGAATCAATTACAGATGCATCTAGAGCGATTGAAATCATCGATGAACATTCAGCGGGAGATAACGCTGAATCAAATGGTGAGTCAATAGGCAAGTACCACTCACTTTATTTGCGAACAAAAACGAAAAGTACCTGTACTCATTCAAATTGACGTAACATTTGGGTGCAATTGTATTTTAAGCAAACATTTCACAATCAGGGTAATTTTTTTGATTTCAGTATTTTTTTTAAAAACTCGTTATAAAATGTAAGGCCTTTTGTAAAAGGATTTTCATAGTATGGTATTTCCTAATTGGATAACCATATATTTGATGTCTGCTGTCCATCCAACAGTGGCAAACAAACTTTCTGTGGAGTATGCTGAAGAATCCATTGATGGACGTTCCTCAGATGCTGTCTTTAAATCAACCGAGGTCCTCGATGCTGACATGGATTCCACAGTTTCCACAAGCTCTCCTACCTGCTCTTCAACCTTGCCTGTCGAATGCTCATTCTCACCTGAGCATTCACCACCTCAGTCGCACTCGCCCTTGCATCCTTCCTTGTCCCTCTCACCATCACAGTCCTTAGATTCACTTCAATCTTCTGCACCTTCACCTGACACATGCTTCTCCTCTACACAGACTTCGGTGCTTTCAGATCCAGATACTTCAAGTAATGCTGATAGTTCCCAGTTTCTACCTGCAGCCAGCCTTGAATATTCTGAAACAGTGAATGTTTTGCATTCTCTGGAACCCATCGAGACCACCAGTTCAACCAACTTGACATCAATTGAGCCTTTTGATCTCAATGCTCGCTCATCATCACCTGACAGTGATGTTCAACAACCTTCTATCACATCAAACCAAACTAGCACTGTTGACATTGAACCAACCACTCTCTCTTATAGGCCCCATTTGGACTTTGCTTATCCTACATTAACAGAAGGCCTACCACTCATGAAGAAACAAACCACAGAAACAACCACTAATTTGAGGATTCTTCCACATGTTCCGCCACCTCCGACTGCAGAACCTCCATCACTGCCAGGACCACCACCTAGTGCAATAATCAAGCGTTCTGTGCTTCCACCGAAACGTTTTGTACTGCCCTCAAAGTCCTTCACTGCACGCTCACTTCCTAATCGGGCTTTCTTGGGGATGCCACCGCCTCCTTCCAGAGTACCACCACCTCCTTCTCTGCCTCCACCACCCCCACCACCACAAACAAAACTTCCTCCAATCCCACATTACTCTAGCCTTCACAACAAAACTGAGAAGTCGAAGGAGCAAGAACCTCTATTCAAAGGAGAAAGAGAACTGGTAAAGAATAGTTAGCGTCTAAAGCTCAAAAGCATGCATCTATTTTTACTACTACTACTACTACTACTCCTACTCCTACTACTACTACTACCACTACTATAACTGCTAATATATTTTTTATTATATCACACTTTTTATTTAGACCCCCCCCCCCCCCCCCCAAAGAATCCCCCAAATAGCATCAAGTGCACAGAAATCTCCAGATGAAGGTGGTAAGTCTTCCATTAGACAGTGCCTTTTCACGGTGATTAAAATCAGCCACCATCACGATGATGTCACAAGCCATCAATGATTTCAATCTATTTTATTCCTTTACACCCGTGTCTTTTTGTAATTCACAGTTACTGTATATATAAGCGATCTTACTCATGACATTTTTTCATTTTCATAGGTTTTCATTACCGTGATAACTTAAGAACGGCCGAAAGGATCGAAGTCAAACTTAGTATAAGTATATATTATGATGCAAAGATGAACTGATTAGATTTTGGCATCAAGAGGTCAAAGGTCAGAGGTTATGTTTGGTAAAATCCTGTTATCTCGATACTTGTGAACCAGTGATGGGATTTTGACCAAACATGGTACATGTATATTGTTACGGACACGGCTTAAGATGTTATGATGGGCCGAGCGGAATGGCCGCCGTGTTCGCACAGTTTACCCGATTACCCCCAACTCACCCGATTCCACTCGAACGTTGGCCGAATCGCGCTACGCTAAATCAATGATGGAAAGGACACAACGGCTGGGATAAATGAAACGACACAAGGGGTACAGTTCTCAAGACCTCCGGAGGAGGATATAATTGGTGGTGGAGAAAAGGGGTAGATTACAAGGTAAGAGGTAAAGCACAGAAGAGATAGGCACTTAGACACAATCTTATCTATCCCAGACAGACCACAGACAAACGGAACAAGACTGACTTACACAGGGATTGATGGCAGGGAAGGACAGGCAGTCGATAGCACAAGGTGCACCTTGGCTCAGGGGCAGAATCAAACACGGTCCGGTCCAGAGATGCGGGGAGGTATTGCAGCGCTCGGAGGTGGCGTCCTTCTCTCTCCAAGCTGAGGGCGCATCTGACGTCACCTCCCTCTTCCTGCGCATGCTCAGCGGGGAGTGACACGCCCTCGGCTCGTTGGCCCCGCCCCAGATGGGATCGGTCCGCCGCTTCTATTGGGTGCGGGGGGTTACCGGGCTCCGCCCTTGACGAGGAGCTGACAGCGAGCCCCTACGTGGTAACCCCGTCGAGCACATGCTCGATGGCGGCTCGTTGGAAAGGCTTGGTGCCCTTTCAACACCCCCTACCAACCAAGCCGGAGTGAGGACGCACACTCCCCGCGCCGCCGCTGCTGTTGTTGTTGTTGTTGTTGTTGTTGTACCATGAGGAAGAGCTGCGGGGAGGTATTGGGAGGTCCTAAACTTCCTAACGGTGCCATACAATCACATTCTGGTGCAACGAAGAGTCAGAATTAATGGAAACGAGTCCTTAACTGACATAGACTAAGAATAACTAGCAAGATGTCCTATAGTTGTCTACGTGAGATGCGGTGGACCTGGATGCGACATTTAATGGGGGAAATAGGGGGAGGTCGGGTCTACAGAGTGTTGTTTACAGAAAATGGGACTAGGGAATGGGGGATTGGGGATAGTTGGGAAGTATGGAGGAAATAGGGGAATATTTACAAGCGGATATGGATGGATGCCAATCTCATATCCGCAACAATATATTATGATGCAAAGATGAACTGATTAGATTTTGGCATCAAGAGGTAAAAGGTCAGAGGTCAGGTCAGGTAAAAATGTGATACTTGAGAAGAGCTGAAGGGATTTAAAACAAACTTGGTACAAGTATGTATAATGACGTAAAGATAATCTGATTCATTTTTTGGGTCAAGAGATCAAAGGTCAGAGGTAATGTTAGGTAAAATCCTGTTATCTCGATACTTGTGAACCAGTGATGGAATTTTGACCAAACTTGATATAAGTATTTATGATGCATAGATGAACTGATTCGATTTTAGCATCAGGAGGCCAAAGGTCATGTCAGGTAAAAATTTTGTTATCGAGGTTGAAATTTGAACTACACTAAGTACAGTACATGTACCATCATACGTACGTACAGATTAGATAAGGTCAAATGGTCTTGAGCTTTTAGGTCAAAGTTAGGGCAAGCAAATACTTAATGTGGGCAGAGGCATATCGGTCGACGTCACGACCTCAAATGATTTATGTCTTGAGCTTTTAGGTCAAAGTTAGGGCAAGCAAATACTTAATGTGGGCAGAGGCATATCGGTCGACGTCACGACCTCAAATGATTTATGTCTAGTCATTTTTCTTTTTACATGATGTATGGCTCATAGGGGAGCTACCGCACATAGCATGGACATACAGACGAACATGCGTGACACAACACAAGATTGTTGGACGCGACGAACACAGCCACTGAGCATATAATTGCAGTTTTACATCTAGAATTGCCAAGAACATCTTCAACAAAGGAGACGGGAACTTGCAACAATGATTAATCTTTTTGTCTTTTTCGTCGAGATAGATTTTGGCTTTTATTTTACTTGTGTAAGTGCTTTGCATGGACCTATTTATTTTTACTCTTGAAATTCTTAGTTGCTTACAGTTTCTAGTTGCATAACTAATCTCTTCACAAATCCCACATAATCGCACAAGCACAACAGTTGTCAATGGAGGACAACGGATGCTACAAAATATGGAATTATTTGTTGTTCAACCTGGTATATTTGTCTGTAGTTATTGATGTATGACTTTGATGTAATTCCCCAACCCCATATGTCTCAGACTACCAGGGCCCAGGTATTATACTATTGCAGTGTATTGCAGGGCAGAGGGATGGGGTGGGTAGCAAGTGCAATTGCATTTATACCAGGTGGCAGTACCATGCAGCCAGGCTAGCTCTGTCCAAATATAACAAGAGAAAAATGACCAGTGTGGTCACCAGCTGCGACGTGTAGAATCATGAGGATATCCGTTGCAATATGCGCTACCAAATTCGACCAGTCATTAAATTATACGCAGGCACTAGCGTCTTTTTGTCTTTCAGCTAAATTTATTCTGGTTTCTTCAAACAAATCGCGATTTTAGTCCGCGATGTTCTTACCTCATACCAACGCACGTCCGAGTGTATGCGCATGCGCTATTCAAAAAGGCACCCCAACAACAAGAACAACAACGCGGTCCTCTCATCGAGCTGCTCGTCGCAGCTAAAAAGGCACCCCAACAACAAGAACAACAACACGGTCCTCTGATAGAGCTGCTCGTCGCAGCTAAAAACGTACAAACTATGTGCAAACGGATATGTCTCATGGACAACAAATTTATTTGGTCAGCTAAAATCCATAGGGCCTGCACTCTAATAATGGTCAGTTTGAAGCCAGGATTCATGCAGCTAAGACCAAGTCATATTTACTACGACTGATTGTCACCAAACCTGATTCTACCATCAACTCCAAACAGGGCTCATAGCAGGGCTGGCACGATGGTCTCGACTCGAGAGGTACACACACTCTTCTCAGAGCTGTGTAGCCTGGGTTTGATTTTGGGCCCAGCTACAAATTTACATCGTTGTGTTTCCCAGGTAGGGCAAGACATCAATGTTTGTGCCACTCTTCAGACGGAAGTTAAACTGGGTGTCCTGTCTGTCAACATTAGTTGGTGGATGTTAAAGATCCCACGGTGTCTTTCGTGAAGAGTAGGCGAACTATCGCCTACACCCTGAAAAAATTCTAAATTATTGTACTAACCTACAGGAGGTACTGCATCAGCGGCACAGCTGCACCCCTAGCAGATGATGCTATCTGCAGCCATATGCTACACATGAAAGAAGTGTCCATATCATTCAAGGATACTCAGTGGAAGGTTAGACAAGACAACTCTGGTTTTGAAAGACGCTTGTTGCATTATCAGAACTAGTGGGGTCACCCGTGGGAATCCCCCGGGCATGGAGGTGTATCGTTGGAATCGGTGCAGCCTTTTTTGCGGTACCCGGGACAATAACGTTAGGCGGGAGTCCAAACCTGAAAATGCTGGAGACCAAACCTGAAATTGGAAAAACAATCTAGCCTATTTTACTCCAGGGGGTCCCAGGATTACCCACCCAAAATATCGTTGCGATCGGTTCAGCCGTTTTTGCGGTACCTGGGAACGGACGGACGGACAGACGGACGGACATTTGGTGAATTATAGTAAGATGGTGTATTCTACTAACTATAGACCCGACACGTGAAGTGCTTGATTGTTAATTTGATGATCTTTATGTATAATTTAGCTTCAGACAGGAAACCTTTCACCACCCTTTACTCCAGCGAACGCCCATTGCTTGTTCTCGTGACATTGAATGGTACAACAAGCATTCAAATAAGTCAAGTAAATTGAAAGCCATAATTCCCAATCGTGCATGCGACTGTTAGTGCCACCATTAGGAACAGCTGTTCAGTAAATGTTCTACGGTTACAGAGGGTCATATCTGGAAACCTCTTGCCATGATCTAACTCAGCTTGTTGATGGCCTAACACTGAACCGTGGAAACTGTCTTGTTCCAATTTTGGCAGCTAGATGTTCCTTGATTTCCTTTTTCTAAACCAACTATTTAACGAACATTGGTAGGGTTCAGATCGCTACTTTGTATGCAATACCTTAGACTGTAGTCTGTGTTGACGTACCACTTTCCAGGCCCATCCGGCTGTATCAAAAGGCTTATTGGGACACATGTAAAATTGTAGTCACGTGACCTTCTGACCTCTATCCTTGTTGGATTTAGCACCATATTTTACAGAGCTGTTCATAGTGATGCTCGTGCCCTTCTTATTGGTATTAATCCAGCCGTAAAAACCAGTGTACGACGACGTCCTCTCTGCTCTATAAAACATCAGGTGGCTGGTAAAATGTCTACATTCCTAACTGCATTATATCGACAGTCTGTCTTCCCACCGCAGGCACATTGTATAAATTTGATGTCAGCAGACATTGTCGAAGATAAGGACAAGCAATTTGAAATTTAATGCCTACTGCAGAAATTTTAAGGCATGTTTACTATTCAATGATTGTTGGTAGCTGGGGTAGTAACTAGTAAGAGAGGTAAGGAAAAGAAAAATACAGTAGGGTACCGGTACCATCCGCCACGTGTATTTTCAAAGTATAATGTATAACTTCCTTTGTTCTGTAATATGTTTATTATAAGTACTGTATATCGTATATACCGCATTAGACATTACAATAAATTTTGTACATAGAGTACTCATCTATATTTTACCGATGCAGAGATGGTGTACCTTGAACTACCCCAACTCCAGATGTCTCGTACATCCTCCTTTCCTCCCCTTAATCCTATAACTTCCCTTCTCCTTTTTTACTCTCAACTTTCCTGCTTTCTCTTTTCTCCTCCATCCTCCTTCTATCCCCTTTTTGTCTTGCATTTATTTATTTATCGAGATGTACCTCATTCCCACACTCCTGCATATGTACTATGTAGATAGTCTCATTTGCAGTACAGTGTTTGATTACTATATACTGTCAAATCTTAGGTATACCTTAATAATATATCAGTAAAAAATGCTTTTTGATTGGACAGACCTCTCATCCTCAATTTTAAAATGAATTATTATTCTTGTTTGCTTGCTACTACAAAGCCAATAAACCATCCTTATTTTATACATTTAGCCACTTTTAATGGTATGACAGAACTTCCTGATTGCATGAGTCAAGCCACAGCTTCAGTCTTTTGTAGAGTAACATGTGTTGTATCTGGAAGAAGACATGACATTTGTGATGATAGTTTTTGAAATTTGTAACCCAGAAGTGATTGCTTATATGTGGGACTTCTTCTATGTACAGGTACCATCTATACGCAGCCCTGTGCTTGAGGAGGATGGTTGTGAGGATGTGGAGAAGGTGGCAGAGCAAACAAAGGAACAGAGGCAAACCGAAGAAGAAGAGGAAGAGATGGAAGAAAAACTCAGTGATAGTCTGAAGGTGCGATGAGGCCTCACATACTTTGTGTTTATTTGCAAATTTGTGCCTGAACCAGGTGTCAATGGCAACAAACTCCGTTACATTGGCATGGAGGAACCTGAGGCAGACATCAAGATTTTATTCACATATGCTGTGCTGTAAAAACAGCCTTACAAAGAAGGAAGCTTTTATTTTCATAATCATAATTTCTGGGAGAGAAAAGTCAGCAAACCACGTCATACTGCAACCACCTACCCTTAATTCCCCAACATATATTTACACTGTATACAAAGGAGGGCAATCCCAAAAGTTTTGCTATATAACCTCTATATCCAAGACAGTTGGGATAGCTGACATTTAAGACTACCTTGTCATTATTTTTCTCATCTATGTTGCTTGCGTAATATCATGAGCAAGTGAATCTTGACAGTAAGTGCGGACTTGGAAAGTAAGGACACATTTTCATTGTGATGTCACTGTTGAAGGCCTTCCAGGTCACTTTTACAGAGCACTGAAATTCACCTTGATGAAGTTTGGCCGCATATACGCAAGAAATGCTTCAATCTCTGACAATCTGTCATTGACTCTGGCCACACTTTGTTGAGTTGGGAAATAGAGGAGAGAAAAGGAAAAGGGGTTTGGGAGAAGAGAAAGAGAAAAGAGAATATGCAATGAGGAAATGATGAATCCACCATTTTTGCATACATAATATGTAGATATTCCCTAAAATAAATAAATATATATAAAAAATATGTATTATGAGGAGTGACTACCTGTTACATGCTGCGTGTTGTGTGGCAGCACTCAGATTCACTGAGCAGCAGTTCGAGCAACGATAGTTTATCTTCTGAAGAGAGCTCTCCAGCTTCAAGGGAATGGGTGAGCATCATCTATAACTTAAATCGACATTTCTCTCTTGTAATGAAGTCTCACATATCAACATGAACCTGAATGCAAATACCATTTAATCATCTCGAGTTGTTCTTGCAGGAATCTCTGGAGGACCTCAACCTGGAGTCTCCATACACGGTTACTAAATTGGCTGAACCAGACAGGCCACAGACATTGCTGGAGGATGTTGAGCCAGAGCTTGAACATGAATGCAGTGAAGAGAAATTGAGCAAATTGTCAGCTTCTTGTGATTTCAGTAAATCATATGGTGAGAAAACATGTGTCGATAATGACAGCAATAAAAGTGCAGAACAGCAAATTAAGAGAATGTCTGATAGGAGAAGCATTACAGTTCGCTATATTGAGGAGATATCACCACTTGCTACAAAGGGTGATGATGGTTATTGTGAGCAAGAAATAGAAAAAGAGAAGTTGGCATTTGTGATTGGAGAACACAGAGTTCAAGCAATGTCGCACGACGAAGCGAGCAGACTGGTATCAGAAGATGATACTTTGACGAAGAACATGGCGACACCTGCAGAAATGGGACAAGTAGAGGATGGTGATGGCGAATCCAAAGAAAAATCCAAGCAGATTGTGGTGTTTTTTGATGAACCAATGGACATCCGACAAGCTTACAAACGACTGTCTACCATATTCGAAGACGGTGAGTTTGAGGAAGATTTAAGAAGGATGGATAATGAAGGGAACTCGTTTCAAAATTATGATTTTGAGGAAAGATTCGAGCAACAGAATGAGTTAACAATGAAACAAGAGGTTTCACGTGTAGAAGATGCTAACTTTGTAACAGAGAAAACCGTCGATGGATCAGATGGTGGAGGTGTTAATTATGCTCTTAATGAGACGAGACTTCTTGCAGAAATGCAACCAGCACCACCACCAGACAGGGAAACCAGCACAAAAGAAACATCAACAAAGCATCCCAGAACCTCAAATATGGAGTCACAAAGGCAAGTACCACTTTCAGGTGCAGAAGACCACTGTGGAAAGTCAAAGTACAAGATTCGCTTCCCACGTAAGCAATTGGTTGCTCTGACCTCAGCCCTGCGCTCAGGTAGTCGATCTGGTAAGAAGACCTTGGAGCTTTTGGTGGAGGGATCTGGTGTTCATGGTCGACAAACCAAGAGTGTGCCACGTAGTCCATATGAAGATCAGATTAACTCGCCGACTGCGGACAGTCAAAGAAACACCAGCTTGACTGATGGTTCTGAGTTGCAGGTAGAAAGTGGAAGGGAGATGGACGTAATGGCATCAGCAGAGGGTTGTCTTCATAATGAGAATATTGGAACATGCAGGAAAGAACTGAACCCAGCAGCATTGTCAATGCAAAGCGAAGATGAGGACCTCAAGGTTGGTTGGATTGTGGTTAAGGGTTTTAAAGTATTAATAATCTTGACGGTAATAGTTAAGCAAATACACTACACAATATTGTATCTTTATTTTGTTTTGAAGGTTTATAGAACACAGATTTTACAACCTGTTATTTTTTGGTTATATTTCCTGATAAGTGCATTGAAAACTAGAACGGCACTCTGAAGAGTGCATACCTCTGCCAGGCTCAATAGTGTATACGTTTTGTATCCCACTGATCTGCCGGATCTGCATCTGGACATTAACCAAAATGAAATCAATTCGTCTTTGTCACACCCCCAACCTGTCCACCAGGTTTCGTCCGAATCCATCCACAACTTCTGGAGATATCATGCTCACAGACAGAGAGTAAACAGACAAACAATAGATAGGGATGCAAACATAACCTCCATCCATCTTTGGTGGTGGAGGTAATAATCATAAACAGTAGTGTGAAATTTTTCTCTTACCTTGCCAATTGAAGTTTTCAGATCTGAACTTGCGACAAATATCACACCAAATCCAAGGGAAAGACATATTGCGTTCACTTGTAATTGCCTGAAATTCTAGTTTATATTATTCTACTCTATTTGCAGCTTTCCATGTTAACTCTGCCACCAAATGTGGGTGGAGGTTATGTTTTCACCCCTGTCTGTCTGTTTTTTGGACAGGATATCTTCACAAGTTGTGGATGGATTTGGATGAGATTTTGCGGGAAGGCTGGGGGTGTGATAAGGACGAATTGTTTATATTTTGGTGAAGATCTGGATCCGGATCCGGATAGTAGAATTTTTTAAAGTGATTCTTCACCATTGGGAGATAGGGCCAACAACGATACATAGCACGATATTTCAAAAAGTTGTGGATGGATTCGGATGAAACTGGGTGGATGACTTGGGTGTGTGACAAGGCTGAGTCGATTCGATGTTGGTGAAGATCCGGATTTGGATACAATACATTTTTAATTTTGAAGTGATTCTTCGCCATGGAGAAATTGGGCCAAAAATTATATATCGCATGATATTTCAAAAAGTTGTGGATGGATTATGACAAAGCTTGGTGGATGAGTTATTTAGGTGACATGAACAAGCAGAATAGATTTTGGTCAAGGTCTGGATGCAGATCCAGCCTATCAGTGGGATACACAACATAAACTGTGCATCCTTGCAGAGGTAGATGCTATACGGCACACCATTCTTATTTAAAGTATGTGACTGTATCACCTAAAATGAAAGCCAAAATTATGGGCAAGAGTATAATTATGGAATAAGGATATTCAAATAAACATATTCTCCAATTAATTAAGGATATTCAAACAAACATGTTCTCCAGCTCAATTCATTCAGACATTTGTTTTTACTTTCCTTCATAAAGAAAAATTACACGACCATCATATAGAGTCCTGGCCAAAAATATTGGCGCCCTTGCACTTTTTTCAAGTAATGCACCATTTCTTCCAGAAAATTGTTGAAATTAAAAAATATTTTGGTATCCACAAATGTATATCTTTGGTTTGCAGTGGAACAAAACAAAAAAAGCTGAAAAAATTACTAAATCCTAGCTTATTCCACACAGAAATCCTAAAATGGCCTGGACAATATTATTGGCACCTTTTAGAAGTTGTTAGAAATAATGAGATTTCAAGCAGGTGATTCTCCTTTACTTTGGAATTGAACTCACCTGTGGTGAGTTGCAGGTGCCCACAATATTTTTTTAAAATCACTCATTCAACCAGTTTGAATAGACAAAAGGAGTCATTCTGCGGTTTTATGTCACTGTGTGT
The DNA here is from genome assembly GCF_964187855.1 of Myxine glutinosa. NCBI lineage: Eukaryota > Metazoa > Chordata > Myxini > Myxiniformes > Myxinidae > Myxine > Myxine glutinosa. The sequence continues at coordinate 160,103,789 of NC_136261.1, read as the reverse complement.
ACCACAATGAGCATGGAGAACAGAAAGAAAACCAGAGAATTGTCTGAGGAAGTCAGACACAAGATTGTAGCCAAGCATGGATAATCTCAAGGCTACAAGTTCATCTCCAGAGACCTTGCTGTTCCTGTGTCCACCATAAGTAATGTTATCAGGAAGTTTAAGGCCCTTGGTACTGTGGCCAACCTCCCTGGACGTGGCCGCAAGAGAAAACTTAATCGAAGATTGCAGTGAAGAATTGTTTGAATGGTGGGGAAAGCACCTCGATCAACTGCCAAACAGATTAAAGCTGACCTTCAGACACAAGGCACTCCAGTTTCAACTCACACCATCCGTCGCCATCTCAATGAAAGGGGGTTCTATGGTAGAAGACCCAGGAGGACCCCACTGCTGCTGAAGACAGAAGAAAGCCCGACTGGACTTTGCCAAAACACACCTGAACAAGCCAAAATCCTTCTGGAAGAATGTCCTATGGACAGAGGAGACCAAATTAGAGCTTTTTGGTAAAGCACATCATCTCTATGTTTACAGAAAACAAAATGAAGCCTTCAAAGAAAAGAACACCTTCCCTATAGTCAAAAATGGAGGAGGTTCAGTGATGTTTTGGGGCTGCTGTGCTGCCTCTGGCACTGGGTGACTTGAATGTGTGTATGGCATCAGGAAATCAGAAGATTACCAAGACATTTTGGAAAGCAATGGTCAACCCAGTGTCAAAAAGCTGGGTCTCCGTCGAAGGTCATGGGTCTTTCAGCAGGACAGTGACCCCAAACACACTTCAAAAAACACACAAGGAATGGTTCAAGTCAAAGCACTGGACTGTGCTGAAGTGGCCAGCAATAAGTCCAGATCTAAATCCCATTGAGCACCTGTGGTGAGATCTGAAAACAGCAGTTGGGAGAAGGCACCCTTCAAATCTGGGAGAACTGGAGCAGTTTGCACAAGAAGAGTAGGTTAAACTGCCAGTAGAGAGGTGAAGGAAGCTCATTCATGGCTATAGGAAGCGCTTGACTGTAGATATTTTGTCCAAAGTCTGTGCGACCAAATATTAAGTCTCGGGTGTCAATAATTTTGTCAATGCCATTTCTTTTTATTTTCTGATTTAAAAGGATATATTAAGTTCTGAATCAAAAACAAAGGTTCTGTAATATTAACAGTGAAATATAGAATTGTGGAGACCAAATACCTTTGTCAATTTCAACTTATAGACGGGTCAATATACAACCAGAACAGCCGTACCCCAAAAAAATTGCAAATTTTAGTTTTATTGCATTTCCTTATATTTTAAGACTTACTTAGGAACATATCAAAAGTTGGACAGAAATGGACCATGGGAAAGTAAAAATTTTTGACATGATAAAAATGTCACAAAACCATGCACGATTCACTACGTCGAAAACGTCTTTGGTTTTTTATTTTTGTTTCTTTTTGTTTATATAAATTAATTTGTTCCACTGAGACCAGCTGCAAAGGCAACATTTTATAACACTTGTTTCGTGTCTTTAACAATGTTTACATCTGCTACCTGACACATGTCTTTAACAATATGACCTCCCAGCATGTAGGCTATTGACCTAATTCCTCACTGGTAGTTGTGCAGCTTGACTGAGTAACAACTCCACATGAATGAGTTAATTACACCTAATTAGGACTCAATTGGACAACGTTGTATGGTAAACATTGGAGATACAATACAATACAACCAAGGAGATACAGTACAATACAACCAAGGCCAAGGCAGTAGCAAAAAGACAGGTAGGCCTATGCATACAATTGCCCCATATATTCTACATGTATTTTGTACTCCTACAACTGTAGTGTATGATGGTATTTATTTTCCAGGTTCTAGAGTTGTGGGGATGCATATTTATTTAATAGGAATGGGACCAGTTGATTGGGGGAAGGGGGGTTCTATCAGTATGTTTTTCTTCTGGACTATACATATCTTTTCCTGGTGCACCTTGTGACTAAGCAACAGAGCCCTTGTATATAATTCATTTCAGATGCAGAAAGCAATGGGATGACCACTATGCAGATTATTCCATAGTATGTTTCCTCCTAATATATATCTTACATAAATATCTCAGTTTCAGGGGCGGAGAATGCTCTGATGGCATTCAATGTATATGGCCAATGTAAATTGACTGCATGCTTCTAAAAGATCTCATTTTTGTATTTTCAGAGATAGAAAATGAACTCTTTATATGGTAAAGAGACCTGCCCTTTATGCCAAAGGGGATTGGACTGTGAGGAAACAGTATCAGTTCGTGAGAAAGGAGCAGAAGGCATCAACCGTGCAAGTGCCGAAAGGGGTGTTGACATCAGAATTCTAGCTGGTACCAGTGTTCACAAATCATGCCGAGTGAATCACATAAACAAAAAGGACATTGCTTTAACCAAGAAGGATCATGCGGAATCAGGTCCATCAGTCAAGAGGAGTGCTCGCATTTCCCTGGGACCATATTAGTCCTTGAGCCAGACCAAAAGTAATGCTCCGGCGGGGGGAGTAATTCTCATTATGATTTTCCATTAGACCAATGTCTCAAGTGTCAGAAAAGGTGTGATGGACATCTGAGAACGGTAGCTTAGTGCCCGGATGGACGCCATCTTTGAAACCACCCAGCTCGAAAATGCCCATTTGGTGGGGTACATTGTTGCACGTGTATCTGGACTTCTATACTAGCTATCGATGTGCGGTTGACGACTAAATATACGTCCGATGTGTACCGTCTAAATAAAAAATAATATGAAGCATTTTGTTTTAGATTAATTATTATAAAAATCAATTATCGAAAAAAAATCATATATTTTTCAATATTTTATTATTAGACTTGTACTTTTTTTAGTGAAACAACACTGGTATGATTTTCCAAATTATGCATTGTGCTACACCGTTTATCTGTCTATAAAAATAACTCAAAAACTAAAACATATCATCCACCACGAGTTTACAACAAATAAATGTAAAGAGGCATAAAATGACTTAGGCCGCCGCTGGCATTATCTATTCTGACGATAACGCAAGTTAGGAATGTCGTACGGAGAGGATTTTAACACCATACGATATCTAATAAGCAGGCGGAAATTGTTACATAGGAAATCTGCACTTTGGTGGCCATCTTGGATTTCAAAATGGCCGCCAATTGTATTAATTATTCATTACTAGAGTTTGGAAAGACGTATGGAGCTGATTTTAACACCATACGATGTATATTCCTAATAAGCAAGCGGAGGTATCATTGAACATGTCATGTTTTAGTCAAATAACACCGGTATGATCTTCCAAATTATACATTTTGCTAAACCGTTTATCTGTCTATAAAGATTTTCAGGCAATTTGGCCTGCATTATAATAGAGAACAACATATGCTATACAATATACAGTGCACACAAAGTTAATCATCAGAGTCGCCATCAGAGTCATTGGCATCCTGAGCCACGATAGCATCATCCTGCACCATGTTGGAGCATCCCTGCAGCTTACACACAACAGTGCACTTCAACCCATTCAGTATGCAGGAGCAATCTGACGGTCGACACGTCCTTCTGCATGTGCATGAGATGAGATTCAAGACGACATCTGGAGCTGGTAGACCCGCCATCCATCGGATTGTGAGCGAACCGCCATCATCGAGTTCCCAACCATGTCCTGCTGATGGTGTTGGGACGTCTGGTAGGTTTTCAAGGCTGCGTCGCCAGATAGCCGCCTGATAGTTGGCCCTAAGCGTATGCTGCATCAAGGAGTCTTCACAAGGCGGCAATTGTCCAGATTCGATCTGGCCCTTCTTTGCACAGAACATGTGATAACGGAGCGAATTAACACCGACGATCTTCGTGTTCTTGGCGTACAGCTGACACGTGAAGGCCTGAATGCTATTGAAGACGTCTGTTGGTACATTCCACGAAGATCCCAGATCTGTGAATGCTTGAAGATACAGCTCATTCGCTTGCACAAGCTTCAAAGCCTTTATCTTTCCTTGGCTAGCCAGAGCACTCACAGTGTCACACCCGCTCCATGCATGAAGCCCTGGCAATGCACTGCAAACTCCAGACCCCAATACCGCAGCCAACTTTCCAACGTCGATCATTCTGACTCGAACCTTTGTTCCTCGTCTGATGAAGAGCTGACTATCGATGGTTCTGCTGAGATGAAGACTGATGATCAGAACGTCAGTGTCATCTGCCACTAAGATGATCGTCTTGTAGTGGGTAGCGGCGTGCTTTGCGTGGAGAAACATACGCGTGTCTGCTTCCTCGTGGCTACATTCGAGTGCTTGCACCAACTTCCACCTATCGCGGGTCAGTACCAGACATTTTTCACCACAGGTGACATACAGTGTTCTGTTGCCTAGCTTTTCGCGATTTGTTTCATGTTTCCACGACTCCGCCAGAAACACAACCAGTTTCTCCTTTGTCTGGCTGCAAGCAAGGAGACGCCGCCAGTTCATGATTTTGTGTGCGGGTCTGATCTCGCTGAAACTGATGCCTTCATTTGAACCGCGGTTCACACGCTCAGCTGCTTTGATGGATTCTTCTGTGTATGTGTCAAAGACAACATCGATGCGCTCACTGCCTTGACCAGCGTGAAGCGCTGCAGCAAGGATGCGGTCAGATAGTTCTTCGAACGTGGCGTTCTCGCCATGCATCTTTTGTATGAGAGCCATCGCATCAATTATTGTTGCACTTCGCTTGTCAACGTTCTCGGCTGGTTCCACAAGACCTTCCATGTGTTTCGCAAGTGCAGCTTTGTTCGTTTTTTTCATTGACCCATCAACGTTTGCCAAAGACCATGGTAACGGCCCTAGTGGGTGACAAAGGACAAGTTGCATGTCGAGGTTCCTTGTCTTGGCGATGAGTATCATGGTGGCAAACAGTTGTCTGTCAGCTCTCAGGACGATCTCCTTGTTTGTGCCCTTCACAACTTTCTGCTTGATCTTACCAAAGGTCTTCAAGTTTAGCTTGTTCAATGTGTCATGAAAGCCTGTTCCCTCTTCAAGACGTTTCTGGAAGCTTTGATACGCCGCTTCCCCCTTTTGCAGGGTGTTGAGTAGGTCATTAGAAACGTCCTCCCTCGCAGCCGCTCCGGTAGATATACTGAGAAGACATGACGGATCATCGGCGAATGGATTGGTCCAGTCATTTTCCAGTAGATCACAGATAGCTGTGACGCCAGACTCATCACGTTTGATGCGAGAAGTAGACAAGTCAGGGTGCTTGGCGTGAGATGTGTCGCTGCCATTCACAAGGATAGTTTCTCGTAGTTGCCTCAGTGCAGTAGCCCGATTTTCTGCAGTTAGATAGTATCGTGACACAGCCCCTTGTCGAAGACTAAAACCTCGTGTTCCTCCAGCTGTTTGCGTATCTTTGTTTACTGTTTCTTCTGTTGTCTGATCAACAGCGATTCTGGCAAATGGATTCCCTGGTCTAAGCTGTACGGAGAAGTAGCCTTGATTGAAATGCCTGTACAACTCGGGGCATGTTTCGTGGAGTTGCGTCATCTGTGCATAGTACACTGGTAGATATCTAGCATAGTTCACCTTGTTCATTGCGAAACACCAAGGGATCACTCTTCTGACACAAGCCAAGTGAAGCATCCAGTCGCCTTCTCTATCCGCACGAATCAACCCCAGCAGGGTCTCTACCATATCAATATACATCATCCAGAAGCGAGCCAGGTCTCCATGTTTGGTTCGCAGAAAATGTAGGTATTTCGCGAACATGTCAAAGCTCTGTACACATGAATCATCATCGAGAGCAGCAGCGAGAGTCTCGTGGCAAACATCCTCCTTGATGCTGCGAATTTTGAGGTCAGTGCTTCGAATCTGGGGTTCCTTGTCAGGATGATTGCTTTCTATCCACACCTGGAAGCCCTTCCAAATGATGCGCATTAGTGCCTCGTACATCAACTTGTGGAGTCGCACAGCACGGTTGTATTGCTTGCCTTCCAGAACCCTGTTGATGGAACCTTCAGCGATTACTCCTGACTCAACAGCTACATCCCGAAGGCCTGCATCTCCAAACATTTTCCCAATGCTCGACATGAAGTTACAGATGGTATGGAAGTTCCCCATCATGAGCACGATTCTTCCATATCGATCGACATCTTTCCATGCTATTTCGGTCGCCTTAGCAAATAGTGCCTGGTCTAGCACCACCGGTATACGCTCAAGCTGAAGTGATGACATGATGTTCAGAGCTTCTCTGAGGATTTCTTGCACTGTTGCCATATCTGTGGCAGGCGCGTTTATAGTCGGCAGGTAGCCAACTACATCTTCCGTCACCTGAACACGATCTCTAGTCATGATGTTGAAACCAGTCCACGAACTGATTGTCTGGTCGCATGGTTCCAGCATGCGAGTCATAATCCATACGTGATTTCGGCGCTGCGCAAGGGATGTTGCGCCTGCAAGAGTGTCAGAAAGATCTGCAGGCTTGATTGCAGGTGGGCCCTCTCGTTTCCCACCGCTGTATATTGGAACTAAATCGCTGGATGACGGGATAGATCGCTTCTTATCTGCTTTGGATACTGCCGATGGAGGTTGGGGCGGCAAACACGACTGCGACTTCGGTTGGACGATGATACCGTTGACGCGATGCGATGTTCCGCCACCACTCAGCGATTCCTCTAGCCTGTCGATGTTATCGAATGCTAATACAGTCGGGACCGAAGGGTGCACATGTGACGGAAGTGGTACTGTATCTTTCTCCACACTTGCTAATTTGTCTATGCATAGCGCTGTCTCGATTTCTTCCAGAACTGTGTACGAACATCCGTGCCCGAGTCGATTCAATATTCTGATGACCTCTGTATTACCGGTGAGCGTTTTCATGACCCACGGAAGTAGGACATGCTTCGATGTTCTGATGGTACCCCGGTGTACAGCATTGATGATATCTTGAGCCATCGACCATACCAGTGTGTCGGCACGCGCAGAGCTACCCCCACTCCCGCAAATCAAAGTATGCAGAAATACACGAAGAGAATCTGGTATCTTCACGTAATCTGAAGTGAGTTCTGCTGGCTGAGGCGGCCAACGTTCATTGTAATGAGCATCTTTGATCTGGTGTCGCAGTGAAGTAGCTGCACGCACAATGTTACTTTCACCGTCCGTTCGTTCAAATGCTTTCACTTCTGCTTTCAGGTTTACGCACTCTGCAGCAATCTCTCGCTTTGTCAGATTATCGGGCATCAAGTATACACGGTGTTTCACATTGAAGAAGATGAGCGATTCTCCAAACTCTCTTTGTAATGTGCGCTGCAGATTCTTCTTGATGGAGTCACGAACATCAACTGAAAATGTATCTGAAGACAGGATATCTGTTGCAACATCAACTATTGGAACAATCCTCGGGTTCAAGAACAAGTCAGTGCGAATGAAATTGAATATACATCGTATCATTTCTTTTTTCTCGATATTATCTTCAATGTCAGTTTCTACCTGAGGTTTTTGGGGCCGTGTGTAGTTTCTATAGCAGGAGAAGTGGTAGTGAGCCTCAGCTGCAACCATATCTCGTGTAGTCAATGCCAAAACTCTCTCATCATTGCGAGCTATCGCAGCATCTCTTATTGTCTTATCTGCTCGAAGTTCAACAGCCAAGACAACTGTTTCACGGGTACGACTGCCTTTTATGAATTTTGAAGCACGCTGGCAAAAAATGCATTTATCATCGTAGACCGTTGAAGTTGATCCTGTCTCTTCCCGTGATGATCGCCAGTATCAACTGAAGAACTTCTAGCTGCATTGGTCAAAGTAGCTAGGTGGTTTTTGTGAGTGAAGTCTGATCTACAAGCCCTATGGTATAATATTGGAATATTAGGAAGTTCAACTGCGCCTTCTTGGACTAGCTTTAGAATTGGATAAAAGTTTCTAACTGCGGCTGCGTCACACAATGTCTTCCAAGAACTGTTGCCCGCTGCCTTGCTTAGTTCAGAGAGTGGCGACTTCTTGCTGCACAGGATGCACGTTCCGGACTCAGGTTCAATCTTCGCCCGTTTCGCCTCGACACCGGCCATCTCAGCTGAAAGAACAAAAAGACTGACGTTAGATTACTCCGATATCCGAAAAGCTCGCCAGCTTACATAGACATACTCATCCAAGTCAGTGAACATGTTAGATGGCGCCACAATACAACTCTTTAATAGAGTTGTATGTGGCGCCATCTAACATGTTCACTTTTAGTTCTTAAGCCACCCACCCCCCCCCCCCCCCCTCAGAAATTAATCAGGTCACCGCAACAAATCTCAGACTGAGATATAGAATATAGAATATAGATATAGAATAGACTGACGTCACTTTCGGCACTGGGTTCTGTGGGTTGATTATCGGCGGGAAATTCCAACTGACATAGTTTCGGTTTGTGGAAAGTGCATGCCTTTTCATATATTTTTTGTGTACACTCGTGGTGGATGATATGTTTTAGTTTTTGAGTTATTTTTATAGACAGATAAACGGTGTAGCACAATGCATAATTTGGAAAATCATACCAGTGTTGTTTCACTAAAAAAAGTACAAGTCTAATAATAAAATATTGAAAAATATATGATTTTTTTTCGATAATTGATTTTTATAATAATTAATCTAAAACAAAATGCTTCATATTATTTTTTATTTAGACGGTACACATCGGACGTATATTTAGTCGTCAACCGCACATCGATAGCTAGTATAGAAGTCCAGATACACGTGCAACAATGTACCCCACCAAATGGGCATTTTCGAGCTGGGTGGTTTCAAAGATGGCGTCCATCCGGGCACTAAGCTACCGTTCTCAGATGTCCATCACACCTTTTCTGACACTTGAGACATTGGTCTAATGGAAAATCATAATGAGAATTACTCCCCCCCCCGGAGCATTCACTTCAAAAAATGGCCGGTTGGCTCAAGGACTATATGACAGTAAAACACATTGCCTTTTCTGCGGCACTGAAGTTAAGGAAGAGGGCCCAAAGCGAGGCCATGCAGAAACAGCCAGTTTTGGCTACGTGAAGACTGACGCATTTGTTAAAACTATATCAGTTCATTGCAAAACAAGGAGCGATGAATGGGCCCTTGCTGTTCAAGGCCGCATTGAATATTTTGAGGGTGATCTCCATGCAGCTGACTGTGTGTACCACAAGTCCTGCAACATTAATTTCCGCACAATGCGAGACATTCCACAACGGTTCAAGCCGACTGAGTCAAACAAGAGACGAAAAATGGGAAGGCCTAAGGACAGTGACCAGAATGAGGCTTTCGATAAGGTGTGCTCTTTTCTTGAAGACAATGATGAGGAACAGTTAACAATTACAGACCTCGTGGCTAGAATGGAACAATACCTGGGCGATAGTGAATCCAATGCATATGGGAACCAATACATGAAGGAACAGCTTAAAAAACGATATGGTGAATCTATATTCATGGCAGAGGGTAGAGGCTTAAAAGATATTGTGACATTCAGAGAAAAAATGTCCCAGATCCTCCGTGACCACTACAATGCACCACGAGAAGATGATGAAGAAGCACAAAAACGTGCAATTCTTCAGACTGCTGCAAAACTAATAAAAAGTGACATAAAAACAACAGTTGCACCACATGGGGATACATACCCAACTACTGCAGACCTAAGCCTTACTGCTGCATTGGGGTATGTCCCAACTAGCCTGCGATTCTTGCTGCAGCATCTTTTGGTCGGGAAAGATACATCTAGGGAGGTTGCTGGTATTGGACAAGCAGTCATCCAAGCAGTGCGTCCAAGGGCTGTAATTGCACCATTGCAGCTTGGTCTTGCAGTGCAAATGCATCACTTGTATAGGTCTCGTTTCTTGATAGATAGTCTATCAACCTTTGGCTTTTCCTCATCTTACTCCGAAGTGCAACGGTTTGAAGTAAATGCAGCCTCTTCTCTTGCTCCGGATGTGTTTGGAGGTGACACCGACATTCTTGATACATCCTTGTTATTTGCTGGAGACAATGTGGACCACAACATCATAACGTTGGATGGAAAGGGTACCTTTCATGGGATGGGCATGATAGCAGCTATTACACCAGGGCGTCAATCTAGCCACATCATATCTAGAAAGAAAATGTCTGACAGGAAGCTCGTCGAACTGACGAAGATCAATATAATAGATTACCGCTATGCAGAGCACGTCAACCGCAACCTCAAATTTCAGCCCCTCCCTTTGTTATCAATTTGTGATCGCCCAATTGACATATTATGGGAGATGTCATTTTGCTTCGAAAAGAGTGCACCAAATTGGCAAGGCATGATGCACTTTCTGCATGAGGAGTGTGATCACCCAGGGAAAGCCTCAATACAGTTTCTCCCAATGATTGATATGAACCCAGGTGACAAAACCTGCATCTTGTCAACTCTTGATTACCTGAGCAAACTTGCATCAAAACACAACATGCCAGCAATCATCACATTTGACCAACCGCTGTTTTGGAAGGCCTCTGAGATAGTGAATGCTCTTCCTGCTGATAACCCAATCCATAATGCAATGCTACTGCTTGGGAGCTTCCACACATTAATGAATTTGTTGGGTGCCATTGGAAGTTTGATGGATGGAAGTGGACTGAAAGAGATCCTGGAAACAGTGTATGGTCAAAATGCTGTTGTGCACATGCTGAGTGGGAAGGCGGTGCAACGTGCTTTTCGTGGCCATTTGCTTGTGGATCAGTGTCTTACACGTCAGGTTGTTGGCAAGATTGTGGAAGTTGACCCTGGGTTTCAAGAACAAGTGGCAGAACTGGAGCGACTGTACATTTCCCTGGAGACTGTCGAAAGTGACACTATAGAGTCTGTGTTGCAATCAGAGTGCATTCATTTCATTGACAATAGATTGAATCAGGAAAGGAATAAACTTGCAAAGGACTCGAAAACCAGTGCACTTTGGATCAACTACCAGCGTATGTTGGGAATTGCAAGGGCACTTGTGGCAGCTGATCGGACGGGGTCCTGGGATGCATCTCCAAGCCATATCAGCTTGCTTGCCGATATTTGCAGCTGCTGGCCATCCCAATTACCTGAAGTCAGCTCGACTCTATCTCGAGAAGATGCTTGCGTTAGAGGATGACAACCCTGAGGTTCATCAGAAGTTCCAATCTGGTTATCATGTAATCCGGTGCAGTGACCAATACTGGGCTGGCCTAGGCTCTGATCTTGTGATAGAACAGACATTAATGCGCTCACTGAAAAGCCAAGGGGGGCTGACTCGAGGAAGTGGGATGTCAGAGCACCAGAGAGCAGTTTGGACTCTGTCTTCAACCATATCGTCCTCCTACAACCTTGCTATGCAAGAACTGACCTCGAGTAGCTACTCAACAAGTGAACAACATAAGGAGTTGACAACATCCAGGGTGAGTCGAGATGAAGCTGATCGTGGCAAAGTTGCCGAAAAACTGGACAGCTTCACACCATTTTCTGATGACAAGTCATTGCGCAATATCATCACAGGGGTTACTGCAAATGAGGATGTCAATGTTCATGACCTATTCAAAGTAGGTAGTGACATTGTCAAGAAGATGGATGATCACCCAGCTTACTCCTATTCACACAAAAGGAGTTCTAAAGCCAAGACACTTGCATTCAGCAGGGCAGTCAAAGTTGCTGAGGACCGCACAATAGATCCAGCGTTACTATTCCAGAGGTTCTTAGTGGTGTCACAGACGGGAGATCTCCAGATAGGTGAAGTGATGAAATATGAACTCTGCCCATACCCAATGTCTCTTTTTGAGGCAAAAAACATCCTGCGCCAGCCAGATAAACCACAGTTGGCGGAGGCAATAAGGAATTATGCTACAACCAAATCTGACAATGCTGTCAACCAGACAGTTCCAGGAACAGATCACTATGTTCTTGACGGGGGATCACTTATTCGCCGCTTAAAGTGGACAGAGGGATTCACCTACAGTTCCATTGCAGATGAATATGCCTCATTTACAGTACGACACTATGGCAAAGCTACTGTTGTGTTTGATGGTTATGAGGCTGGGCCAAGCACAAAGGACTGTTCTCATCAACGTCGGAATAGAAACAAGAATGCCACCAAGGTTAACATTACGGAGTCAACAAAATTTGTTGGGAAAAAGGAGGACTTTCTGTCGAATGAGTCAAACAAGCAGGCAATGATACTGTTGATTATAGAGGTGTTGCACAAGGAAGGCTGTGAGGTGATCCAAGCAGAGGGAGATGCTGATGTTGAGATTGCAAAAGCGGCCGTCGCAAATGCGGCTCCCAGATCTACAACCCTCATTGGAGAAGATACAGATCTCCTTCTCCTCCTGCTCTTCTATATGGTGGAGACAAACTGCATTGAACTCTATTTCCGTTCTGACAAGGCAAAATCAAATGTCTACAATATCAAAGTCCTTCAGCAGATACTTGGAAATGCAGCCTGCAGAGATATATTGTTCCTTCATGCATTAACTGGCTGTGACGCAACGTCTCGTGTCTTTGGGATTGGAAAGAAGTCAGGGTTTCAAAGAATCATCAAGAAAGAAAAGGAACTGATAGACAGCTCAAAGGTGTTCTGTAAACCACAGCAGAGTCAGGATGTTATTGAAACTGCAGGCTGCAGAGCAATGGTGGCATTGTTTAAAGCAAATCAGAACGACTCATTGGCATCGATCAGATACAACATTCTCTGCAAAAAGGTTGCAAGGGCTAAGGCATTTGTCACTCCTGAAAGACTGCCACCCACATCCGCTGCCTGCAAGTTTCATTCTCTGCGGACCTATTACCAGGTAATGGAATGGATGGGCCTTTGTTGTGGAATGGAGCCAACGGAGTGGGGATGGAAGGTAGAAGGAGGAAAACTTGTTCCAGTGATGACAGACAAAAGCCCTGCTCCAGACATACTACTTCAGATGATTCACTGCAACTGTTCAGGGGGGTGCAAAACACTAAGGTGTTCATGTAGGAAGCATGGATTAGAGTGCACCAGTGCATGTGGACATTGCCAGGACAGCAACTGTGACAATATGAGTGTTGAACCAGACATAGAGGAGGAGGAGGAGGACGATGAAACTGCAATCTAAGACTAGAAGGCATATGGTACTTCCACATGTGTCAAAATTGTCCAATTTTTTATATGTGGCTTTCCATGTCATAGACTGGCAGAAACAATCAAAGAACATATATTTGTGCAAATATTTACTTTAAATTGCGAATGGTCTCAGGATTAGCACTGGATAAACTACCAGCAACGATCATAATACAAATATTGGTGCAAAATTTACTTTAAATTGTTAGTGGTCTGATGATTATCAGTCAATTTTTTTACGTTTTATCTGCCGGCAGCCATCTTGTTTTCTGACGTCACTGAGGGACTTTCCCATGCGTCAAAATTGTCCAACTTTTAATATGTTGTCTTCCACTTCATAAACTACTAGAAATAAGCATAAAACAAAAATTTGCAATTTTTTTGGGGTCAGGCAGTATATTGACCCGTCTATTATTTTTCGAGAAAATTGTGAGTTATTTGGAAAAAGTGTGAGAGTGCCAATATTTTTGGCCAGGACTGTACATAGTCACAAAGGTACTATTTTATCATTCAAAAACAACCGAGGAAATACAATATAGGTTTCTGGCAAATGCAATGTCTCTCAATGGGAAGTCAGAGTAATAAAGGTAAAGGTATTGCATTCAGCTATTCATATATTCAAGACATTAATACAGACATAGGACTCAAAGGTGTGCTCGTGCGAGTGCAGTATGTTCACGTAGCTGTGAATGTTTTAATTATAACATAAGTAAGATGCATTTTCCAAATCTTTGCCTTTTTTTATCTGTGTCATGACAGAGCACTGAACACTCCTTGCTTCGTTCATCACCAGCAGTGGAACAGGTGAGGAAATGTTAGAATGGATATCAGATATAGACCGAGTCAAGGATCCACTGCACTGATTTTGGTCATCTTGATAAGGCTAAGGTGAAAATATTCTAATTTATTAGGAGATAATAATAGATGTGTTTTTTTTGTTCTGACAACAGACTAATGAAAAGTCAGTGGTAACTCGTTTCACACAGTGGCAAACATCCCATCAACGTTTCAAAGATAAAATCCCAAGCTATGAGGAGCAGCTAAAAGAGACAGGACTTTTCACATTAGAAAAGGAGGCGATTACAAGGGGACTTGATTGAGATGTTTAAGATAATGAAGGATAGAAACAAAATAAGTGCAGAAGAGTTTTTCAGCAGAATGGAAACTGACGGGACAAGGCGTCACGGTTTAAGAGTGAAGAAGAGGAGAGTTAGGACAGTAGTAAGGCAGAGGTCTTTCCCTCAGAGAGAGGTGAATTTATGGAATGGTCTCCTTACAAGGGTAGTGACAGACGAGTCAGTGGATAGTTTTAGAATTGAGTTGGATAGGGATCTTGAAGTAGTGGGTATGGGGGAGGGTTACAAAGATGTTTTCACAATTGGCAGGCTTGATGGGCCTAATGGCCTTCTACATTGAAGTTCCTTGTATTCCCTTCTATAAAATCCATTGTTTATAATGTCTGTTGATGAAGACTGACACTAGCCTTCACAGAGACAGGTATTCCATTGTATCAGATAATAATATGGATGTTCCAATAGAGAATTCCCATAACTGCTTGCAAGTACACTCCCCCACCCCCTTCTTCCTCATTGTACATCAAATATTACATTACAACTTTTGAGTCTCATAAACTTTAGAGTGTGTATTCATAAACTCGTTATGCTTCGCCAACAATTGGACACAGACAGGTGTAAAGCTAACGCCCCATATGAAATTAACTGAAAAAGTTGTGATCAATATCTGACACCATTGGCTATCTTGGATTGTCATTTTATGATTCACGAAGGTACATACGTGACTTTTTATTCGCTTTTTCTGCCCCTTTCTGTAGAATGGTCAGTCATCTCCAAGTGATCCAGAGAGCACCTCAACACAGGGCCACAAAGGCCTTCGAATGTTGCAAAATCTGACATCAAGCATGTGGAACACAGAGACTCGCAAGCGGAAGGCCTGAAAGGCACTGCGGCACTTTGATCGTGGGACAAAACAGGATGAAAAATTACTGTACAGAATAATGTGAGCAGTAAGGCAGAGTAGTCAGGAGTCATAATGGAGTTGGTGGAAGGGAGGAGTGCAAAGATAGTATGGAAATTAGGAAATGGTCGATGGAAAGAAAGTAACATACAGATTAGAGTTGAGTATCAGTGAAGGACTTTTACAGTGGACACCTGAGTTATTTTAGATTTAGCACCTCTGGTGGGTAACTATAATGAGCAGGTGTATAACAGACTTTTAAAATAATACTTTCTTGGTTTTTCCTGGCAAGGAGCAATACTTGCCTTGAAGCAATGTATTTTACATGTTACATTCCTGAAGTTGAATGCATCTGTTGAAACTGCAATTATGTCATTTCCTGGTCGACATTGTGGAAAGAACCGCTTTTGGTTGTATGCGGTGAATGTATGGAATGGTCTCCCTTCAAGGGTAGTGACAGGATGAACACTAGGTAGGCCTGCTAACTTCTGCTGCATAAAGGAGCTTTTCCGCAACACAAAAACTGTGGCTTCATGTCCTGAAACATTGTGGTGCTTAGGGGTTTGATAAGCCAACAACAAGAGCCGAAACGAAAATGAGTGATGAGTTGACAAAAATAAGAATAGGTTGTATCAGAGTGCAAAGCAAACAAGTCTTCCTGTAAGCATGGAGATGATAGTTACTATACCTATGACTTGTTACCTTCGCCACCGAAGGTGGATGGAGGTTATGTTTTCACCCCTGTCTGTCTGTCTGTTTGTGAACAATATATCTCAAAAAGGTGTGGACGGATTCGGACAAACTTGGTGGAGAGGTTGGGTGTGTGACAAAGAAGAATTGATTCAATTTTGGTGAGGATCCGGATCCGGATCCGGCTAGTAGAATTTTTAAAGTGATTCTTCACCATTGTTAGATGGGGCCAAAAACTATATTTAGCATAATATCTCAAAAAGTTGTGGACGGATTTGGACGAAACCTGGTGGACCGGTTGTGTGTGTGACAAGACCAAATCGATTCGATTTTGGTGAAGATCTGAATATGGATTCGGATGCGAGAATTATTTAATTTTTAAGTGATTCTTCACCATTGAGAGATCGGGCGAAAAGCGATAAATAACATGATATTAAAAAAAGGTATGCACGGATTTGTACGAAACTTGGGGGATAAGTTGTATAAGTAACAAGAACAAGCCGGTAAGATTTTGGTTCAGGTCCGAATCTAGATCCGGCCTATCAGTGGGATACACAACATAAACTGTTCAGCCTTGCGGAGGTTTGCTCTCTACCGAGTGCCGTTCTAGTTCTTCCATGAAACTAGACCTCTGTATTAACAAAAACGTTGCTGCTGTTTTACATAAGTAGCTTTTTAATACCATGTTCAGACACTTTTTTCATCACTTTTTGTTTTTGTCATTTTCTCTTGTTTTTCTTCTCAGTATGTTTTAGTTCTAAGTGCTCTATTTGCAATGAATCAAAGCAGGGCTTTGGGTTGTGTATATTCAAATACTTGCTCATGTGTTCAGACCTTCATTTTTGCAGAGAGTTCCATGCTTTGCCTCATTATTGAACATAGTTGCGATGTACAGATAAGAGATTATTATGTTTTTACGTCTTTAATGATGGAGTGACAATGCTACAATCTATCCTTCCAGCTGTTATTTTGACGTCACACTACACTATCCTGTTATATCTTGTTCTCTACGAAACCCTATACAGTTGGAACACTGCGGTCTGGTCCTTAGTAGTCCTCATTAGTGTGAAGTCACGTGCTAACCAGAAAAGAAGGAAAAATATAGTGTAAACCTGTTTTAAACCTAAAACGGAGTCACGTTGTTAAGCACAGAGAGAAACAATTCATCGTCAGTATACCTTTTGCTGAAATTCCCATGACTGCTCACTCTTGTGAAGCCATACCTTGGCAGCTTGGCAAGTTGGCCAAACATTCCTTTATCTTCTGAAAAATAAAGGGAGACATTCGTCTTGCAGTGACTGAAAAATGCTGGAAAACGGCTAATTTTATACCTTTAACATTATGCATTCTCAAGAAAACAAAGCATTGCAACGTAAACTACAGAATAACTGCAAGAATGATCGCTTCCAAATACACTTGGACCAATATCTCTCCACATCAGCCTGGTGTTGGCTGAGCAGTGAGGGTGCCGGCTTGAGATCCAAGGATCCTGGGTTCGAATCCCGGTCGATCGCTCAATTAAAACCAGGGGGGTTGACTCAGCCTGTCATCCTTCCAAGGTCGGCAAATTGAGTACCAGTTCACTGGTAATTCCCTGTGTGTCGCAAGAGGTGACTAACGGGGTTGGTGACAGGAAGGGCATCCGGCCATAAAACATTGCTTCAATAAGGGGACCACGGTGCCCGAAAAAGGCCAACCCCTGCTCTGCGGGGGAAAATGGCCTCCAAAGGTGGTTTCAATATGTCTCCACATATGAATATGACGATAAGTAATCTGTCATAAAGTGTGATGAAATGATGGATCATTTTGAAATTACGTATTTACATTTTACCATAACTCTGGTCAACCGGTTTCAGCCCGATGCCGCAGAGAGCAGAACTGGTAACACAGAATGACCAGGGTATGGCCACAGCACAAGTTTCCGAAAACCAAAGTAAGAGGATAAATCAATTGTACATTGTCATAGCGTGCACACTTATTCAGGACGTGGATATTCAGGATATTCACACCACAAGGATTCAGAACCAGGACAGACTGAGAACAGACTTTGCCAAATGAAATGAAACCATCACAAAGATGATGGGAAGCTCAATTGTCTTGAGGATGCTTGTAGCATCGTTTTTATTTAATCAACAATTAGACCCGGAACTTATTGAGATTCCATTATATTGAGATTCCACTATCGCATGCTATTCTTCTTGCTTTCGTGGATAACTGGGAAGGCATTGTGAATTTTGACGAGAATGTTTATAACTTTACGATTAAGAAGGTGGATCAAAGAAAGTGAACCCATTTGTTGCTGGAAATTGGAAACTTCCCCGTATGTTTGCGCACACAGCTTTAGCATTGTAAAGAAAAACGTTCAAGATGTGATGGAATCATTTGTATATTTATGCTCAGCAAGTAAGGATTAAAGACTTTTTAAAGTAATTGATTTCAGAAACAGATGCCACTTTAAGAGGATGTAATTTTAGTAAATAAACACTGTTTGTTTGTGCTTCGGTTTCACGTACTTTGGGGACGTTTTCACGTACGGAACGTTTTTATGATCATCGTTTCATAAACATTCATATCTTTACATTTGGTGAAATTGATTTGAGTTTGAAGGGATTGGTTTTTCCCCCCTCTGTTTTAGAAACAATAATTGGTGACATTTTTCATGATTC
Source organism: Myxine glutinosa (assembly GCF_964187855.1). Lineage (NCBI taxonomy): Eukaryota > Metazoa > Chordata > Myxini > Myxiniformes > Myxinidae > Myxine > Myxine glutinosa. Next base: position 160,085,438 of record NC_136261.1, on the reverse strand, counting down.
AAAGCGTTGTAACTTTTGGGATATGCCAACAGGTGATTGTTAAAAAATAGATTAAAAAATTACAGGGAAAGTATATCTTTTACATCAGCCTTCTGCAAATTCACGGTTTATTTTAGCTTTTTGTACCAGGTTGCTGTTTCATGTAACTTCCATCAAATCACATTGTTTGTTCCATTGTGTTACATGAACTCAGCTTCAACCCCACAAACGGTTCCTGTAATTTATTTTTTTGTTTGCTTGGGGCTAGTTGGCTTTTTTTTGTATAAACACTACATTATACTGAGTTGAACTGCAACTTTCAATGAATAAACCAACTCTGCCAAGTTTTGTCATTTCCTTTGACATTATCGTTAACATTCTTCCATCATGTGTTTAAAATTGCTTTGTGATGTCTAAAATGGCAGTGACGGATGATGAGATGCTCTATTTGGACGAGGCATAAAAGGAAGGGGAAGGGTTTCTACCTTTCAACTAATTTTATGCTTCATGCATACAAATTATAAACCAAAGCAAAAATGATGTAACAGTTGGCCTGAGTTTGTGCTTTTGCCTCCATTAATCTGTTAGCCAAAGCAATCATGTGCATTGGCATGGAACAGCGGGCATTTTTCATCAAATACATTATTTATTTGTGTTGTTTATTTTAATTTTAAAGTTAATTTTATTCTCATGTGTTGTTTTAATTGTGGGCGAATTTTCTTTCTTTTGAAGCGTATCCATTGCCTACAAATCCCTAAGTACTCCACCATATGTCGAGTAAAAGGACAGTGCACCTGGACCTGGTTTCTCCATGTGTGCTTAAAATCCAGGGGGGCCTACCACAACATTGTGACCAGCTGCTTTTCGGACTACTGCACATGGAGATTTGATGACGACAATGACAAATAAAAGCACTTTCTAAAAATGTAAATCATTGCGTTCTGATGCCCTGGTCAAATTCCCAATTCCTGCAATAACCTATTCACCCCACATCAAATAGGTGACACATTCAGGGTTTTGTTTTCAGCCAAAGCAACTGCTTCAGCAGAACCTATGGGCAGGAAGTATTGTATAATTACCCCTTTGAGTTGAATGGTTACAACAATATTATAGACTTTAAACAGTTTGGATTGCGTCATGGAAGGCAGCAGGACATTTTAAGCATAATTTTACTGCTTTTTGTTTTTTACAAATAATTTGCATGTCTGTTGGGCCTTGTCTGCTGAGTAATTCAGATTTTCAAGGAATGACTTGTAAGTGTAATAAATGACCACGGATGCCCAGTGTGTGGCTTGCTATGGAGACCAGCGTTGCTACATAGTTATAGATCATGACTGATGATTAGGCCCACAATTTCAAGCAACTGAACCTATTCTATCCAGTGGATGACCATGGGAAATAGGTGGTGTGGGTTAGTTTGACGATCCTTCTGAAGTGACATGGTGAGAATAAGATTTATTAGGGTTGAAAGTTGAAACATGTTCCATTTCATCAGGCCATCTACTGTCGTGGCCAAAAATATTGGCGCCCTTGCACTTTTTTCAAATAATGCACCATTTCTTCCAGAAAATTGTTGAAATGAAAAAATATTTTGGTATCCACATATGTATTTCTTTGGTTTGCAGTGGAACAAAACAAAAAAAGGTGAAAAAATTACGAAATCTTATCTTATTCCACACAGAAATCCTAAAATGGTCCGGACAATATTATTGGCACCTTTTAGAAGTTGTTAGAAATAATGAGATTTCAAGCAGGTGATTCTCCTTTACTTTGGAAATGAACTCACCTGCGGTGAGTTGCCGGTGCCTGCAATATAAAAATCACTCATTCAACCAGTTTGAGTCGAGAAAAGGAGTTATTCTGCTGTTTTATGTCACTGTGTGTACCGCAATGAGCATGGAGAAAAGAGAGAAAACCAGAGAATTGTCTGAGGAGGTCAGACACAAGATTGTAGCCAAGCATGGATAATCTCAAGGCTACAAGTTCATCTCCAGAGACCTTGCTGTTCCTGTGTCCACCATAAGTAATGTTATCAGGAAGTTTAAGGCCCATGGCACTGTATCCGACATCGCTGGGCGTGGCCGCAAAAAAAAAATTGATCAAAGATTGCAGCGAAGGATTGTTCGAATGGTGGAGAAAGCACCTCGATCAACTGAACTTCAGACACCAGGTATGACAGTTTCAACTCACACCATCCATCGCCAACTCAATGAAAGGGGATTCTATGGTAGGAGACCCAGGAGGACCAAACTGGAGAGAGACTGACTGTTTCTTCCTTTTATTACAAGAGTACAAAAAATCAGTTATGTTCAGTCACAAAGAAACAAAACACAATAAAATGGTCTCAAGGAAAGGTTATTTTCAAATCATCATCATCAAGTGTGCATATGACATCATTAAAAACCCACTTTTCTTTAAAACATGTTAAATTCTTGTTCATTTTAAAAAACCGGTACTCTAGCTTTAGTCTTGCATTTACAAGAGCCTTAAGGGTGAGCAGTACATCACATGACGAGTCAGAAGCGTTTCCCATTTTTTTCTTCCTGGATTTATAAATTGCAAACTTGGCCTGGCCAATTAAAAAATTCATTAAAACCACATTCCTAAGGGAAGACGGTCCTAAAACACCATAAATAAAAACATTGTGATTGAAGAGGGAACCAAGCTTCACAAAGCGTTCCTGAAGGAATGTAAAAAGAGGTTGCAATCGTTCACACTCCAGGTATATATGCGGTAGGGTTTCAATGGATGCACAGAAAGGGCATAGATTAGAGTTAGCAGTAGAAAACCGGTTCAGTAAAACATTATAAGGTAAAATCCAGTGTACAAGTTTCCATTGAATATCTCCAACATACTTTGGAGTAGGCAAGAGATAAAAACTTCGCCAATTGGGGCAATTGGGTGGTATTGGGGGTAAAACATCCCGCCATCGAAGCCTCGGGTGCTCAGAAAATGTTTTTGCGTATAAAATTTTAACGTACGCGTTGTACAGAGTTTTCTTTGGAAAGGCGGGAAGGGATAATGCAGTATCATCAGGGCTGTTCAGGCCAGGGGACAGATTAAGTGGCGGGCTGAAGACTAGGAGTTTGGGGAAGTCACCCGCTGTTTCCTCGGGGGAAGGGCCAAGTTCCTCGCAGGTATTACGATACGTTGTGGATATCCCTTGAAGGAACCGAGAGATGATCCTGACAGATTTTATTCCGGCTTTTTGTGCCACAGCGGCAGCACTCAGCCGGCACCTCCCAGACTCTGTCATGAGGTCTTTCACTCGCAGCAGCTTGGCATCAACAAAACGTTGAACGAGTCCCCTATTATTCAAGCTGTTTTCCAGGAAGGGGTTGTAGCATAGGGGCTCGTTCAACAACATTTCCATGTTGTATGTTGCCATTTCACGGGAAAAGGACAGGGCTTGCCAGGCGTTCATCACCCCTTGGTAAAAGGTGGGCAGCAAGGATGAATCGATTTGATGAGGGTTCATCAAGAAAAGTTCTCGGTCGTAACCCAGCTTGCATGTGAGCTGTAATATGCAGTTAGCCAGAGGCCTCCAGAGTAGGGCTTCATCTCCATATACAAGTTGGCGCACGATATGAAGCCGGAAGACCATAATCCGGCTGCGGATATCAATAAGACCTTGGCCACCTTCAGCGAGTGGCAAGTATGCCACGGGGGGTTGGAGCCAGTGTTTCCCGCTCCAGAAAAAGTCGACAATGCTCTTTTGCAGTGTAATAAGAAGGCTCCCAGGCGGTTGTAGGCATATCATCTTATGCCATAGCATAGAGGCGACAAGATTGTTAATGACGAGAGTTCTTCCACGGTACGAAAGTTGGAAAAGAAGTCCTTTCCAGCGGGCCAGTTTTGCCATTACCTTGTCTGGTAATCCCACCCAGTTCTGCTGCTCAAAGGTGTTGTCTCCGAGGAAAATACCGAGGTATTTAATGCCACTTTTCTGCCAGTTCACTCCTCCTGGTAGGACAATTGGCGGGCAATCTCCAGGTCCTATCCAAAGGGCTTCACTCTTCTTCCAGTTTACCTGGCCTGAACAAGCCTGACAATATGTTTTTAGTGCCTGAGCCACCGCAGTGACGTCAGTACTATTTTTTATATAAATACAGACATCATCTGCATAGGCAGAGACTTTTAGCGGTGTGGTAAGAATTGATCCAGTGAAGCCAGAAATGTGCGTACGTAATTGGAGCAGAAGAGGTTCGATGGCAAGAGAGTATAAAAGTCCAGATAGCGGGCAACCTTGCCGTACTCCCCGTTGTACAGCAATGGGGCTACACAATACTTGATTGATTTTAAGAACACTGGATATATTACAATACAAAAGTTTAACGTACGAGATAAAAATAGGTCCAAACCCAAAATTCTCTAAAACTCTAAAAAGGTACATGTGGTCAATACAGTCAAAGGCTTTTCCTTGGTCAATAAAAAACAGACCAACATTCATATTAAAATTGTTACAAAACCGAATGGTATCACGGATAAGAAAGATATTATTAAAAATAGTACGTCCAGGAATACAAAAGGATTGATGTTCTCCTATTAGTACATTCATAAAAGGTTTCATTCGATTAGACAAGGCTTTGGCTAAAATTTTATAATCCGTACATAAAACAGAAATAGGACGCCAGTTCTCTATAAGTTGAGTGTCCGCTTTCTTAGGAATTAAGGTGGTGACTGCTCTCCGGCAACTCCACGGCAGTTGTCCATCCTCTAAACATTCATTCAATACCCGCAGTAGGTGAGGTCCAATGGTGTCCCAAAAAAACTGGAAAAATTCACTTGTCAGCCCATCCAGTCCAGGGGCTTTATCAGGTTCCAAGGCCTTCAAGGCAGCGGTGAGCTCAGGTAACCTAAGAGGATCCTCCAACTGCTGCTTCTGATCCTCCGCCAATGTTGGAAGGTTAGAAACAAGTTCCGATATTGCATCCTGGTTAATGTCATGTCGCATAAACCGTTGTTTAAAATGTTTCCGGGCACATTCCCTGATTCTGCCATCTTCATAAAGGAGTTCCCCATCATGGAGCAAGCGTGTAATCATTGACGAAGAGGCCCCCCTTTTAAGGCTGAAGAAGAATTTGGTTGGAGCATCAAGGTCGTGTATGTACCTCATCTTCAGGCGCAATAAAGCATTTTGTGCTCGCCTTTCGGATATGGAATTCAGTAAGGCCGTTTTTCCATGGATTTGTTGCCTCATTCCCTGGTAGCTCACACTTGCGGTTCCCTGAAGCTGTTCCTGTAATTCTTTCCTCTTGAACACCATACGCACGATATTGTTGGCAGAACAGTCTGATGTGCGTTTTGGCATTATCCCACCATTGTCTGAGGTTTGAGAAATTCCCTTGGGAGGCAACCAGAATATTCCAAATTTCCGGAAAAATGTCCTTAAAGGTACTATCATCAAGTAAGTTGTTATTAAATTTCCAAAAAGCACTCTTGTGTTTCGGGCAGGGGGCAGAAATTTTGAGAAATGTTGCGCTGTGGTCCGAGAATCCTGATGGGCAAATTTTGGATGACAGAACGAGGCGTTCAAGTGGAGGATTAATATAAAACTTGTCCAAGCGAGCAAGTACAATATTACCCTGAATGCATCGACACCATGTGTATTGCCTGATTGATGGGTGCTGTACCCGCCATATATCTGTCAAATTCATTTGTTTTAAAAATTTGGTGAGAGGGATTGTGGAGGCAGGATGGGGCTCTGCACTGTTCCTGTCGAGTTGGGGTTGGAGGGTGCAGTTAAAATCTCCACCAATACAAACATGATTGTCTTGGTTTTTTAGGGCGTTTTGACTGTCGAGGGACGTTAGGTGTGTCCCGAGGTCATTAAAAAAAACTCGCCGAGCTACAGGCGTACTTGGGGCATAGATATTAAAAATAGTATAGAATTTTCCATAGTAGTGGAATTCTAGGGATGCTAGGGATCCCTTGTGTATTTCGCCGAATTTAAGCGATGAAGGCGAAAAGGAGGGGCTAAGAATTATTGCGACACCGCCTTTGCGGGAGTCACCGTTACTAAAGAAGGACAGGCCGGGGAAGAGCCTACACCACTCTGCGACACAGCAGTCGTTGGCATGGGTCTCTTGTAAGAGGGCAATGTCAACTTTCTTCTGTAATAAAAAATCCCTTACTTGAACTTTACGGACAGAGCTACATCCTCCGTTAATATTCAGGCTACAAATGGAAAAACTCATTACAGCTATAAGGAGGAGTGACCACCACTCAATTTTTTGATAGCAGTTCATTCTTAGCTTTTTGCAACCACTTCTTTAAACGGTGACGTTGGGAGGAATTGAAATTAAAAACGTGGGGCCGTTTTACCATCAGTTTAGCGGAATGTATAAAATCAGGTAGCTCCGGAAAAAAGGTTTCTATTACAACATTCCTTTTTCGGAATGTGTCCTTAAGAAACCTTTTTATCTCGGAGGGAGGGATTGGAGGGATTTCTTCTTCCTTAAGGCTACCACATTCACTAACAGAGTCATCTATACACAAAGAATTAAGTTAAGCACCCCCCCCGTTTTTTTACAACCTCGCACATTACAAGTTTGTTGTCGTCAAAACAGTGTAATATACCCATGATATTGCTATATTTTCTGGAGAAGTGATATTATGGTCACATAAAAACATAACAATCATGCCGTTTTCAATATTTTATTCTGAATAATTTAAGGTGAAATTTTTTGGGAATTTTAGGCATATTTTCACCTCAATTTAAGTATGGAGCTATAGGTCCATCACGGACAGTGTGGATGACGTTTATGTTTTCTAACGTACAGTCATTGTTCTGAGAAGACCTCTAGCGATCTTTGCGTCAATAACGTGTGTAGGACCCACGTGATCGGATCACTGACTCAACCCTACGTCTCATAGACCCTGTAAGCCGTCGTATGCGTTGCTGTGGCAGGTTGTTCCATTCCCGATGTAATGCACGTTCCAATTCATCCAGATTGGCTATTGGAGGGACCATCTTCGCAACCTTAGAATATATGCCAATGTATACATATACACAAAGAATATATATTAGGGGGTGCTTAACTTAATTCTTTGTGTAGGGGTGCTTAACTTAATTCTTTGTGTATATATCAGATGGCTCAGATGGTGTGTCACACTGGTTTTCATCATTTATCTCCTCACCGTCATCACATCCCTCCACGTTATCGGATGGGGCATAGTCCATAGAGGGGGGGGGACGGGGAGGGAGAGAAATGAGCCATCTTCAGGGGAGGGGGGGGGAGGGGGGGCACTAATTTTTGTGGTTCAACCATATCAGTTTCTAGGTCAGTAGACAAGGGCGAGGATTCATCCACATCTATGTCCTCCAATACCGAGAAACGATTTTCTGTGACGAGGGACAAATCTAGGCCAGAGAGGAGGGGCTGTCGGTTTTCAGTTGTAGGTTTTTTTAAAGAGGTGACCGTTTTCATCTGTTGTTTGCAGATGTCTTTTTCCTTTTGGGCAGACTAATTGAAACTCGTCCTGGTTAGTGGGAAGAGATTGCAAGGGTTTGGGGGGAGGGGGGGGGAGGGAGGACGTGATCATCGGGAGGGGGATCCCATCGGCTACCACGGCGGGAGAGGTAGGATCAGTTATAGCAGGCAACAAGCTGTGATTGGACGATGTCGCCTGGGGGGTGAGATCTATAGTTAACAGGAGATGGCTGCAATTAGATCCTTCAGTAGAGGGAGGGGCCCCTGTTTCAAGGGGAGGGGAGGGGGGTACGGCGGGGGGGTTTGGATTGGTGGTAAGAGGGCTTGGGTCGGTGGTGGACAGATTGGGATCAGTGGTGGTAAGGCTTGGGTCGATGGTGGGAAGGTTCGGGTCGGTGGTGGGAGGGCTTGGTTCGGCGGCGGGAGGGCTTGGTTCGGTGGTGGGAAGGTTTGGTTCGGTGGTGGGAAGGCTTGGGTCGGTGGTGGGAGGGCTTGGGTCAGTGGTGGGAGGGTTTGGACTGGTGGTGGGAAGGTGGGGGGGGGGGTGCTTATTCCCGGTTCGGAGGGGAGGTTGCACTTGTGGAGAATTCTCTTTTCGGGGGCAGTCATGCTTAACATCCCCAAATTGTCCGCAGCCAAAACATTTTAGAACGTTGGTGGACACGTACACTGTATATTCGTTCTGTTGATGTTTTAATTTTATTATAAGGTTTAAATCCTTCTGGGAATTTTTTAAAATCATAAATACTTGCCGCCGGAATGAAACCACGTGCCTTAAATCGTTGTTTCGTGACCCGAAGGGAATCATGGAGATACGAGACACGATGGTACCGTATCGGGACAACTCTTTAATTAGTACATCGTCGGATACAAATGGGGGGCAATTTGATATCACGACTTTTATCGCTGGGCTATCTAGTGGGGAAATCATTACAAATAAATCTGGATCGATTGTCAAACCCTGTTCGACAATTTGTGGGACACAATCCACGTCGGACAAAAAAATAACGATCCGCTTGTTCATCCGCGAAGCGGCAACAACCTTGTCGATCCCGACAACACGACCGGTTGCGAGGACAACGTCCTCGACACTAACCTCACGTTCCGGAGGTACACAAAAGAACCCGTGCTTACGGGTCAGGCTCTGAAAGGCCGTAAATCGAGATAGTGCAGCTGCCATGCTGGAACAGCTGCACTTACAACCCCTCCCCAACTCGGGGAGGGTGAATATATAATACAATCTTCCCTACCCGAACTCCGGGAATGGGAAGCAATCAGACCTCTCCGATTTCCTAACTCGGAAAAGGGAGGCAACAAAACAAACTGAAGGAAGGAATAAACGAAAGGAAAAAAAAGGAAATAGAGGTTTAAGATGAAGGAGCAAACACCGATCGGGCGACGCCCAAAAATCGGCGACCCTTACCAGCGATCACCCTGTGCTCTCCGGCTCTCTCTCCCGTCTCAATGTATATGGGAATCACCAGGAAGACTCCACGAACAGGTACAAGGACACAGAGGGGGGAAAACGGGGGGGACGGGGGGGACGAGGGGGGAAAACGGAGGGGGGGGAAAACGGGGGGGGAGGGGGGGAAAACGGGGGGGGAGGGGGGAAAACGGGGGGGGGAGGGGGGGAAAGAAACGGGGGAGGGCGGGAGGGGGGGAAAACGGGGGGGGGAGGGAGGGAGGGAAAACGGGGGGGGGAGGGGGGAAAACGGGGGGGGGAAGGGAAAACGGGGGGGGGGAGGGGAAACGGGGGGAGGGGGGGAAAACGGGGGGGAGGGGGGCAAAGGGGGGGGGAAACGGGGGGGGAAACGGGCGGGGGAACGGGGGGGGAAACGGGGGGGGAAACTGGAGGGCGGGGGGAACTGGGGGGGGGAATGGGAGCAACAACACAGAGCACTCACAGGCCTCCACAAGCAGACGCCATGACAGTCAACAACCGAGGATCAGCAATCGCGCAAACGACCAGCAGGGGGGGGAATGGAGCAACAACACAGAGCACTCACAGGCCTCCACAAGCAGACGCCATGACAGTACAACCAGCATGCAAACGACCAGCAGGGGGGGGGAATGGAGCAACAACACAGAGCACTCACAGGCCTCCACAAGCAGACGCCATGACAGTACAACCAGCATGCAAACGACCAGCAGGGGGCGCGAGAGAGAGAGAGAGAGAGAGAGAGAGAGAGAGAGAGAGAGAGAGAGAGAGAGAGAGAGAGAGAGAGAGAGAAAGAGAAAGAGACGGGTAGAGAGAAAGAGACGGGTAGAGAGAAAGAGACGGGTAGAGAGAAAGAGACGGGTAGAGAGAAAGAGACGGGTAGAGAGAAAGAGACGGGTAGAGAGAAAGAGACGGGTAGAGAGAAAGAGACGGGTAGAGAGAAAGAGACGGGTAGCGAGAAAGAGACGGGTAGAGAGAAAGAGACGGGTAGAGAGAAAGAGACGGGTAGAGAGAAAGAGACGGGTAGAGAGAAAGAGACGGGTAGAGAGAAAGAGACGGGTAGAGAGAAAGAGACGGGTAGATAGAAAGAGACGGGTAGAGAAAGAGACGGGTAGAGAGAGAGGTGGGTAGAGAGAGGTGGGTAGAGAGAGGTGGGTAGAGAGAGAGAGGTGGGTAGAGAGAGAGAGGTGGGTAGAGAGAGAGAGGTGGGTAGAGAGAGAGAGGTGGGTAGAGAGAGAGAGGTGGGTAGAGAGAGAGAGGTGGGTAGAGAGAGAGAGAGGTGGGTAGAGAGAGAGGTGGGTAGAGAGAGAGAGAGGTGGGTAGAGAGAGAGAGAGGTGGGTCGAGAGAGAGAGGTGGGTAGAGAGAGAGAGGTGGGTAGAGAGAGAGGTGGGTAGAGAGAGAGAGGTGGGTAGAGAGAGAGAGAGGTGGGTAGAGAGAGAGAGGTGGGTAGAGAGAGAGAGAGGTGGGTAGAGAGAGAGGTGGGTAGAGAGAGAGAGGTGGGTAGAGAGAGAGAGATGGGTAGCGAGAGAGAGATGGGTAGAGAGAGAGATGGGTAGAGAGAGAGAGGTGGGTAGAGAGAGAGAGGTGGGTAGAAAGAGAGACAGACATAAACATAAGAAAGCCCGACTGAAGTTTTCCAAAACACACCTGAACAAGCCAAAATCCTTCTGGGAGAATGTCTTGTGGACAGATGAGACTAAATTAGAGCTTTTTGTAAAGCACATCATCTCTGTTTACAGAAAACAAAATGAAGCCATCAAAGAAAAGAACAGCTTACCTATAGTCAAACATGGAGGAGGTTCAGTGATGTTTTGGGGTTGCTGTGCTGCCTCTGGCACCGGGCGCCTTGAACGTGTGCATGGCATCATGAAATCAGGAGATTACCAAGGCATTTTGGAGCGCAATGTTCAACCCAGTGTCAGAAAGCTGGGTGTCCGTCGATGGTCATGGGTCTTGTAGCAGGACAATGATCTCAAACACACTTCAAAAAGCACCCAGGAATGGTTCAAGACAAAACTCTGGACTATTCTGAATTCTTAAGAGTCCATATCTAAATCCCATTGAACACCTGTGAGGAGATCTGAAAACAGCAGTTGGGAGAAGGCACCCTTCAAATCTGGGAGAACTGGAGGAGTTTGCACAGGAAGAGTGGACCAAGCTGCTAGTAGAGAGGTGTCGGAAGCTCATTAGTGACTATAGGAAGCGCTTGACTGCAGTTATTTTGTCCAAAGGCTGTGCGACCAAATATTAAGTCTTGGGTGTCAATAATTTTTTCAATGCTATTTCTTTTCATTTTCTGAAATGCGAATGAGAGAAATGTCAACTTTTAAAATTTTGATTCGCTTCCATTGTGTAACTTTCTTCTTTTTTTACCTCACATCGAACGAAGTTCAGGGGAGCATATGTGATGGCGCATCGTCCGTCCATCCTTAACCACTTGAAACTTTTTCTCCGAAACCGCTGATGGGATTGCGACCAAATTTGGCACAAATTATATTTGTTGTGTTGTGACTAAAGTTTGTTCAGGGCATAAAAAAAACTCGCGGTCTAAGGTGGTTTACCGGGGGTCAAAGTGGATCCAGGTTTGACCTCCCAAAATAGATATTTGCATTTTCCTCTGAAACTACACACACTACTCCGATGTAACTTAACCACAACCTTCATCACCCGTGAGGGTTTTTTCCTGGCATTTAAAAAATCTGGGTCTAAGGTGGTCTATGGGGTAGGGGGAGTCTTTCCCCGCTATTTTCTTCTTCTTTATTCTATGTCAGTTTCTCTTCCTCTCAAGCTGCTTTTCATTTTCCTTCGTATTTTCGGCCCTTGTTCACCCCTTCCCCCATCCTGTCTTCCCCTTTCCCCACTTTTTGTCAAGGTCTTCAAAATAGGTATTTGCTTTTTTCTCCGAACCTACACACACAATTTTGATGAAACGTCACTACAACCTTCATCATCCGTGATGTACCATTGGAAATTTGGGGTCTGAGAAGATACACGGGGGGGAAAGGGGGGGGGGGGGAGGCGGGGGGGGGGGGGGGGTGGAAGGTTGCCCCCCAAAATAGGTATTTTTTTTGGTTTGTTTGTTCAAAGTCTTATGATTATGTTAGTATGATTCTACATGCTGCCCTGTCTTCTCGCAACCATTGAAATTGGTTTAAAATACCATTAGTCGGTGCAGTATACTGTTTATTCTACCAGGTGAGCGCCAGGGGTATTGCCCCTATGTTTATTTTCTTTTTAAATTGGTGGCATGCGACAGCTCAAACAATGAGATATATATTGTTTCACTTCAGCTCTCTCCCAATTTTACAAACTTCTTTTTGCAGTTCCTGCTTTTTGAAAATGCCCTCTCAACTTTGAATTCATGATTTGAACAGCACCTCTGCCATTTTTGGATGAATTAAACCGAAAGCAGTTTTTTTTTTTTTTTTTTTTGTGTATACAAGATCGAGGCTCGTGAAAGAGCTAACATTAATCACACAAAAAGTCAAACCGACACACAAAACAAAAAATAAGGGGAGCGGCAGACAAGATGGGGAGAGAGGGAGAGAGGAGAGAGGGGAGAGAGGAGAGGGGGAAGGACACAAACACAACATTTGAGAGCAGGGACAACGGGAGAAATGTGGGAGGGGGAAGAGGTATAAAACATATGAACACTGCAAGGACTTCCAGGAAAGAAGTTGGAATTTCAAAAAAAAAAGGAAAAAAATGTGTATCTGGGGTGAATTAGCGCGGGTAGAAAAGATCAAGGTTTTGGATGGGGGAAGATAAGAGATGGTGGTGAACAGCTGTTTTAAAGACCTGGAGGGAGGAGTGGGATTGAAAGGAGTGGGGGAGTTTGTTCCAGAGGCGGGAGAACTAAATGTATGTCCTCTCATGGTGAAGGGAAATCCAAGATGGTTGCACTCTTAAATATGAAATTGAAGGAGCAGCGCTCCTGCTTGAGACGGACAAAGTGACGGACAAGACACAAACTCGTCCGAGAAGATGTTTATTGTATAATCATCTCGGGAACTCTAAAAGCCCGTTTATCGGGTTCGCATATATATATCCAAACCAAAAAGCATACATCAGAACCAAAGCCACGCCTCTCAGGCGAGGCACGCTTTGGTGGTCATGTGACCGACAGGTGCAAAGGATTATAACCTCGGCGCCGCGGTTTGGCCGCCGGTTACGTCACCGGCTTGGGCCAGGAGATTCTGTTGCTGGTCTCGAGCTTTGGGGGACCCATGGGTCGCTACAAAATCACGATTTTTAAAAAAGCAGTGAGTAAACTTGAGTTGCAACATACTAAATATCATTTGTGCCAAGTTTGGTTACAATCCAAGAAGCGGTTTCGGGAGAAGAAGTTGCAAGTGTTTACGGACTGACGGACAGACGGCGCGCCATCGCTTAAGCTCCCCAGAATTACGTTCCAGATGAGCTGAAAATATTATAAACCACAAACACGTATAATTGCCTTTTGAAACAGTCGCTGCTGCTAGTTAACCATAAACCGAAAGGGAGGTAAACCCAGGCTGTGCTCAGTTCCCAAGCAGCTAGCTAGCGCTTGCCAAGCAAACCGCTTCCTAACAACGGTTTTTTATGGAGTGCTTGCTCGAATGCTTAAAGCGCTCAGCGAGCACTCCACAAGAAACTTGGTAAATTAACATACCCCCGATGTTCCTGAGACCCGATCCTAGATCTACGTTAATCTACATACCCCAGACGGGAATGACGGTTCCGGTCGATCTCGTAGTCGTAGTGAACGGGCGTACGAGTACTTTTAAATGGCAAGCATCAAGTAAGGAAGCAGCACGTACCATTTTAAAAGTCTTTAGTATGACTCGGCTGGGGTTTGAACCACCAACCTCACAAATTCAGTGCGGGCGCTTCAACCATTACATTAGCTTACACCGCCGTGTCTGGTTAAAAGAGTAACTACTCTACTTTGTGTTCTATTTGAAAAGAAATGTCATTTTATGTGTTTTAGAGGATTTTCCTATAAAGCCTCGCTTTAAAAGTGGTATTACCTAAGGTAATCCAAAAAAATAAAATAACGTCGTCCTGTGTGGGTTCGAACCTCCACTCTGGGTTACGAGTTGAACGAACCAACCGTTGAATCACAAATTATTCATACCCTTCTTCCGTCTTTACGCTTCTTCTTCATCTATTTAATTTTTCTTCTTCTTCTTCTTCTTCTTTCGACGCCACGTTGGTGTCAGTTTCTCTTCTTCTCAAGCTGCTTTTATTTTGCCTTTGTATTTTCGGCCCTTGTTTACCCCTTCCCCCATCCTGTCTTCCCCATCCCCCAATATTTGTCAGGATATTCAATCTTCATTTGCAAAGGAATTGTGTCGTTCACGGCGAAAGCCTTGAGGAAGTGCCATTGGTCAATCTGTGATCTGTCTTCCTATTTCACGATCAACAAAACTTGTCGGTTTGTGATATTCATCCGTGGATGAAAGAGTCATTGTGACTATAATATAATGATAATGATAATGATAATGATAATGATGATTCGTTTGTTTATCCTTTGGTTTTCCCAATTGCAGGTAGACCCGGAAATCTCACGGTGCGTGATGAGTCCTGAGATCTGAACCGTCGCATCAATCATTGTGTTGTGTGTACACTACTCACTACTGTATGATGATGTATTGTTGTGTGTGTACACTACTCACTACTGTATGATGATGTATTGTTGTGTGTGTACACTACTCACTACTGTATGATGATGTATTGTTGTGTGTGTACACTACTCACCACTGTATGATGATGTATTGTTGTGTGTGTACACTACTCACCACTGTATGATGATGTATTGTTGTGTGTGTACACTACTCACTACTGTATGATGATGTATTGTTGTGTGTGTACACTACTCACCACTGTATGATGATGTATTGTTGTGTGTGTACACTACTCACTACTGTATGATGATGTATTGTCTTGTGTGTCCACTACTCACTACTGTATGATGATGTATTGTCTTGTGTGTACACTACTCACTACTGTATGATGATGTATTGTCTTGTGTGTACACTACTCACTACTGTATGATAATGTATTGTCTTGTGTGTACACTACTCACTACTGTATGATGATGTATTGTCTTGTATGTACACTACTCACTACTGTATGATGATGTATTGTCTTGTGTGTCCACTACTCACGACTGTATGATGATGTATTGTCTTGTGTGTACACTACTCACTACTGTATGATGTATTGTTGTGTATACACTACTCATTACTGTATGATGATGTATTGTTGTGTGTGTACACTACTCACTACTGTATGATGATGTATTGTTGTGTGTGTACACTACTCATTACTGAATGATGATGTATTGTTGTGTGTGTACACTACTCACTACTGTATGATGATGTATTGTTGTGTGTGTACACTACTCATTACTGTATGATGATGTATTGTTGTGTGTGTACACTACTCACTACTGTATGATGTATTGTTGTGTATACACTACTCATTACTGTATGATGATGTATTGTGTGTGTACACTACTCACTACAGTATGATGATGTATTGTCTTGTGTGTACATTACTCACTACTGTATGATGATGTATTGTTGTGTGTGTACATTACTCACTACAGTATGATGATGTATTGTCTTGTGTGTACATTACTCACTACTGTATGATAATGCATTGTCTTGTGTGTGCACTACTCACCACTGTATGATGATGTATTGTCTTGTGTGTACACTACTCACCACTGTATGATGATGTATTGTCTTGTGTATCCACTACTCACCACTGTATGATGATGTATTGTCTTGTGTGTGCACTACTCACCACTGTATGATGATGTATTGTCTTGTGTGTCCACTACTCACCACTGTATGATGATGTATTGTCTTGTGTGTGCACTACTCACTACTGTATGATAATGTATTGTCTTGTGTGTACACTACTCACCACTGTATGATGATGTATTGTCTTGTGTGTACACTATTCACCACTGTATGATGATGTATTGTCTTGTGTGTCCACTACTCACCACTGTATGATGATGTATTGTCTTGTGTGTGCACTACTCACTACTGTATGATAATGTATTGTCTTGTGTGTACACTACTCACCACTGTATGATGATGTATTGTCTTGTGTGTACACTACTCACCACTGTATGATGATGTATTGTCTTGTGTGTCCACTACTCACCACTGTATGATGATGTATTGTCTTGTGTGTGCACTACTCACCACTGTATGATGATGTATTGTCTTGTGTGTCCACTACTCACCACTGTATGATGATGTATTGTCTTGTGTGTGCACTACTCACTACTGTATGATAATGTATTGTCTTGTGTGTACACTACTCACCACTGTATGATGATGTATTGTCTTGTGTGTACACTATTCACTATTGTATGATGATGTATTGTCTTTTGTCTACACTACTCACTGCTGTATGATAATGTATTGTATTGTGTGTACACTACTCACGACTGTATGATAGTGTATTGTCTTGTGTGTACACTACTCACTACTGTATGATAATGTATTAGGGCGGGTCATACTCAGGTGCCAAAATGAATCTGAAGGAAATCCTAACATGAGGGGTGTCTATATTATGTGTTTTTTTATGGGGAATTCAAATATGAGTTTATTTTTTGGATAGGATAACTCTAACCTACATCAATTTGTATTTCTAAATTGCCAATTTTACCCTTTCGAACCCCTTTATAAGATATTAAAAGATATAAGGGAAATCATTCATATTGATACTGACACAGCCAAATCAAATGTACATATTTATTAACAGGTGAACTGCATGTATATCACTGGTTACAACTACAAAGATCAATCTCCTTACTTCTTGAACTTTACCAGGTTGCACAAGTCCTGCTTTGACTCATTCTTGGACATCAGCCTCCTGCTGGTCTCCTGAGCCCTGATGCCTCCATCCCTCTTTTCCTGTGAGAAGTACTTAGCAGAAGCCTCAGTCACCATTTACCAACCCTCTCAATGCTTTGTGTGTGGCGAGGCCAGTTGAGCACCTCCATGGGGGTGTTGATGAAGTTCTTCACCTCCGAGGTGCTTAGGGAGCAGGTGAGAGGTGGCTCTGACACACCTGACCAGCTGATCAAGTTACCAATGCTGGAAGCATCACAGTTGATGTCAGGTGTCTTTCTGGTCCTGACAGAGGAGTCCCCCAGCTGAGTGTCTGGGTCCCCCTCTCCCCTGATGGCCAGGATTCTCTCCACCCCCTCAGCCCTCTCCTTCTGATCCTCAGAGCACAGCAGTGTTTGGAGGATGGCTTCACTGTGGGCATACCAAGCAGATCTTCTCACAGTCGGCATCACAAGGTCCAGCACCTCCTTCCCCTGGGACTTGAGGCAGTCCAGCTGAAACAAGATGTGCCTGGGGCCCTTCGATCCAGGAGTGCTTGACTTTCACGTTGAACCAACATGGATAATACACTCCAATGATGAATTCCACAATGAATTGCAGATTCTTCCGGTTCTTTCCTTTCAGTCCACGCTTTGACACCCAGAGCCTGAGAAGTCTGTTCGCTGTGGTGAGCCAGCGGCTGTGGTTTACTGGTCCAATCTCCACGAGAGCCAGCCTTGCAGGAAGCACTCCATCCCTGATTGCACAGACAATTTTATAGCCATAGTGTTGATCAGTTGAGAGATCTTCAATGGCCTTGTTGTCAGACAGCTTGATCAGTGGACAGCCAACAAAGATCCAGGTGAAGTTTGGATTGATATCCAAGTCTGTAGCAGAAGCAAGGAGCTTTCCTATTGGCCCGGAAAATGTGTTGTCTGACAGAGTAGGGCCATCAAGGTGAACAATGAGATGGCGCAGGGGAAGTTCACCAGTGTGCAGGTTGCACACCAACCAGACCAGCTTTCTCCCCAGGTGCAGCTCAAGCTTCCGCATTACTCCAGCTTTCACACCAGTGTTGACATTTGTTGAGTCTCCTCCAATGGCCCACAAGGTCTTATCAAAACCCCTCTCTTTCAGCCAGGCAAACAGGACCTTAGCAATCTGCTCCGCATGTGACTCCTCTTTAGTTGCTTTCTCTGGGGTAAAGTGGAACAGATAGTAGCTACCAGGCTCACTAACAACACTATAGTGTTCTTCCTTGATCTTTGCAGGAAAAGATTGGTCACTGCCCTCAGCTTCCATCATCACATTGGTCAGGTCAATCCGCCCATCAAAGAGGATGCAGGAGATCCCCCCCTCCTCCCTGCACTTCTCATCAAACTCTTCCCCCAGCTCTGTCATCAACTTCTCCTGTGCTCTATTGACCTTGTTCTTATCAATCACTTTACTTGTATTGTCTTCTGTGATGAGTCCTGCATCAATCAGAGCTGCAGTTGCTATCGCTGCAGTTGGCCTCAGCCCTATGCCATACCTTACACTAGCAAGGGCAATGTTTGGAATCTCATCATAGTTTTTCTGGACCTTTGCTGAAGCTGCAGGCTCAGTGTCAGTTTCAGGTAAGAGCTCAACTTCAGTGACAAACTCATCTTCAGCACCACTTCTCGCCAATTCCAGATCCTCGTCACCATCTGACAAAAATCTCTCAACATCCTTCCTGGCTGCCTTCTCTGCTGCTGCAGCATTTTCCTCCTTGCTCCTCCTTTTCTCTGTATTCTTTTTCTTTTCCCGCCTTTCCAATGTCCTCACCTGTCTCTTGTGCTCTGGCAGATCAGGGCTCCCCATTTGGTGGGGTCCTTTACTTCCAACCTTCTCTTTCTGTCCCTTGATGTAGGCAAGATCTTTCACAGGAATCATTTTCTCTCTGCTGCAGGAACAGTTAAGGTGGGCTTGGATCACACAGCCCTCACCGGCCTCACAGCCTCCCCCCTCACAACTGGTAATCTGACACGCAAGTCAAAATATCAAATAACTTGTCTAATTGACAATGAACCTCTCTTTGGCATCAAGTTTGCCCTTCCCAAGAGAAAACTTCACTGCCTGATTCCAGACCTCCTTGAGCTTGGACATGATGGTCACCTTTTCATTGATAACAGGAGGCTTGAAAAGAGCATTAGCTTTGCTCCACTGACAAATCAGACCAGGGTAGTTGTCAGACACGAGCTGGTCCACTGGGTACTGATGTATTGTCTTGTATGTACACTACTCACTACTGTATGATGATGTATTGTCTTGTGTGTACACTACTCACTACTGTATGATGATGTATTGTCTTGTGTGTACGCTACTCACTACTGTATGATGATGCATTGTCTTGTGTGTACGCTACTCACTACTGTATGATGATGTATTGTCTTGTGTGATGCATTGTTGTGCATCTGGTGTACGATAATGCATTGTTGTGTGTGCACTGGTGTACGATAATGCATTGTTGTGTGTATACTGCTGTACGATAATGCATTGATGTGTGTACACTGCTGTACGATAATGCATTGTTGTGTGTACACTGCTGTACGATAATGCATTGTTGTGTGTACATTGGTGTACGATAATGCATTGTTGTGTGTACATTGGTGTACGATAATGCATTGTTGTGTGTGCACTGGTGTACGATAATGCATTGTTGTGTGTACACTGCTGTACGATAATACATTGTTGTGTGTACACTGCTGTACGATAATGCATTGTTGTGTGTACACTGGTGTACGATAATGCATTGTTGTGTGTGCACTGGTGTACGATAATGCATTGTTGTGTGTACACTGCTGTACTATAATGCATTGTTGTGTGTGCACTGCTGTACGATAATGCATTGTTGTGTGTGCACTGCTGTACGATAATGCATTGTTGTGTGTACACTGGTGTACGATAATGCATTGTTGTGTGTGCACTGGTGTACGATAATGCATTGTTGTGTGTACACTGCTGTACTATAATGCATTGTTGTGTGTACACTGCTGTACTATAATGCATTGTTGTGTGTGCACTGCTGTACGATAATGCATTGTTGTGTGTGCACTGCTGTACGATAATGCATTGTTGTGTGTACACTGCTGTACGATAATGCATTGTTGTGTGTGCACTGGTGTACGATAATGCATTGTTGTGTGTGCACTGGTGTACGATAATGCATTGTTGTGTGTGCACTGGTGTACGATAATGCATTGTTGTGTGTGCACTGGTGTACGATAATGCATTGTTGTGTGTACACTGGTGTACGATAATGCATTGTTGTGTGTACACTGCTGTACGATAATGCATTGTTGTGTGTGCACTGGTGTACGATAATGCATTGTTGTGTGTGCACTGGTGTACGATAATGCATTGTTGTGTGTACACTGGTGTACGATAATGCATTGTTGTGTGTACACTGCTGTACAATAATGCATTGGTGTGTGTATACTACTGTACGATAATGTATTACAATGTATTGTATGTATGCAACTGTACAATAATGTATTATAATGTATTGTATGTATGCAACTGTACAATAATGTATTACAATGTATTGTATGTATGCAACTGTACAATAATGTATTATAATGTATTGTATGTATGCAACTGTACAATAATGTATTACAATGTATTGTATGTATGCAACTGTACAATAATGTATTATAATGTATTGTTGTGTGTACACTACTAGATGGGGGTAGAGGCATACATTTAGGACCTTCCTTCGCCCTTCGATATTGATTGCAAACATTGAGTTGCTGTCGAAGGAATGCCTGATGGTCGAGCTTTCCATCCACCTCCAAGTCTATCAAGAGATAACATGCTTCAACATGCAATGCATGCTTTACATTTGCAGCACAGTGATATCGTGTTTACTCCTTTTTGAAGGCTGACAGAGCTTTGAGGTAGAAGACTCGTCAATGTGTGGGCCATCCTTCGGATGGATGTTAAACGGGCGTCCCCTCTGCGGGCATTAGTTGGCGGATGTTAAAGATCCCATGGTGTCCTTCATGAAGAGTAGGCGAGCTATTGCCGGCGCCCTGAACAAATTACAAGTTCCGACACTCATTTCTGGTATCAAAGTGGCGACCTGTCCAGGACTGTTACCTTAGCCGAGAAACTGCTTTGGCAGCACTGACACTGCATAGAGCGAATAAAATATTATATTCAAATAATACTTTTTTATTATCATTCCTTCCATTGTTTGTCTTGCCACGTGGAATTTATTTGAAGTCCCTTGATTCGTCACAGAAAAGTTTAACTACCAAGTTTTGCTTTTTGCATGTAATCTATCAGAAATTTATTTTTCAAAGGGAAATCAAAACCTTAAAGAGCATTTTCAAGCAAATGGTGAAATAATATATATATATATATATTAATTTTTTTATTGTTTGTATTATCTGTCCAGGAGCACCCGGCAAAATGACGGTCACAAACATGGGATTGACCGTTAATTTGGTGAACAGCATTGTGGGTGTCAGTCTCCTGACTATGCCCTTCTGTTTTAAGGAGGTAAGTTGCTGTCTTATTCCACTTTGCTTTTTCTATTGTTGCTTTTCCACATGAACCTTTTATCTGGTTCTCATCGTTGTTGCTGATAGAACAAAATGGTGACGAATTATTTTTTAAAGGACATGTGGCATTGAAAACTAGAGAGTTAATTGAACACATTACTTCGGGCAGTCTTTTTTTTTTTTTTTTTTTTTTTTTTTTTTTGTATACTGAATCGAGGCTCGTGAAAGAGCTAACATTTATTTCACAAACAAATCAATCAGACAAACAAAACACACAAAAAGAGGGAGCGGAAGACAAGATGGGGAGAGAAGGGGAAGCACACAAACCACAACATTTGAGAGCAGGGAGAAGTGTGGGAGGGAGAGAGCTTGGGGGCAGGAGGCGTGGGAAGGGGG
This sequence comes from Myxine glutinosa, assembly GCF_964187855.1. NCBI lineage: Eukaryota > Metazoa > Chordata > Myxini > Myxiniformes > Myxinidae > Myxine > Myxine glutinosa. The sequence continues at coordinate 160,063,830 of NC_136261.1, read as the reverse complement.
GGGGGGGGGGGGGGGGAGAGGTATAAAACACAAGGGGACCGAAATTAGCGGGGGTAGAATAGATAAAGGTTTTGGATGGGGGAGTATAAGAGATGGTGGTGAACAGCTGTTTTAAAGACATGGAGGGAGGACTGGGATTGAAGAGAGTGAGGGAGTTTGTTCCAGAGGCGGGAGAAAAGAGGAATGAAGGTGAGCAGAAAGTCTTGATTTTGGCAGTTTAACCATAAGAGGGTTGCAGGCAGATCTTGTGCGACCTGTAGGAATATTTGGGGGACAGAGCCCAGAGAGAGCTGGGGGGACAAGGCCAGAGACGAGTCGGTAGAAGACGGAAAGACTTGTCTTGAGAGTCTTGAGAAGACAGTCTTGAGAAACAAGGACATGGGCGGGGTCTGCGAGCGGCAAATTTGATTTTTCGTGATGACGTAAAATGCCGTAATATTTTGTACAAGTACTGATAAACGCAGGGGCGGTCCAGGTGATTCTGAGCACCTGGGCAAAAGTCAAGGATGAGGCCCCTCACACCCCCTTTATTCCCAACCAACCCACTAAAGAAGAATAAAGCGCCCAATTTTCACAATGCATGTCCTTTCAATAACGCACTATAGTTTGAGATTTGACCTTATTCTCCAATATTCACCAAAATAAGGCAGAAAACGTAGAACTATTGCAATAAAAAAAGAAAATGAATATTATAATAGGAATGCAATGAATCTAGATCCATGTGACATCTCAAAGTGTAAGTGCATTGTATTGAGCTCAAAAAACAACACACTCCAGCTATAACTCGCAAAAAATGGGGTTCGTGAGGTTGGAGTGTTTCTACCTGTTAGCCCTAACGTTACCACTGCTGCCGCTGGCAGTTTCAACCGACTGCTGCCGGCGCTGCTGCTTCATCCGTGGATTTACTTTTGAAGAAATTTGTAACTTTTTGTAAACATGTAATTTCTTCTCTGCTTCTATTTTTTTTCGTTTTTCTGCCCCACTTGGATAATTTTGTTTCATTGCTTCTGGCTAACGTTGCTTTCGGTAGCAGTGCCGATGTACTTCTGTAATAGCCAGTTGAAAGCATGAAACATATCACCACGATCAGTTGATGCCTAAAGAAGAAGAAGAACTTTGCCTCCATGGGCCTTAAAATAACGTAAGCTTGATTGATGACGTCATTTTTTTTTTTTTTTTTTTTTTTTTTTTTTTATTATACGAACGACGAACAGTGCAAGTTAGATTGATTACGTGTGGGTGTCATTTAAAAAATACAACCTACGAACGCGAGTTGAAAAATTAATATGCGAAGGGAATGTAAACATCTGGTACTAGAACGGCACTCGGTAGAGCGCATACCTCCGCCAGGCTGATCAGTTTCTGAGTTTGTATCCCACAAAACTACTCACTCCTGTATGATAATGTATTTATCAGTTTTGTATCCTACTGATAGGCCGGATCTGGATTCGGACCTGAACCAAAATCTTATCGGCTTGTTCTCGTCACCTAACCAACTCGTCCCCCAAGTTTAGTCATAACTCATCCTCAACTTTTTAAAATATCATGTTATATAATCGCTTTTCGCCCGATCTGTCAATGGTGAAGAATCACTATTCATGAAGAAGAACCCATATTCAGATTTTCACCAAAATGGAACCAATTCTTCCTTGTCACACACCCAACCGGTCCACCAAGTTTCGTCTGAATCCATCCACAACTTTTTGAGATATCCTGCTATGTATTGTATTTGGCCCAATTCTCCCAATGGTGAAGAATCACTTTTGAGATAGTTTGTTCACAGACAATCAGACTGAAGAAAAATCACTCATAGAGCAACACTTGGCAAAATATAACAAAGTAAAATGGCACTCATAGAGCATCCTTTTGACCTCAAAAATAATGGGTGGTTGAATTCAATGACCTGATATGCAAATCGTCTTCAAATTTCAAGTTAATTGGATGAAAATTGACAGTTTTAGAAATTTGGCCTATACTATGTTTAACTTGTGACCTATGTTGACGTCAAAAATAGTTGATGGTTGAATTCAGTATGCTGATATGAAAAGCCGATTCAAATTTCAAGTCAATCAGATGAAAACTGAGGATTTTAGAAATTTGAAAAGGTTGTTGACCTTTGGCCTATGTTGACATCAAGAATAGTTGGTGGTTGAATTTAGTTTGCCAATATGAAAATCCTATTCAAATTTCAAGTCAATCGGATGAAAATTGAGGATTTTAGAAATTCGGAAAAAGTGGTTGACCTTTTGGCCTATGTTAACCTTTTGGCCTATGTTAACCTTTTGGCCTATTCTGATCTCAAAATAGTTGTTGGATGGATTCAGTTAGCCGAGATGCAAATCCTGTTCAAATTTCAAGTCAATCGGATGAATATTGAGGATTTTAGAAATTTGGAAAAAGTGGTTGACCTTTTGGCCTATTGTGATCTCAAAAATAGCTGGCGGTTGAATTCATTTCACTGATATGAAAATCCCATTCAAATTCCAAGTTAATCGGATGAAAATTGAGGACTTTAGAAATTTGAAAAAATGTGGTTGACCTTGTGACCTATGTTGACCTCAAAATAGTTGGTGGTTGAATTAAGTTTGCTGATATGAAAATTATATTCAAATTTCAAGTCAATAGCAAGTATAAGTGAGCAGACAGACAAACACACACACAAACCGGTGATCAACATACTCGTCCAAAAAATTTTTTTTTGCCAAGTAAGAAACAGTCATGGGTGAAAACATTACCTTCATCCACCTTCAGTAGCAGAGGTAACTAGATTTTGTTGGAATTTTTTCCTATCAGAGAAATTTTATATACAGTAATGCAAATACTATCAGATTTTTCATTCTATATACTGGGAGTTCTATGTCATCCTTCGTAACATCTTCGTAACATCAGTGACATCTTTCGTAACATCCCTCCACCAAACAACGGAAACTACAAAAAACACATCCACACCCACATCACCATAAACGCAACAAACAACCTGGACCCAAACAGTATCTTGAGCACAAAATCCCCACCCATCACTGATTACACAGAACTCTCCAGGTCTGATCATGTTTACCTTTCATGCCTTCGCTGTGGACACCACCCACAACTTTTACACTACAAACATAGACTCGATGACACCACTGATGACACCTGCAACAACTGCTAGACTGCCCACACACAATAAAACATATCATGGAAGACTGTGTTGTCCTGGCTTCACATAGGCAAGAACACAACATCTTGGATATAAGGGACCTCTGGGTCACTACTGTGAGATCGATTGGCTTTCTCCATGCCGCTGGTCTGTTCAAGCAGAACTGACTGGGTCAACACAACAACAACAACTATAACACCCGTCTCAGATTGAATGTCATGAAGGGTAGCAGAACTGCTTTCATCAGTGCTGCACTTGAAATGGCAGGGATACATAAAAGCAATGACGCTCAACCTGAGTTGTCTAACAGCTGTATCCGTCGTGACAATGATGATCTTGAGAAACTTATGAGAATCATAAAGGCCTCTGCTGATCCCTTCAACTTGGAGTCAGAATTACTGACAAATACATATACAGGGAAAAGTGTCAAACCAGATATATCTGATTTTCTACTCAGCATCGGAATACAGGGAAAAGTGTCAAACCAGATATATCTGATTTTCTACTCAGCATCGGAATAGAGGGAAGTGGAAGACACAATTGCATTCATTCAGGAATATGACGACGATTTAGCTCGGTTTAAGAAAGCTATTTCACGAAATAAATTGAAGACCTTCGCGGATCAGGTAACCAAAAACACGCATTCACATGATGCTATTGTCAAAGACCTGCGATGCAATAGAGACATGCTTGGGATTGCAATTATTGCCAAAAAGAGAGCAGTTGATCCTGAGTTCCTGCTTACATATCCATTGACATCTGTGCCATTGACAATGTATCAAGCCGATGGTACAATTGTGGAAACAGGCAAAAGTGTGTTGCTCTCGCTGCTTGAAGAAAAGGTAAAGGAACACGGGAACCCAAAGGAAATCGGTGCGCATCTGATTGATGGGAATTTCATGTTACACTCTGCCACCAAATCTGCCTCGAGCCTATAGTTGCATATACTGTCGCACGCAGTGTTGCATGTTGTTCTTGCCTACCCTTCAAAAAGACTGTGAACGAGAGCGTTGTGGAGCTGAAGAAACCATCTTCTTGATATCTCATCCTGAACAAGTGTGACTGAAAGATAGTGTAAACCCCCCAAATCAACATCCATCAAAATCCACCCTGAACAGTGATTCAAACCCCGTCATAGAGACGTGTCTAATGATACAAATTTTTGAACCCCATTCAATTAAGCCTGCAGACATATCTTCTAATCAGGAAATTATTGATTATGTTTAAAGAATTATTCTATCAACATAGACGTTCTGCCATTAACATCAGCTTGTAGTACAATTTCTTTTGAACTGGATGTCGCCATCAGATGTCGCTCTTATTGAGACGTCAAAGCCTGCGACCCTTTTTATTGTATGCTTTCCAAATGACCATTCTTGTCCAAAAATGCCAGGAATTAACACTTCTTGAGCATGATTTCTATTTCTAATACCTTTGATGTGATAATCACGGCGAAAAAGTTTCTTGTATGCAAAAGTGTAATTGAGGATTTTTGACCCACTTTTTGGATGCTTCAAGGCCAAATGCCCCCTTCTTATCTGAACATGCCAAGAATGAACATTTTTTGAGCATGAATTTGGTTTTCGATACCTTTGATGTGATAAGAATAGGAAAAAAAGCTTCTTTGTATGGGGAAGTGTAATTGCCCCCCTTTTTGAACCTTGAAAAGTAATGCCAGTCAATTTCATTTATTGAGTTGCATTTTTAAATCACTGTTTATATTAGTATTATAGGACTGATATGAGACGGGTACGTGAAAGTGTAACTGGAAGTTATATCAGGAGCGTGAGGGAGGGGTTGGGGGTCTACACCCCCGGAATGCCAAGAATGTGACGCTCAAGAAATGGGTTTTCTTTGCTACTCTACTGACACCTATAGATAGCGATCATCAAACTTTTTGTATGCAATAGTTCAATTGAAATCAAGCTGGCTCCCTAACTATTATTACCTCCGCCCCCAAAGATGAATGGAGGTTATGTTTTCACCCTTGTCTGTTTGTCCGTTTGTTTGTTTGTGAACAAAATATCTCTAAAAGTTGTGGACGGATTTGGACGAAATTTGGCAGAAATGTAGCATATGTCACGAGGACGAAATGATTCGATTTTGGTGAAGATCCGGATTCGGATCCGGCTACTAGAAATTTTAAAGTGATTCTTCACCATTGGGAGATGGGGCCAAAAACGATACAAAGCAGGATATCTCAAAAAGTTGTGGACGGATTGGACGAAACTTGGTGGACCGGTTGAATGTCTGACAAAAATATATTAGATTTTGGTGAAGATCTGAATATGGATTCGGATATGATTATTATTTCATTTTTTAAGTGATTCTTCACCATTGGGAGATTGGGCCAAAAACTATACATTGCGGGATATCTCAAAAAGTTATGAATGGATTTGGACGAAACGTGGTGGACAGGTTGTGTGTGTAACAAGGAAGAATCGATTCAATTTTGGTGAAGATCTGCATATGGATTTGGATATGAGAATTATTTAATTTTTTTAGTGATTCTTCACCATTGAGTGATATGGCCAACCAGGCGGAGGTATGCTTTCTACTGAGTACCGTTCAGGTATTCATTATGATATGCTAGAAGGTACCAAATTGTCATTTACATAATTATATATGTTGTAAAATATTAGTTAATGTATTATGAGTTCTTTAAAATGTATACTTTTTTTCTATGTGATGTTAACCTTAAGAAATTCTGATGCTAAAACTTTAATAAAGTCCTGTATTCCTAACTACTACTTGTTAGCAAGTATATTTTCTGCCAAACCAAAAGCCATTTTTACATTAGATCATAGCTAACTATGGACGATCTAATTCATGAATAAAACAAATATGAATTTTAAAACAGGATATCATTGATGAGATAATACTGTACAGTAGTTGAAAATAAATGAATATGTTAATACACCCCACAGTGTGGTATCATCTTGGGGTCGTTGCTCTTGCTGTTCTGTGCCTGGATGACGCACCAGTCCTGCATCATGCTGGTGAAAACTGCTGTGGCAACCAAACGCAGGACATACGTTGGTTTGGGTATGTTTTCAGCTTCATAGTGCATGATAGCTTGGTTTGTAGCATGCTTTTCTTTGCAGTATCGGGTCTTGGGTACAATCCCTGATGAGGGTCAAACCTGTGACTCTAAAATTGTCATTTTTGGTTTAATTCCACCAGGGGAATCTACCAATCCATCTAAACTTTAATCTTGCTAAATGGTTAAGGTGGCTGGCTTGAGATTTTAGAGTCTTGAGTTTGAACCCCTGTTGTGTCGTTACATACCAGCAGGTGGGTTGACTCAGCCTGAAACCCTTCTAATGTCGACAAAATGAGTACCAGCTCACTGAAACCAGGTCACTGCATCAGTGGCACAGGCGCATTTCCAGAAAATGATGCAACCAGCACCCACAAGCTGCATGCAAAATAATAATAATTATCTAAACTTCAAGTCTAAAGAATGGTATATTGGAGAATAGTCGGACCCACAAATGTGGGGGCATTGTTTCAAGTGAAAAAGGGGGGATAGGTTCCCAGCAGTTCCCGATTCGTGGAAAATCCTGTAAATGTCGAGGAAAATCCCGCAAATGTAAAGGAAAATTCCGCGAATGTCGGGGCATCATTTCAATGTGGAAAAGGGGGACAGCTAATTGCACTAATAGATACGGTGGAGTGTTTCATTCTGTACAGTAACTCGTGGGGGATGATGTGTTTTCGCTCTTTTTATGTTCAGTCCCCCCATTTTAGAAAAGCATAAGAATTGAAACAGATTAACTGAAAGTAAGTTAAAGTAGTATAATAGTTAGTATTTGGTCATATATCCCTTGCATGCAATAACTGCATCAAGCCTGTGACCCATTGACATCACCAAACTCTTGGTATCTTCCTTTGAGATGCTTTGACAAGCCTTTACTGCAGCCATTTTCAGTTGTTGTTTGTTTTGGGGGGTTTCTGACTCTAGTCTCCTCTTCAGCAAGTGAAATACATGCTCCATTCGATTTAAATCAGGAGTTTGACTTGGCCAGTCTAAAACCTTCCACTTTTTTCCCCTCTGATGAACTTCTTGGTTGCGTTGGCAGTGTGTTTTGGGACATTGTCTTGCTGTATGGTGAAGCGCTGCCGAATGAGTTTGGAGGCATTTTCTTGTACATAGGCAGACAAAATGTTTCTGTACATTTCCGAGTTAATTCTGCCGTTGCCATCATTCGTTACATCATCAACTAGAACGGCACCCAGTAGAGAGCATACATCCACCTGGTTGGCCATATCACTCAATGGTGAAGAATCACTTTAAAAATTCTACCAGCTGGATCCGGATCCGGATTTTCACCAAAATTGAATCGATTCTTCCTTGTCAAACACACAACCTGTCCAACAAGTTTCGTCCAAATCCATCCATAACCTTTTGAGATATCCTGCTATGTATCGTTTTTGGCCCTATCTCCCAATGGTGAAGAATCACTTAGAGAATTAAATAATTCTCATATCCGAATCCATATTCAGATCTTCACCAAAATCTAATTGAATCGTCATTGTCAGATACCCGACCGGTCCATCAAGTTTCATCCGAATCCGTCCACAACTTTTTGAGATATCCTGCTATGCATCGTTTTTGGCCCTATCTCCCAATGGTGAAGAATCACTTATAAATTATATTAGCCGGATCCGAATCCGGATCTTCACCAAAATCTAATCATTTCGTCCTTGTCACATACACTACACCTCTGCCAAATTTCGTCCAAATCCGTCCACAACTTTTTGAGATATTTTGTTCACAGACAAACGGACAGACAAATGGACAGGCAAACGGGCAGACAGACAGACAAGGGTGAAAATTTAACCTCCATCCACCTTTGGTGGCGGAGGTAATAAAGATGAGTTAAGCCAGTTCCAGAGGCAGACATGAAAGCCCAAGCCATGACACTACCTCCACCAGTGTTATATGGCACTCTTCCCTCCAAGGCTTCAAGCAGGCAGTGCAGTACCATTTAATATCATCCCCCCCGCCCTAATTACCTCCATTAACCTTTCAATACCCAACCCTTTTACTTGTAGGTTAGAGTGTTTCCTCCTTCCCCATTCTCTTCTCCTGTTCATCAATTTCCTTGCTTATTGTGTCCACCGATTGTCCGCCACTGTTAGTTCATACCCATCGGCACTTTACTGTTATATGTATGTATGTATGTATGTATGTATGTATGTATGTATGTATGTACAGTCACGTGAAAAAGTAAGTACACCCCATGTAAAGTTTTGACTTTTTCAACATATTTCAACATACAGCTATTTGATCTTCATTTCAACAATATTGATAGATAAAGGTGATATAATACAACAAATATCATGAAACATTTACATTTTGTAGTCTATTGTATAATTTAAATAAACATAAATGCAAATTTCACATGTGGAAAAAGTAAGTACACCCTTGGCTCTAATGGGTGGTATTGCCCCCTTTGCTGCGGTGTAAGTACTTACTTTTTCCACATGCGAAATTTGCATTTATGTTTATTTAAATTATACAATGGACTACAAAATGTAAATGTTTCATGATATTTGTTAAATTATATCACCTTTATCTATCAGTATTGTTGAAATGAAGATCAAATAGCTGTATGTTGAAATATGTTGAAAAAGTCAAAACTTTACATGGGGTGTACTTACTTTTTCACGTGACTGTATGTATATATATATATATATATATATATATATATATATATATATATATATATATATATATAAAACACAGTTTGTGTGTGTGTAATGTTACCGATAGACTCCTAAACGGAGAGGCTCACGTGCTTGATATTTGGCATAGACATGGCCATTGAGCCTGGGAAGAACATGGCCGACCTAAAAAAAAAAATTTCATAATATTTTTTTACCATATTTTTACCTCAGCGCATTTCAGCGAGGAATATTATACACGGAATCTGACCGGCGGCAGAGCAGCGCGCTGATTCGCTCAGAGCGATCACGTGATGTTCCTTGCCGCCATAAACTCACAGTTACGCGTTCGCACGTAATTCTGAGCGAAAAGCGATTGCGTTTTTTCACATTTCAGCGAGGAACATTGCCATTCACACCACATAGGTTTTTTTTTCTTTCATCTTTAGATCCATATTTTTTTTCAGCGAGGAATATTATACACGGAATCTGAATCGGTGGCAGAGCAGTGCGCTGATTCGCTCAGAGCGATCACGTGATGTTCCTTGCCGCCATAAACTCACAGCAAGTAGCATAGATTTTAGCATGATTAGCATTTAGCATGATTTAGCATAGATAGTAGCACGTTTCACATAGATTTTTTTCAGCGAGGAATATTATACACGGAATCTGAACCAGTGGCAGAGCAGCGCGCTGATTCGCTCATTCGCGCTCATTGATGACGATCACGATCACGTGATCACGAATGATGTTCGTGACGCGATCACGTGATGTTCCTTGCCGCCATAAACTCACAGCAAGTAGCATAGATTTTAGCATGATTAGCATTTAGCATGATTTAGCATGATTTAGCATAGATAGTAGCATGTTTCACATAGATTTTTTTTCAGCGAGGAATATTATACACGGATTCTGACCGGTGGCAGAGCAGCGCGCTGATTCGCTCAGAGCGATCACGTGATGTTCCATCCCCGCCGCCAGTTGGCTTCACTTTTCACGGAGTATGAGCGTTCTATATATTTTCAATTCAGTGCGCCCGACTCGCTCACGTACTTGCTTTGTGGCATAGACATGGCCATTGGGCCTTCACGGTGTAATTTGTGCGAGGCTTTTGTCCGAGTGAGCTTGAGTCGAGAGGGCGAATGTACGGGTTGGGAATGTACGGGTCTCCCTTCCCCCACCCGGCAACGTTGGTACTGGAGGGCGTCACAGGATCGGTGAGTCTCCAAAATCCGCTTCGTGCTGTTGCGAAGATTCAGGACGATGTCGCGATTGTTGTGCTGCTCTCCGACCATGAGAACTGCAACGTCATTGTTGACTGGCCCTCCCCTTCCCTCCCCCTTCCCCCTCCCCCCTCCGTCCTCCCCTCCCCCTCCCCATCCCCCTCCACCCTACCCCCTCCCCTCCCCCTCCCCCTCCCTTTTCCCCCTCCCCCCTCCTCCTCCCCCTCCCCCCTCCCACCCCTCTCCCATCCCTCTCCCTCCCCCCCTCTCCTCCCCTCCCCCTCCCCTCCTCCCCCTACCCCTCCCCTCCCCCCTCTTCTCCCTCATGTTTATACACGGAATGCCGGGTACTTCCCCCCCCCCCCTCTTCTCCCCTCCCCCCCCCTCTCCTCCCCTCCCCTCCCCCCCTCTCCTCCCCTCCCCCCCTCTCCTCCCCTCCCCCCCATTCCCCTCCCCTCCTCTTCCCCCTCCCCTCTCCTCCCCCGCCCGGCAATGCCAGGTACTTCTGCTAGTGTGTATATATATGTATGTATGTATGTATGTATGTATGTATGTATGTATGTGTGTATGTGTGTATGTATATATATATATATATACACTGAAACGCAAAAGAAACTTACCACCTTTGAAACCTTTAAATATCAACAATAACACTGCGTGTAGTAAATGTGTGAACTTATTTGTGGACAATAGTGTCCTCGCTGTCAGACAAAACGGTCACGGATGGTCACTTGAACCTTCAATGGTCACTTCATAGCACAGCTGTTGAACAGCCGTTTTGACTGTCAGTGATTAGCCAAGGGGTACGGGATGATTTTAATGAGCTGCACGTGATGTCTTGATATTGGCTTTAAAAAGGCCAGTGCAAAATGGGCATTTTGACCGAAACATTTGACCATTTTGACCAACTTCAAAAGACCGAAAACACAAAAGAAACTTACCACCTTTGAAACCTTTAAATATCAACAATAACACTGCGTATAGTAAATGTGTGAACTTATTTGTGGACAATAGTGTCCTCACTGTCAGACAAAATGGTCACGGATAGTCACTTGAACCTTCAATGGTCACTTCATAGCACAGCTGTTGAACAGCCGTTTTGACTGTCAGTGATTAGCCAAGGGGTACGGGATGATTTTAATGAGCTGCACGTGATGTCTTGATATTGGCTTTAAAAAGGCCAGTGCAAAATGGGCATTTTGACCGAAAAATTTGACCATTTTGACCATTTTGACCAACTTCAAAAAGACCGAAAACGCAAAAGAAATTTACCACTTGTTTGAAATGTAATAAAATTGTAACAGTTCAAAATAAAACAAACCAACAATTGCTAATTGAAACATTGGCCTTTTATTGATGACATGTCAAGTTTTTGACCAAGATACACCATCTCATCAGTTTGTTCTACAGTACAGAACAGCACAGGATGCAATGTCAGTCCCCTTTCAATAGCGTGTATGGCCACCATTGTTTTGGATACAGGCAGTGCATCGTCGGCGTATACTGCCTACCAGTCTTTGGATGGATTGCTGCTGGATTCTGTCCCACTCAGTCCTCAATGTCTGAAGCAGCTCTGCCCGTGTCCTGGCCCTGCCAACTACGCGTCTCCCAAGCTCATCCCACAGGTGCTCGATGGGATTCAGGTCAGGGGAGAGCGCAGGCCACTGCATGGTGTTGATGTTCTCGCCTTGGAGAAATGCAGTGGTAAAGCGAGCAGCATGGGGACGAGCGTTGTCATGCTGAAAGGTTCTCAGTTCTGGGTGGTCTAGCAGGAATGGCAGCAGATGAGGTCGCAGGTTGTTATCCACATACCACTGGGCGTTAAGATTCCCATCCACAACCACCAGTGGCGTCCTGTACCGGCCTGATATGGCTGCCCACACCATCACACTTGGGCCACCCCACCTGTTGGCTTGACGCACGCAACAATCGGCATATCGCTCGCCAGTTCTTCTCCAGACACACTCACGCCCATCAGGACTGTCCACACAGAACCTTGACTCATCGCTGAAAGTGACCTCGTTCCACTGCGCCAAGGTCCACCGCTGATGCTGCTGGCACCATCTCTGACGGTTGCGGCGATGGGCAACCGTCATCACGGGGCCTCTGTATGGTCTTCTGGCAGTCAGACCATAGTCATGCAGTCGTCTTCGTGCAGTATCATTGGAGATCCGTGGGTTTGCACGCCCCGGAGTTTCTGCCGCAGTGTGGGATGCTGGACGGAATCGATCCCGCAGGTGACTTCGGACCATCTGCCTGTCCTGCCTTGCAGTGGTGACTCTTGGCCTCCCTGATCGAGGTCTGTCATCTGCAGAGTTGTGGAGGGTGTCTCTGTCCACCAGGGCCGATATCGTCTGGTGTGAACAGCCAAGGCGACGTGCCACCTCACGGTAGCTCAGTCCACCTTGCAGCATGCCCAGGGCACGCTGCCGTTGATCCCTTGACAATCGTGGCATGTTGATTGAAATGCCCATTTTGCACTGGCCTTTTTAAAGCCAATATCAAGACATCACGTGCAGCTCATTAAAATCATCCCGTACCCCTTGGCTAATCACTGACAGTCAAAACGGCTGTTCAACAGCTGTGCTATGAAGTGACCATTGAAGGTTCAAGTGACCATCCGTGACTGTTTTGTCTGACAGTGAGGACACTATTGTCCACAAATAAGTTCACACATTTACTATACGCAGTGTTATTGTTGATATTTAAAGGTTTCAAAGGTGGTAAGTTTCTTTTGTGTTTTCGGTCTTTTTGAAGTTGGTCAAAATGGTCAAATTTTTCGGTCAAAATGCCCATTTTGCACTGGCCTTTTTAAAGCCAATATCAAGACATCACGTGCAGCTCATTAAAATCATCCCGTACCTCTTGGCTAATCACTGACAGTCAAAACGGCTGTTCAACAGCTGTGCTATGAAGTGACCATTGAAGGTTCAAGTGACCATCCGTGACCATTTTGTCTGACAGTGAGGACACTATTGTCCACAAATAAGTTCACACATTTACTACACGCAGTGTTATTGTTGATATTTAAAGGTTTCAAAGGTGGTAAGTTTCTTTTGCGTTTCAGTATATATATATATATATTATATATATTATATATATATATATATATATATATATATTGTTGCGGATATGGGATTTGCATCCATCCATATCCGCTTGTAAATATTCCCCTATTTCCTCAATACTTCCCAACTCTCCCCAATCCCCCATTCCCTAGTCCCATTTTCTGTAAACAACACTCTGTAGACCCGACCTCCCCCTATTTCCCCCATTAAATGTCGCATCCAGGTCCACCGCATCTCATGTAGACAACTATAGGACATCTTGCTAGTTATTCTTAGTCTATGTCAGTTAAGGATTCGTTTCCATTAATTCTGACCCTTCGTTGCACCAGAATGTGATTGTATGGCACCGTTAGGAAGTTTAGGACCTCCCAATACCTCCTCGCAGCTCTTCCTCACAGTTCTCTTCAGCAGCAACAACAACAACAACAACAACAACAACAACAACAACAACAACGAGCGCAGGGAGTGCGCGTCCTCACTCCGGCTTGGTTGGTAGGAGTGGTGGAAGGACACCAGGCCTTCCCAACGAGCCGCCATCGGACATGTGCTTGACGGGGTTACCAAACAGGGGCAGAACATGGCTCCCTGTCGGCTCCTCATCAAGGGCGGAGCCCGGTAACCCCCGCACCCAATGGAAGCGGCGGACCGGCCCCAGTTGGGGCGGAACCAACCAGCTGAGGGCGTGTCACTCCCCGTTGAGCATGCGCAGTAGAGAGAGAGGTGACGTCAGATGCGCGCTGAGCTTGAAGCAAGAAAGACGTACCCTCTGAGCGCTGTGAGACCTCTGCCGTTCAGTGAGACCTCCCTGCATCTTTGGACTGTGCTTTATCCTGTCCCCGAGCCAAGGTGCACCTTGTGCCATCGATCTACCTGTCCATTCCTGCCATCAACCCCTGTGTGAGTCTGCCTTGTCCGTTTGTCCGTGGTCTGTCTGGGTATAAATAAGCCTGTATTTAAGTGCCCATCTCTTCTGTGTTCTTTACCTCACTCTACCTTGTAATCTACCCCTTTTCTCCACCACTGTAATTACACCCTCCTCCGGAGGTCTTGAGAACTGTACCCCCTTGCGTCGTTTCATCTTTCCCAGTCGTCGTGTCTTTTCTATCATTGATTTAGCATAGCGCGATTTGGCCAACGTTATAATCGGGTGTAGCTTGTTAATGGTTCGAACTACGGGTTACTAAACCCGCTCGGTAACCTAAAACCGTAGCTCGAACGGCCGTCTCTTCCCTGTCTCACGACCGAGCGTTGCACTCAGGTCCCGGGAAGGCCCATTCCGACTTTCTGGCCCGAATACCCTGGCGGCGCTGCGGGCGGGAGAGAGCGTTGGGACGACCAGGAACAGAGAGTGGTTAGTAGAAGGAACGGCGGGTTGATCTCCGCAGGGCAACGAGGGAAGCCCTCTCCGTTTTCGTAACAATTGATATATATATATATATATATATCTATATATATATATATATATATATATATAATATATATACATATACACACAGACGACATTTAATATGGAATATTTTTTTTGTGGGGGTGAACTTACTTTTCAAGATGTCTTAGAACCAAAAGTTCATTGGAATTATGTTGAAATTATTCTAGATTTTGTTAATGTGACCTTTAAAAGAAACAAAAACCACATTTGACATTTCGAAACAAATAAATTGATCCTTGAAAGTGATGTAAACTGATATCGAACTCAATTCATGGACAGTACTGTGTTAAACTTCGTGTACGTTTTCCAGAAGTATCTCTTTATTTTGCACATCAGCTAAAAAAAATTTAAACAAAAGTTAAATCACGACTGGGATTACGGACAGTAAAATTACAGTTCAGTACTTCGTGTAACCCCCACGAGCATTCAGGAGAGCACGTACACGTCGAGGCATGCTGTTCACGAGATTTGCCAAGGTTTGGACAGGAATCGCTTGCCATGCAGTGACAATAGCCTGCTGCAATTCACGCAAAGAGGTCGGCTGCTGATCCAAGTGGTCGATTTGACGCGTTAATTCTGCCCACAAGTTCTCTATCGGATTCATATCCGGGGACATGGCAGGCCACTCCATATGCTCTACACCACGGTTAGCAAGAAAGTGTTGGATCATGCGAGCACGATGAGGCCATGCATTGTCATCTTGGAAGACAAAGTTTCCTCGAAAGGCTACACGAGCAAATGGAAGCAATGTTTCTTCCAGAATGGCCCTGTACTTGAACTGGTTCAGGTTTCCATTCAGAACAACTAGGTCAGTTTTTCCCCCTGCATGAAAAGCAGCCCAAACGGTCACCCCACCACCTCCAGCTTGGACTCTTGGCACTATACAATCTTCGTTGTAGGCTTCATGCACTTGTCTGCGCACTCGGACATGGCCATCTTGACGATAGACCAGAAATCAAGACTCGTCACTGAAGATCACGTGATTCCAGTGTCCTGGCTGCCATTGACGGTGCTCTCTGGCCCACTGCAATCGGCGCTGGCGGTGTTGTCTTGTCAGGCGTGGCTTTCTCAGGGGACACCTGGCACGATAGCCTGCTTGAACCAGTCGTTGGTTGACTAGCCTTCTGGATACAGGCACATTTGTCAGTTGCTGCCACTTAGCTGCCGATTAGCCGATTAGCTGACTGGGTACGGCCATTGCGGACTAACCGGTGCAGCTGGCGATCATCCCTCCTTGTGGTTCTGTGGGGACGTCCTGGCCTCGATATTGGAGGAGGGACACCCCTCTGAGCATTTTGTTTCGGGATCTTTGACACCTGACCTTGAGTGATGCCATACTGCCGAGCAATAGCACACTGTTTCATGCCGGAATTTCGTAAAGCCACCACTCCATGACAAACAGCATTGTCGAGTTGACGGACCATCTCCAGAGGAAGCGGCAATAACTTTTGTAGACATGCAGCAGTTGTTTTCCACTAATACAGAATGCAACAACCCTTATATACCCGATTGTGAAGCCAATCGTCAAATGTACCTGTCTGTACATTTTGTCACGCCACCTGTGATATAATCCTGTTATTGACGTCTTGTTGCGACAGACAATCAGTGACATGGTTCTTTTAACATAGAAATCACCGAAGCATAAAAGAAACTCACCAGATTGATATACTGAGTTCAGAAAGGAAACTCAAGTCGAGAAAAAAAAAAATTCCATATTAAATGCCAAGTCTGTGTGTGTGTGTGTGTGTATATATATATATATATATATATATATATATATATATATATATATATATATATATATATATATATATATATATATATATACAGTGGAACCTTGACTTACGAGTGCCCCAACTTACGAGTTTTTCGAGATACGAGCCGTCGCTCGGGCGGTTTATTGCTTTGAGATGCGAGCCGAGATCTGAATTACGAGCTTTCGCCACCCGGTCACGTGGTTATCTTGCCGTGCAAGTACAGTATCTCTGTCGTATAGCGCTGCATTTTTGTTTTCGCATGTTGGTTATTTTGAGTTTACGCCGCCAGGTGGGTTCCGGTCACGTGGTTATCTTGCCGTGCAAGTACAGTATCTCTGTCGTATAGCGCTGCATTTTTGTTTTCGCATGTTGGTTATTTTGAGTTTACGCCGCCAGGTGGGTTCTGGTCACGTGGTTATCTTGCCGTGCAAGTACAGTATCTCTGTCGTATAGCGCTGCATTTTTGTTTTCGCATGTTGGTTATTTTGAGTTTACGCCGCCAGGTGGGTTCCGGTCACGTGGTTATCTTGCCGTGCAAGTACAGTATCTCTGCCGTCAACTTGTTCAGAGTGCCGGCGATAGCTCGCCTTCTCTTTGTGGAAAACATGGTGAGATCCTTAACATCCAACAACTAATGGGACGCAAACGGGGCGCCCAGTTTAGCGGTACACACATTGATGAATCACGCTGCCTGTGATTCACCCATGACAGGTTATAGCTGGGTCGGGATTCAAACCCAGGCTGGACATTTTAGACTTTAGAGTCAAGTGTGCGTACCTCCAGTCCAGGCCATCCTGCCAACTTGTATGCTGCATACAGGTGAAATATAAAGCGCGAGATATTTTTATATATACTGTATATTTAAAAAAAAATTGGTGTGGTTTTTGGCGGGCTGGAACGGATTAATAGCATTTCAATGCATTTTAATGGGGAAATTTGATTTGAGAAACGAGCAATTTGAGTTACGAGCTCGGTCACAGAACGAATTAAACTCGTAAGTCAAGGTTCCACTGTATATATATATATATATATATATATATATATATATATATATATATATATTGTTACGGATCCGGGGGACGGTACTCCCGTTAGCAAGGGGGGGGGGGGGGTTAATCCCCTTGTCTTGTTAAGCTGGCCGTCCGACCGGTCCTGGGGGTATGATCTCACGCCCGGTCAGCGCTGAATAGGGTAGTAGGCCAATTATTCCTATGACCTAAGTACCAGCGCCTTCCGGTACGCGAGGAAATACTCCCACCCGGGCCGTAGCGTAATAGATGGATTGCGCCGAGCGAAGCGAGCTGCGACGCGGGCCGTTAACAAAAGACTAAACCCGATTGTAAGCGGTTCGGCCGAAATCACGCCACAGGTACTCAATGGGGAAATCACTAAAGCGATCGGACGAGAAAGAACCCAAAGAATAAGAAGGAACAGGGATTTATTAATTATTATACAAAAACCAAAACCAAAGAAGAAGGGAACGAAAGTAATTAACAGGGCGAAGAAGAAGAAGATACACAGAGCAATTCTTAAACACTCTTACTTATACCCAGGGACAAGACAAACAGAACAAACTCACGTACACTAATGGGGTTTTCAGGCAAGAATGGGGGAAGGATGAGAAGGGCAGACGGTCCACAGGACTGGTGGGCAGGGAGGTTCGGGAATCCTGGCATGCCGTTGGTGTCCCGCGTGCACGCACTCGCTCCTGGTTCAGCAAAACCCGGTCGTCAGTGCGTCTCTCTTCGCGTCTCTCTCCAGTGCTCCTTTCTCATGCGTCTTTCAGTGCTCCTCGCTCATCTGCTTCCCACCGACTCTCTTGAACCTCCTCACGCATCTCTGCCTTCTCACCGTCTCTGGTGGGGGCCTCGCGCCAAGGGTTTTATTACCACGCCCTTGGAACCCTCTCGAGCTCTCCAGTCCAGACGTTTCTTGCCACGCCCTATCAAGCCATGCCCACCGAGCCCTGGTTGGGTGTTAAGGGCTCTCTGACTCCACCTTTGATGATGAGGTGGTGCCACGCCCATGCTCTGGCGGCTCCTCCCCCCTTCTTGGCCTCGTGCGTAATGGAGTTTGGTGCCAGGCAGCGAACGCTGCTGGGCGAGCAGAGGCGGTGTGATGCCCACGAAAACAGCCCAACTGTTACTGGCACTTTGCAGAGATGATTGGGGAACTGAAAGGGACCTATCTTATTTGATTGATGCAACGTAGAGTCAACTATTGGAAACACAGCCTTACCTGGAACACATAATAATGATATAACTATAGAGATCCTAAAGTGTCCTACGTGTTGTACTCGGACTAACTAAGGTGCAATCTTTAATTAACAGCCAATTAAGGGGACATGTACACAGGGGTCATTTATAAGGGAATTTACTACTAAATTTACATGTGAAGGTTCTAAAAACCGTAACACAGCACCCTCATTCCTCACGGCACGTCCCGGGCCGAAAAAAAAACTTTAACTTAATGTGACACGCAGGTGTAATACCCCTCTACTATTAACCTTGCCCTTGAGTGCGACAGTTTTAAAACACAATTAAGTATGTCCCGCCTGCTACGTTGCATCCTGCCTAACAGATTCGCACCCACAATTAACCGAATTGCGGAATTATTCTCAAACTATACATGTACGGTGGGGAGCATTATTTACACAGCACTATTTGTATTTACATGGCAACCCAGGACCTGTCATTTCTTTGGGAGACAAAAATAATCCGGTGGGAGGGAGGAAACAGCATGCACTGCACCGATACACCACCTCTACATGCCCGGGGATGCAGAATTGATATTACAATGCATCCCCGAGTATGCAAGCACCAAAGCACCAATAAGCACCATCAAGCACCATCCAGTGCTACATTGCACACACACAATAAAACAAACTGATGGTCTTGTTCTTCTTCTTGCTGCTCCCTCTGCTGGCCGATGTTTCTTCCAGATATTGTCGTTCTTGGTGGCTTGCTGCCTATTTGCAATAATAAAAAGGCACAAAACGTGTCCATTTTTATTTATGGCCCACAGGGGCCAACTATGGGTGGTCCACCTGTCGGGTAAAAGGGGCCACCTCACCGTGGTCTGCAAGCCAACTCTTCCCTGGCCATCATGGCCGGTCCCAGCAGAGTGGCCAGGCCCCAACACGCGGGGTCCATTCGTGGTGCTCGGCCACAGTACTGTGGTCCATATGGGTGTGGTGCTTAGCCACAAACGTGTGGTCCATAAGGTGGTGCATCGATCCAGGCAGCTGGCAGCGGTGGCTCGGGCACACAGATGCGGCTCCCGCACGCTCTCCCTCAGTGCCCAGAGAGCACGGTCCATGGGTGGGGAGGAAGACAAAGCAGAGTCAGCGATGGGTAAGGGTGCAAGGGTACACATCAATAAAGGCAATGCAGAGGTGAGGTGCGCCTGGAGATCGAGCGGAGAAAGCTCGTCCCAAACGTACGTCACCCCCCCCCCCCCCCTGTCACCTACTCTACCCTCGCCCCTTACCCTGTATTTACACGGCAATTTACAAATTCCGTCACTATCGTCTCGTCCTCCCCAATATCCCAAATTGGTTCACAATCCCTCTAACCAAATTTGCCATCACCCAATTCATCATCAATCCCTCTTAAGGAGGAAGAGATGGAACAACCAGCACAATGGCTCGCCCACGTCATGATGCGTCTCACATTCCCAAAAACATCTGCACAAAAATAACCAAACCATGGTGTGGAGTTCTATCGTCACTTCAGGTGAGTGGATGTAGATGGTGCGAGGAGATTCTAATCCTAACTACCCTCTAAATGACTTTAACACTTTTACCCTACCCGGGGTCTTTCTCTGCCAAACCATTGGCCGTCTTACACTATGCGGTTCTAAAAACCGAACTCCCATTGCACATATTGTGGCGCTCTCCAATTTGGGGTCTCACTCCCCCGATTCAACTGCCTGTGCCTTTGCACAATTTCAGGACTGGGCCGTGTGGCGCTCCCAGCAGGTCCGCTCACCTGCACACCTCCGCCACTGCAGTTGCCTCCTAGCTTACCTGCTCCTTATCCTAACCTATCTAACTGGGGAAGGCCCTCCCTGGCACTTACCCCCTCGGTGTCCTCTCTGGCACTGGGCTACCCGGGTCCGTCCTCCGGATCCTCGGGCCCCATTCACAACTCTACCGGCTCCCAGAGCCCACCTGCGGCCTCACCTGGCCGACATCCTCACAGTGGCGGAGTGCCCATTTAACCATACACACTAACAGGCCACACGCCCAGCCATTTCCACGTCACTAATGCACCCATCCAAACACCATTCTACCACACGCACCATAGATGCCAATATCCAACCACAATTTACCTATACCCTCTACCTAACTCTTAAACTACCCTCCCCGGGTATTCGTGATAGGGGTTCAGCTTCCCCATCCACTCCCTTCGCACCAACCACTCCACTCCACGTTTTCCACACTACTCACTCCACACCATCCATTCCATACTCCATTCCATACTAGCTATTTCACACAACCATTCTCCATACACCTGTTCACTTGCACACCTGTGCTCACACACACCTGGTGCTCTCTGCACCCTCCTTCCTCCGGGACCATTCGCTCCATACAACTCACAATCGCACTTTCCACCATACGCTGCTCCATCACGTCCTTCACACACACTGCATCGTCTAAGCTGACTATCCCCCTTCTGAAACTCGCGCTTCCCAGTCGCCCCTTATACTATTGCGCTCCCACGTCGTTATCATCCAACTAATCTGCTACGTCCCCGACTACAGGTACATGTCGCTACTTAACCCTACAGTTACCTATGGTCATCTCTAGGTCCCTATACATTTATCCAAACCCTCCCTGGCTTGGTTTGCACCGCCATAACCCCATAATCTATAGCTCATGTGCCCGGATGATGTGAGGGATGGCAGAGTTGCCATTCCTCCACATCGGGCATCTCCCACTATCACCCCCCAGTCCTCTGACACTACGAGCCCCCTTTGTTAGAGGTACTGGGTCCTGCCTCGGCATCTAGAGCCGAGGCAATCCACGAGGGCGCCTGCTCGCCGGCGTAAGGTCTTATCTGGTCGGCATGGACGATCCGAGGGAGGGCTCGTGGCCCCATTTTGATCTTTATGACCACGTCACAGACTTGCGACAGGACGACTCCCGGGCCTTGCCAGGGGAGGTGAGTTTTGGGCACCTACCCTTCTGCCTCCGGGGATTAAAGAACCAAATCTTCATCCCCAGAGCGTACTGGCTCCCCTGGCTCCGGTGGTCGTACCTGCGCTTCCTCTTGGCCCCTGCCAGATGGAGCTGGCGGCGGGCGAAGGCATGGACCCGCTCCATGCCTTCCTCCAGGTGATGTGCGTAACCCTCCCTCGGTGGTGTATCTGTGGTGTCTGGCACGGGACAGCAAAGCAAGTCGGCGGGAGCCCGCAACTCCCGCCCATACATAAGCAACGCTGGACTGCATGCGGTGGCCCCGTGCTGGCTAGTTCGGTAGGCCATCAACAAGTACGGGAGATGTTCGTCCCAGTCATCCTGACGGGTGGTGGTGAACAATGCTAGTTGTTGTATCAATGTTCTGTTGAATCTTTCCACCATCCCGTCAGATTGTGGCCACAAGGGCGTTGTCCGTGTTTTCCGAATTGACAGGAGTCTGCACACATCTTTTAGTAATTGGCTTTCAAAATTTCGTCCCTGATCATTGTGCAGCTCCTGTGGAATCCCATGCCGACATACAAATCCTTCCACGAAGGCCTGCGCTACCACCCCGGCTTCTTGGTTGGGGAGGGCGTAGGCCTCCGGCCACTTGGTGAAATAATCCATTACAACAAGGATGTATTTGTTAACTTGGCGGTTGCAGGGTAGCGGTCCTAGAATATCCATAGCCACCTGCTCAAGGGGGGCCCCAACCTGGTGTAATTGAAGGGGGGCCCTCATCCTCCGTGCTGGTCCCTTTTTGGCAGAACAGGCGTCGCATCTCCGACACCAGTCCTGTATGTCGCGCCCCATATTCACCCAATAGAACCTCCGGCGGACCAGAGATGTTGTCTTTGTCCTGCCCAAATGGCCACCGGAGCGGGTACCATGCACCTGTTGTAATATGACGTTCTTAAATTTGTCAGGGACTATCACCAGTCAGGAAGTTCTCTCAGAGGGAACCTCCACCCACTTGCGATACAAGATGTTACTTTTCAATTCTAGGGTCTGCCACTCAGCCCAATACGCCTTTGTTTGTGCCCCGAGGGGGGTGACCTCTTCCCCCTTAGGTCTTTGCCCCAATTTGACCCATTTGTACACCGGTCCCAGGACGGGATCCTCCTGCTGGGCCGTGCTCCATTATAACAGTCTCAGGAAGATGGAAGAGAAGTGAAGGACATCAGTTGATGAGGGGTGCTTGGATTTTGGGAGTTTAACCAGGATAAGTATAATTGGAGAACACGTGCCTCCTGTAGGAGCAGAGGAGGGTCTGAGGGCTGGGAGTTCAGAGGGAGCTAAACCGGAGGAGATGCGAGGAAAAATCATGGGGACCCTGACCTGCCTGTGATGTGAATAAAACCTGTTAAGATATTTGGAACCAACTTGTCAAAATAGTGCAGTAGTGCATGAAAATTGTTGCATTTATTTAACTTTTTTCATTTCTTTTGCAGCCTATCAAGCTTACGGTACAGGAGGAAAGTTTTTTGTTGAAGCAAGGTGTAGTATATTTGAATTCCCATTTTTTGTTCGTGAGTTATGTGATAAGTTTGCCTCATGCTATAAAGCTTGTTTGATAATTTATTAACCCATTTAACTGTCATTGTGCTGTGAAAGCAAGGTGCTGCATTTTAAACATACTCGCCTGCACAATGAATATATCTGGATATCCTGTATACCTTTCTGCACTTATGAATTATGGTGTTTTTGTGATACCACTGTGGTATGTTTATTGCTACTGATTAGAGAGACTTTGTGTGTTCCCTAATGTTGACAAAACGGGTGGATGTTGTGCTGATTTATAATGTGCCACTACAGCATGATCGGCTTGATGCTGGGTACGTGTATTGCCTTTTATGTCGTCATCGCGGATCTCAGCTCCAGCTTCCTGTCTCGCACCATCATGATCCCGGTATGTGGAGTCATCTTGCATCTCTTTAATGTGTTGAGATTTGCCTATTTCTGGTTTACCTTTTGAAATTATATATTTGAACACCATTTGGTCATAGTTTGGGGGGAAAAGTTCACATAAAAGTTCATTATATGCTGTCTTGACCAATCAAATTTCTTTAGAAGTTAATAGGTTTTAGTTCACATTGTAGAATATTGGCAGTTTTAAAAAAATCTTTGTTTTAGATGATGCATTCATGTGATATCCTCTTTTTACTTTGCAGGCCTCTTTTGGTTTGCGTGCATTGATTCTCCTTTTTGTGGCCTCGGCATTTGTGCTTCCCATAAGCCTCCAGCGCAACCTCATGTCTTCTGCCCAGTCACTGAGCGCACTGGCTCTCATCTTCTATTCGGTCTTTGTGTTTGTGGTATGCTGTTACCTTCAACTTGCCATGATACTCTTTGTACTAATAATACAGAGCAAATGCCTTTCATATTTTGCACCTTTTATTTTTGCATGCCTTACTTTATGAGAATTTTCAATGCAGGATTTTCAATCCCATTTGAAAATCCTGCATTCCAGCTTTGATTGACGTAATGGTTAGAGCGTCCGCTCTAAGTCTAGGTCTCTAGGTGGTCAGCAGTTCAAACCCTGGCCGAGTCCTACCAAGACTTAAAATTATTTGTACTGCTTCCTTGCTTGACGCTCATCATTTAAAAATAACAGACTGCAGACAAACAACCATATGCTAGTAATAATATTGCAGGCTTTTGTGGTCCAAATGGCCTCCTCCTGCATCAACGTTCTTTGTAAGGGAACTCGTATTATTATTTTGATCCATTTTGCTTTTCCTCACAAGGTGGTGCTCTTGGCCTTGCCACGTGGATTGCTAAGCGGTAAATGGTGGGAATCTGTTTCCCTGTGTCGCTGGGGAAAGGGCCTCTTCCACAGCTACTCCATCTTCAGCATGGCCTTTGGCTGCCAGTCGTATGTATCAGAAATACCAAAAACGATTTCTTCACAGTTTGTGTACTTCACTGGTAAACTCCTCATTTATTGCCTACCTTCTCCTTTTCCCTTCCTTCTTTTTTCTCATCTATATCCAGGCAAATCCTGCCAACATATGATACTTTGGAAGAACCTTCAGTGAATAGAATGAATAAAATCTTCACCAATGCACTCAAGATCGTTTACATTCTCTACGTGACGGTTGAGAAGACATTATTGTTTTCATTAATGTTATATTGTTTATTACCAATTTGCAGGGATTTTTTTCACATTGTAAGATATACTACTACTATTTATTCTGAACTCGTACTGAGAAAGCAAACAGTTCAAATAACCTCCGGTGAGATTCTTCAATAGAGAATATGTTATGGACATAAATCGGGAAGTAGAGATAACAGGATTGGAAAATTAAAACCTATGTTAAAAAATTAATTATGACCCTCAAATCACAGCAAGTGTCAGTATGTCTCGTGGCCTGCAGGTTGGCTTCTTTGGCTATGTAACCTTCACTGACAACATTTCTGGCAACGTCCTTGTGAATTTCCCTTCAAACTTCGTGACGGAGGTGGTACGATGTGGCTTTGTTATGTCGGTGGCTGTGAGCTTCCCACTGATGATTCTACCGTGCCGCCAGGCAGTGAATACATTGTTCTTTGAAAAGCAGGTAATGGGAAATCACGGACCATGTGCTTTGTTCTTGCATCTTTTCTGTTTTCACATTGCATTTATGTACTTGTGGCAAGTGTATTTGGACTGAAGCATCACTGTTGAACTAAACATGTTTACAAGAATGTGACATCACATGAAAAGTATTGATAAAGTAGAAAGAGCATTCAGAGATTGCAGACCCTCACCAGGACGTGTTTTCAGTGGTTTTGAAGGCTTTTGTTTTAAAACAAATATGGCGGCCGAACCACATGACCGATGACATCATCATTGTTTTTTTTCTCCACCAATTTATCTCGAGATGAAGCTCAAGAAATTTCATCTTGATTGGATGAAGTTTTGTACTTGTCAATTTAGGACGTCATTATGGAGGCACCTATGACATCATCATTAACATATTTTATTCCCCATGGAGAGTTCTTTACAATGAGCCATGTCTCAATTTTTTCTATGCAGCGCTTTCAGAGATATAGATGTGCAAAGGTTTTCGTTTTTTCAAAGATGGCGCCCATACCACGTGACATATGACGTCATAATTTAAAAAAATTATACATGTGGAGTTGCACCTATGGTGAAAATTTCCTGTCAATTGGACCAACGGTTTCAGAGAAAATCATATTTATTCTGTGCAGACAAACAAACAGACAAACAAACAAGCGGACTCAAATGCAATACCCTCTCCTCTGGCGATTGTAACAAAGAACCAGAATGTGGCAAAAAACATAGAGAAGTAGAACGGCACTTGATAGAGCGCATACCTCCGCCAGTCTGAACAATATACGTGTTGTATCCCACTGATACGTCGGATCTGGATCCAGACTAGTCACCTAACCAGCTCATCCACCTAGTTTTGTCTTAACTCGTCCGTCCACAACTTTTTGAGATACCGTGCTATATATTGTTCATAGCCCATCTCTCAATGGTGAAGAATCACTTTAAAAATCCTCGGATCCGGATCCAGAATCGGATCTTCACCAAAACTGAATTGATTCTTCCTTGGCACATATCTAACATGCCCACCAAGTTTCAGCCGAATATGTCCATAAATGTTTGAGATATCCTGCTCACAAACAGACAGACAAACAGGGGTGAAAATATAGGCATAACCTCTGTCCATCTTCAGTGGTGGAGGTAACGATACTTTGTGTTTGGTCATGGTATGCTGATGAGAGTGATACAAAGCATATCCTAATTATAACAAGGGCTTATTAAATCCACTGCCTGGTCTGCTTGCATCAATGTCTGGGTGAAGTTCACACCTGCAAATTTTCCAGATATGACTTCAGGGGATATTTAGTAGTCGCTCATCAACACGCTGAGAATGTTTAGGATGGAGTCCATGAAAGCATTATTAATTACTTCAATCTTGTGTATAAAGAGATATCTTTTTGGCTTAAAGAGATATATTATCAAGGTTTGAAAAACAACTTTTTTGTATACATTGTCGAGGCTCATAGAGCTAAAATATACAATAAATCATGACATAACAGAACAATAGGAACAGTATAAAGAGAGAGGGGAGGGGAACATATCAAAATCATGGATGAGGGACAAAACAGAGGGAGACTTGGAGAAGTAATGGATGTGGGAAAGAATGAGTGGTAGGGGTGGACAAGATGGATAAAGCCGCAAGATGGATAAACCCATTTCACCACTGTTACACCTTACTATCGAGTATAGACCTTCACCACATGCCCTCTACATTCCCACTCCTCCCCATTTTATTGGATCAAACATTTTCATTTTCCCATATATCTCCTGTACCCAACAGCAGAAGGATGGGACATTTGTGGCCACGGGTTTCATGCCCGCGCTGAGGTTCAAGGTTGTAACTGCTGCCATCGTCTACTGCACAATGGCTATAGCAGTCTTCATTCCTAAAGGTGATCTCAATATGTATCGGAGAGGACACACTTTATTTTGACTGAAGGTCCAATTCCGACGTTCACCGTCTGTTGTATGTTGCTCTTTATCTCGCATTCTCAAGATTTCCTTTTCTTATGTAACACACGGCATTGTGGGATCAAATGCCTATTTATACTGAGCATTATAAATGCCTATTTATATTCTCAAAATGAATAAAACTTTTTCCTCTCTCTTCATTCCCCCCCTAGTTGAGACTATTTTAGGACTGACAGGAGCGACCATGGGCACCCTTATATATTTTGTGTGCCCGGCCCTCATTTACAAACGTCTGCATAAAAACAGCATCGAGGCACAGGTACAGTGGAAGGCACCGATGGAGGGAAGATGCATGATTGAATGTGATGTCGTGGTAGAAATGAAGCAAATAGACTTATCTGCTATTTCTTTAAGGTGGTACTGTGGGTAGGGCTCGTAGTTCTGGTGATGAGCACCCTGACCGCACTGTCACCTCTACCCATGGGTTCACCACCGGAAAATCCCGCTCTTGCTGCTGGACCTCTTGATAAATTACATGGTTATGAGGTTCAACTTCCAGCAACGTCCCAGCCTGTGGAGCCAAATGTCAATGGTTTGTTCTTTTTTAATTTACTCTTCTTTTTCCCCTCATACCTTGTGCGAAAAATGGTGTAATTGTTCCTTTTCCAATTTAATTTATTAGTTTATTATGCTCTCCATTTTTCTTCTGGTCTTTTGTCTGTCTGTCTGTATTTGTTTATGCCTCCGCCGACAAAGTCGCTGGAGGCATTATGTTTTCGGGTTGACCGTCCATCCATCCGTACGGGCTAAACCTAGTTTTGCTCAGCAACCACATGTCCGATTGAGACGAAACTTTCAGGGTAGGAGTGACACCCATGCAGTACTCCAAATGGGGAACAAAAGCAAGATAAAGATGACATCATAGGTGAAGTGGTATACCAGCCAAAAATGTTTTAATCAAATTCCTAATCCTAAAAATCTGAAATTGCCTGCACATGATCTATGACCCATTTGTATTGAAATATTAAATGTATGACATCATAGGTCACATGGTTTGGCAGCCATATTGGAGTTAAGAAAAAAAAAACACCTTCAGAGGCCATTTCCCCCTGGCAGGGGCAGGGGTTTTATTTTTGGTTTTTTTTGTGTTTTTTTTTTTTGTATACTGAATCGAGGCTCGTGAAAGAGCTAACATTTATTTCACAAACAAATCAACCAGACAAACAAAATATACAAATAGAGGGAGCGGAAGACAAGATGGGGAGAGAAGGGGAAGCACACAACCACAACATTTGAGAGCAGGGAGAAGTGTGGGAGGGAGAGGGCTTGGGGGCAGGAGGCGTGGGAAGGGGAGGGGGGGGGGGGGGAGAGGTATAAAACGCAAGGGGACCGAAAATAGCGGGGGTAGAAAAGATCAAGGTTTTGGATGGGGGAGGATAAGAGATGGTGGTGAACAGCTGTTTTAAAGACCTGGAGGGTGGAGTGGGATTGAAGAGAGTGAGGGAGTTTGTTCCAGAGGCGGGAGAAAAGAGGAATGAAGGAGTGAAGGTGAGCAGAAAGTCTTGATTTTGGCAGTTTAACCATAAGAGGGTTGCAGGCAGATCTTGTGCGACCTGTAGGAATATTTGGGGGACAGAGCCCAGAGAGGGCTGGGGGGGCAAGGCCAGAGAGGAGTCGGTAGAAGACGGAAAGACCACCAACCTGCCTGCGGTGAGTGAGTGAAAGGCCCTTGGAGTTAGCTTCATCGCGGGAGATTCCAATGATTCTGAACGCTTTGGTTTCAACATCGTGAAGACGGGTTAGGTGTGAGGCAGGAGCACCAGACCAGAGGGGAGAGCAGTATTCCATAGAGCTGCGGATGAAAGCCTTGTATGTGGTGAGGAGCTCAGGTGTGCCAATGAAGGACTTCGCACGACGGAGGATGCCCAGTCGGCGACTGGCTTTGGAGGCCAGATTTGAAATGTGGTTTTCCCAGGAAAGATCATGGCAATAGTGAGACCCAAAAGCTTGAGTGACAGAACTTCTTGGAGAGGATTATTCAGAAAGTGGATGGGAGGGTTTTCCAGTCGGTCTTTTCGGAGAGACATCGTAAGAGTGTGAGATTTATCAGGATTGAAAGACATGTTCCATTTGTTTGCCCAGTCTGTGATTTTGTCCAGGTCTGCAGAGAGTGAGGAGGCTGCAGACTGCCGATCTGGGGGATGAGGAATGGAGCGACAGAGAGTAGAGTCATCAGCAAAGAGATAGAGAGGATTTTCAAGAGAGTCAGAGAGATCATTGATGAAGACCAGAAAAAGCACAGGGCCCAGAACACTACCTTGGGGAACACCAGCCTGAACAGGAAGAGGAGATGAGAGAAACCCATTCAGGGCCACACGTTGACTACGACCAGAGAGGAAGTCCGCCAGCCATGCGTGGAGATTTCCATGGATACCAAAGGAGGAGAGTTTGGTGAGCAGAGCAGGGTGCCAGACCGTATCGAAGGCACGTGAAATGTCAAGGGAGACGGCTCTAATTTCCTGTTTGGCGTTGAGGACCTCCATCCATTGTTGAGAAAGCAGAAGCAGCATGTCCAGAGTAGAGTGACCAGGTCTGAAACCAAATTGATGATCAGAGATCAAGCCATTGGAGAAGAGGAAAGATTTCATATCTGAAGCAATGATGGATTTTATGACTTTGCTGATAATTGGGAGAAGGCTGATTGGTCTGTAGTTGCTGGGATCTGTTTTTGCACCTTTTTTGTGCAAAGCGGTGATGTTGGCTGATTTCCAAGCAGATGGCAGATGACCTTGAGCAAAAGAGGGTGAAGAGAACAGAAAGAGGGAGTGAAAGAGTGGAAGCACATGATTTTAGGACCCGTGGGCTGATGCCGTCAGGACCAGTTGCAGAATCAGAGTCGAGGGTTGACAGAAACTTTTCCACCTTGTCAGGAGGAAAGGACACAGAGTCCAGGAGCAGCTGGGTACGACTGGGTATGGTGGGTACAGAGAGGGATGGGTTTGGGACACAGGATTTAGAGGCAAACACAGAGTTGAGGCATTCAGCTTTTTCACGTGCGGAGTCAGCCGTTAAGCCGTTTGAGGTGAGGGAGGGGATGGAGGGGGAACAAACACCAGAAACAGATTTGACCAGACGCCACCAGGATTTGGAAGAGGGAGACAGATAAGAGAGTTCGGTCTTGAGAATGGTGAGATATTGTTTCCTGGCTCTCCTGAGGGTGGACACACACTTGTTTCGGGCTTTGTGAAAGGAAATGAGATTTCCTTCCATTGGATTTGCTTTCCAGGAGACGAAAGCAAGTTGTTTCAGGGCAACAGCCTCACCACAAGATTCCGTGTACCATGGACGGGAGGAAGGGTATGACAACTGAAGACGAGATGGGATAAATCTGTGCATGAGAGAGAGCAATTTACTTTGAAAGAATTCCCAGGATGAGTTTATGTCAGAGGCGGTAGAGATGGGAGACCAGTCCAGATGATTGATGGCTGCTTGAAGACCGTGCCAGTTGGCCTGAGTGAAATGCCAGACTCGTCGACGCTGAGGAGGCTCTCTGAGAATGGTCAGAGAGATGTCCACTTTGACAAGCACATGATCAGATGAGCCGATTGGAGCAGAAGAAGAGCAGCAGACATTTTCAGGGAAGTTTGTTATAACCAAAGGGTTGGCCTTTTCCGGGCACCGTGGTCCCCTTTTTGAAGCAATGTTTTATGGCCGGATGCCCTTCCTGCCGCCAACCCTGTTAGTCGCCTCTTGCGAAGCACAGGGAATTACCAGTGAACTGGTGCTCAATTTGGCGACCTCGGAAGGATGACAGGCTGAGTCAACCCCCCTGGCATTGACCGGGATTCGAGCCCAGGATCCTCCGATCCCAAGCCGGCACCCTAACCGCTAAGCCAACACCAGGCTCCAATATTGGATTGAAGGAAAATATTAAATAATTATATCTGAAACCGCTCACCATATCGATGCGAAATTTTAGACATATCATCTAACAGGACTGTTGCATATAGTTTGAAAATTATGATGTCATAGGTCACGTGGTTTGGCAGCCATATTGGGTAGAAAAACGAACCTTATCAGATCAACAGGAAACTTCACAAATGTGATCCCCTACCCATACATATGCAGAGTGATGGCATCTACCCGTTGTGGGACTATGCGGAGGCATATTGGCGACACAGTCACATTGTTCTAGTTTTCATTCTGCTGCTTTATACCTCAGCATGCTTTCGGATTGTTATTTTAGGAGTCGCGGAAGGCGAGAGAACGAGGCCATTCGTAGGGTTCAAAGATGGTTTATTGTAACAGCAAGATCCAGCACACTAAACTCGAACGGAAGTCAGCATGCTTATATAAAGCCAAAAGCCCTCTTCGGAGGGCGTGGCTCTGGCAACCGTGCGTGCGTCACGTCCGCACAACCACAAGTCCAAAAGGCCCGTGCACGTGTATTATGCCCAAATAAGGTAATCACATAAGGTAACCGCCACATACGTCCCCCCAGAATGCACTCCACTGGCCTATGCGTAGGCCGAGGCGACCGAGGGGCTGGGCAAGTCCTCGGGGGAGGCTGCCGAGGTTCCTCGCGGGCCTCCCGAGGTTGCAGGTCGCGGGTGCAGTGCCGAGAAGGCTCGAGCGGTGCACGCGAAAAGCGGGTGAGCCAACCGAGGGGCTGGTCAAGGCCTCGGGGGAGGCTGCCGAGGTTCCCCGCGGGCCTCCCGAGGATGCAGGGTCGGAGAAGTAGTTGCGGTTGTAGTTGTAGTTGCGCGAGGGTGACGAAGCGGCCGTGCCGAAGCGGCCGATCATCTACATATACGCACCATTCGAGTCTACCTGTCACGGATTAAATGTCACAGGAATGTTCCGGAGCGATGGCCGTCCGAGTTCTTATAGACGCCTCTCAGTGGTTAGAGAGAGCATAACACCTGGGTTCAACTTAGATACAATTTCATTACATTCTCCCCGCCGTTAAAATGACACTTCCGCTAAGGCAGGAATCAGGCACGCAGCAGCAATAGTAGGGCAGGGATTGTCTGTCCATGTCAGTCGGTCCATCCGTAGCGATCGGGGCGACGAATTTCCCTTCCAGCACGGGTCCGGAAACTACCGGGTACTACATCCCCAAGTCCGGAGTCCCCTGCGTTGGAGTAGCCGCCTAAGTCAGGTGACGAAGGTGGCACCACAGAGCCTACAGGTTGGGGTGTATTTGGCGGCGAGATGGCCGGCAGATGCTCCATAGGCGGAGCAACGGGAGAGTCCATAGACTCGTAAATTGGTTCGTCGATTTCCCCGCAAGGGGCCAGGTGGCGTACGGAGACAGTTGAGTCGCGTCCATCAGCCATCAACATGCGAGCATGCTCGGGATTAGCTTGGAGTACTTGCACCTTATCCACTAGTGGATCATACTTACTCATGCGGGCCGCACGTTTGAGGTAAGCCGGCCCCGGCTCTGCAAGCCAACTAGGTAAAGGTCGGATACTACCCGAGCTCCTCGGGTGATGAAACATCCGTTCATGGGGAGTTTGGTTGGTTTCCGTACACAGTAAAGTCCTGATCGAGTTCAGTGCCGCAGGAAACGACCAAGCCCATTTATCTAGGCCTCGGCCGAGGGACCTAAGGCTTCGCGTGACGGCTCTCCATATAATACCATTGAAGCGTTCGACCAGTCCATTCGCCTGCGGTCTATACGGAGTGGTATAGCTAGAAGCGACATTATGCTGGAGTAAGAAGCTCCTCACCTCCTGGGACAGGAACACCGCACCTCGATCAGTATGCACGTAGGCCGGCTTCCCAAACATAGAAAACAAGTTCTGCAGGCACCGGTTAACTGTGGCGGCTGTCATATCTACACACGTGAAAGCGAAAGGGAATCTCGAGAACTCATCAACGATAGTGAGCAGATAACGAGAGTTACTCGATGCCAGTGACGCCAGCAGTGGCCCTTTGAAGTCCATCGCCAATCTCTCCCACGGCCCAGTTGCTCGGACCAGTGTCCCCATAGGAGGGTTGTAAAAACGCGGTTTGAGTTCAGCACATACAGAACAATTGCGACAGACCTGGCGAATGTCTTCAACCGAGTAGGGCAAGTTACGACTACGCACAAAATGAGCGAAACGAGTCATCCCAGGATGGCACAAAGTGTCGTGCAAAGCGCGCAGATCCTCCAGAGATATGAGGCCCGCACACGTTGCCGGCCACGATAAGGCGTCGGCAACCAGGTTATCCCTCCCAGGGCGATATTTGATTGTGTAGCAGAAATGGGCGAGTTTGATGCACCAGCGAGTGATTTTCTCATTCTTAATGCGTTGAGCATGCAGGGCGTTGTACATAAACGCAACGCTCTGTTGGTCCGTGATAATTTGGAAGCATCGTCCGAGCAATTAGGGACGCCAACGCCGAATCGACTCGATGATGGCATACGCCTCCCTTTTGACAGATGAATGTCTCCGCTCAGCGGAGGTGAAAGTCCGCGAAAAGAAGGCCACAGGGCGCCCCCCGGGAGAGAGTCGCAGCTATCGCATGATCCGATGCATCACTTTCCAAAACAAAAGATTTATTTTCGTCAATCGTCACCACAGCGGCACCAGCGATGTCGGACTTAAGGCTATGGAAAGCGGCCTTGGCGGCAAGGCTCATGGGGAACGCTTCGCAGTCCACAAGTGGGCGGAGTTTCGCGGAGAAATTTTGTACCCACTTAGAATAATGAGCGAACAGCCCGAGAGCACGCTTCAGCGAAGCACGATCGCAGGGCGGGGCCATGTCGAGCAAGGGTCGCAGACGCTCCTTATCAGGAGAAACAGAGCCATGGGTCACGGTGTACCCCAGAAGATCTGTCGTGCGAGCGGAGTAACGACATTTAGCCTCATTCATAGTTAAGCGATACCTCTGCGCGACCTTGAGGAAGCGCTTCAGATTAGCATCATGATGTTCCTGGTCATACCCGCAAACCGTGAGATTATCCAGATATACAAAGACATCGGTCAAGTTCTCCTTAGTGATGAGGTCGTCCATAGCCCACTGAAAACAAGTGACCCCGTTCGTGACCCCAAAAGGTAGCCGGGTGAACTGGTATAACCTTTGACCCGATTCAAACGCTGTATAGATGAGATCGGCCTCGGAGATGGGGATTTGATGATACGCACTACGCAGATCGAGAGTGCTATAGACCGAATACTGGGCCACCTGTCGAACCAGGGAGTCCATCCCGGAAGGGGGTAGGCGTCCAGCTGTGTAAACCGATTAATCGTCTGCGAATAGTCGATTACCATGCGTTTGCGATGCGCTTTGCTTCGTACCACTAGAACTTGGGCCCGCCATAGCGACCGACTATGTTCTATGATACCTTCCTTTAATAGCTGGGCCGTTTCTTCAGCAATGAATTGCGCGTCAGCTTGTGAGTAGCGTCGCGATTTAACCGCTACAGGTGTACAGTCCGTGGTCATATTGGGGAACAGCGACAGCGGCTCAATTTCCATCCCTGCAAGAGCACACACAGCAAGCGTATCAGTGCCACCAAATTCCATTTCCAAACGTCCATGTCGCTTGAGAAAATCATGTCCTAACAAAACTTCTGCACATAATGCTGGTAAGACCATGAGATGCACATCCGGAAACATTCGTCCCTTAATCACAAGCTTCAGTCAACGTTCCCCTTTTGTGCTGAGCCATAGCCCCTGAGAGGCCATAAAGATTCGGCGTCTTGTCCGAAGAATCGGCCATCCATGTTTTTGCACAAGTCGAAAATCAACATAACTATCTGTGGAACCTGTGTCGACCAAAGCATTAGCAAAAATTCCCTCGATCATAAGTGGGATTATAGCATGAGCCAGGCCAGGTGGACCTGTAGTTATCGAGTCGTCAAGGCGAGGCGCTCGTGCCTCGCGTGTGGATCCAACGCCAGCTAAAGTCTTTCGTGCCGTTGAAATCATTTGTAGGCCAGTCGTGCCGCCTCCAGAGGGCGCACGTGCCACGCGTGAAGTTCCCAGCGTTCGTGCCGTTGCAGTAGCTTGTAGATCATACGTGCAGCCTCCGGATGGCGCTCGTGTCACGTGCGGAGTTTCAAAGCCAACATTAGCTGTTCGGGTGGCCGATCCAGGAAGTTGGCAGGGTGTCGGAAGAACGCCGGCCAAGGACGGTTGCACCGCGTACTGTCGTGTTTGCGCCACTTGTTTAGTCGGTGCGACGAGTCTCACCAAGGTCGAGCTCTCAGCTAGGGGCCCACGGGAAGGGGCGATCCCCATCAAAGTCAGGTGAGGTGCCCCGCGCACCGCTCGGTCCGCTGGCTCGGCGATAAGCACATTCATCGTCGAGCGGGCTCGTTTGCCCCGCGACGACGATCGGCAAACTTTTGCAAAATGACCCGGCTTTGAGCACAAATGACATGTCGCATTTTTAGCCGGGCAAACAGACCTGAGATGATTTTGATTCCCGCAGAAATAGCACGTAGTGTTACTTCCGGGCTTGGGTCCAGCTGCTGCGGCTGCCGTCAAGCCCGGATCAGGATCCTCCTCGGGAGTGGCCTGGGTCTCCGATTCCGGCGGAGGTGCCGAGGCTGCATCCACGACCTCGGCGGTCACTCTCTCCGGTCGAGTTTGTCGAGATGTCCCCGCAGTGACGTATGGATGTTCATACGCGTCGGATTGTTCCCGTGCTTGGGTATAAACGTGAGATAGCCGTAGTGCTTCGGCGAGTGTCAAATCGGCTTCTTCAAGAAGTCTCTGTCTGACGACTGGGGACCTAAGTCCGGCGACGAAAGAATCACGTACAAGATCATCACGGACTTGTTCATGAGTACGTACCTCTGGGGCACTCTCGTTCAGCAGATGTCGGAGGTCTTGAGCAAAGTGATCTAAAGTCTCCGTGGGCTGTTGTCGTCGTATTGCGAGCAAATGCCGGGAATAGACAGCGCTTCGTTTTTTAATGTAAATACGCTTCAGCTCTGCCACGGCAGCATCGAACGTTACACATTGTTCGATCGCCCGGTACACGTTGTGGTGTACCTTTGTTTGCAGTACGTCTAGTTTCGTTTCATCGGTGATGACGGCTTCCTGAGCCTTGAATTGGTTATCCAAGGTTTTCAGCCAGTGTGTCAATTCGGCAGCCGCGTCCGCCGCTTGAGGGTCAGCTGCGAAGATCGGCATCTGGATCATTTTGTGACTCGCCATGTCGCTCTCGTTCGCCTCTTGTTCTCGTTCAGACGAAGAGACGAATTGTAATTAATTGTTATGAAAGTCAAATCCACAACATTGTCCTAATAGTAGGTTTAATGACAATTCGATCTCTGGCAACATCCTGTAGAAATACAATCATGCAATATATCAGGATTATATAATCAAGGAGAAGTTCAGCAATGATCAATCAGTGCAAGCAAGCCTAGATCATCTACATATACGCACCATTCGAGTCTACGTGTCACAGATTAAATGTCACAGGAATGTTCCGGAGCGATGGCCGTCCGAGTTCTTATAGACGCCTCTCAGTGGTTAGAGAGAGCATAACACCTGGGTTCAACTTAGATACAATTTCATTACAGGGGCAATCTACATAATGTGCAAATTATGCCTGCACGTTATGTTGGCTGCCCCTGAACTGGATCTTCCACGTTATCCATGCAGCATATGTTGCATGATGATGCTATGACATTAAACTAAATGATTTTACGTCAGACTCATACTTGATCATAAAAGCCTTTCAGGTTGCATTTTTCACACTTTGGCCAGGGCACAGCCCCGGGAACACTATAAGTGCACACAGCATGAAACAAATGCACAGCTAATGCTCGAGCATGACTTGCAGGTTGTTACTTCGTCATATTGTAGGCTATGCCTTCATCTTGTATTTTTTGAAAAGTTCAAATACTTTGTAGTTTTGGAGAGATTAATTCTTTTTTTTATGCCGCAGCAGCCAAAGGCATTATGTTTTTGGGTTGGCTGCCTGGCTGTGCGTCTGGCTGTACATCCATCTGTACATGCGTTTTTGTGGCATATTTTCGTTACCACAATAATTTGTGAACCACGGAAGGTATTTCAAGCAAACTTGGCAAAAGTATGAACTGATTCAAAAATTTGGGTTCAGCTGGTCAAAAGTCATGGCATTTGAAAATAATTTTGCAGATCATAGGTTGACATATAACGCATTGACTAATTCGTGTCAAATTCCAATTTTTTCTTATTCTCAATTAAGGATTGGATAAACATGGAATGTTGGAGTATACTATGTTATCCCACTTTCAGTACAATTTACTTTTTCCTGCAGTGTAATAGTATTTAAGTCTCTTTATGTGCAATTTCTCGACTTTCCTTGTTCTTGGTCTGCCTTCAAGTAGAAAAACCAGCCATGCAGTGGAAAGATAAGCCTGGAGTTGAAGTTGCTGGCGAAGGTGTTGCTAATGGGATTGGTGAGGGACGCCAGCTTGAAAAACCAGATTTGCCTGAGGAGCAGAAAGAGCAACCAAAGGAGGTTGAGGGACAATTGGAGAAGGACCAACTTGCTAAACCTAAACACGGTAATGGAAATGGGATGAGAGGATTGATAGGCTTGTATGACAAACTGTGCCACGGCCTCTATTTGTGTCAAACTTATTCCGCATTTTAAAATGTAATTTGTAAAACGTTGTCACTGGCTGTACACTGAGCTGTTGGCAGATTTTTATATTGCTTCAATGGTTACCTTCTTAGAACCCGAGGAGCATAGGCATGAACCTCCTGTACCACGTGATGGGGTGTTGGTGCAGAGGGGGGAGAGTGATGGAGACAACGTACAAAGGGGTATGTGTTAGACTGGAGGGAGGGGGGTTGGGGTGAGTCAATCACACACATAGGGTATTTAGATTTGAAGGGTTGGCCAGTTTTATTAGCACTAACAGAATTAAATTAATGTTCATTATATTATTGTAGTCGCCGGGCTGTCACAGTAAGGGGTGTTGCAAAACATTTTACCTTTTTTCCCCCCGAATGCGTGCACAACCGTAACGGGTTCTCGGGGGGGAAAAAAGGTAAAATGTTTTGCAACACCCCTTAGCATGGTACGAACCGCGCCAAAGCGGTCACGCCGGCCAGCCTTTTCAGCTGTTCCCACCAGGATCTCGGGCCTATCCTTATTTCAACATAAGGCTGCAACATAACAAAATGTGAAAAAAGTGAAGGGGTCTGAATAATTTCTGAATGCACTGTATATTGCGGCCTTGCACACCTATCGCGGTGTGCAAGGCCGCAATTCTCCTCAAAAGGACATGTAAGACAGATTACAAAGGGTAGAACGATTACAACAATATAATGAACTTTGATTGAAAAAGAGTAAACGAAGAAGCAGTTTTCGAAACAAGTATTAGGAGAGGGCATACAGAGTCTGTCAGAATGAATGAATGAATGTCTGGCCAGACAAATAACGATGCATTTTCTAATCAAATAAAATCACCTCACACTTATTTAAACATGTACTAAAAAATAACTTCAGTTTCACTGAACAGTTTTAACCCGCTAGGAGTCATTTTTGCAACACTATCATGGTTTTTATGTTTTGTTCTTTCCGGTCAGTGCAGATTCCTGTCTGTTGGATTGGAAACATGTTGGAGGCATTGACACATTTTCGTATATACAGCCCCCACCAAAAAAAACGCAAGCGACCTTAGACAGGAACTGCATATGCCAGGAATTTATATCCCATGGATAGCCGGTTTAAGACTAAATTTGTACAGAACATCGCCCAAACTGATAGTTGTGATGCGCCTCTAGTCTCACACATGTTAACATGTGTGGCGAATAGCTAAACAAAGGCAATACCTTAATTTGTTTCTCTCAAGGTTTCTCAACTAACCAAATCGTTGACGCAGGAACACGTAGCACACACAGCCTTATGCAAATATAAATAGTTTATGAAGCACAAGACAGACGACACAGAATCCAGAATACAAAGACAAAAAATAATCACAAGAATTAATAACAAGCTTATTCAACCCCATTGATGTGCCCACACACAACAATGCACACATAACCAGACGGTGCTGCCCGCCTGGGTGAGCTTTTCCGACTGGAGGTTTCGGGATGTGTTGGACATTGAAAAGCCATGGAGTTATTGGCCTCATGGTGGATACCTTTTGCTTGCAGGCTGGCGGCAGCAATGCCTGATCCCACATCCCAATATACACTTTATAGTGGCCTCAAAACAGCCTTCAAGGTCAACGTGCAGTAGCTTAAAACTTTGCACAGATTCTGAAGTACCTACACCAAAACTTTTGGGCCTCCAGATGCTACGGTTCAGCTTGTTGTCTTATAGCCTGGAATTAAATTACATTAAACCAGACTTTTTGCAACTTCATCTACACATCGTAACCCACAATTTCCAAATGAAAAACAAATTGTACAAATTTCAGAAAGTTAATTAAAAATACAAAGCTAGAATATCGTGGTTGGATAAGTTTCCATCCCCCTTATAATAGCAACTGTAAATTAGCTCACGTGTAACCAATCACCTTCAAAATCACACACCAAGTTAATTGGCCTCCACCTGTGTTAAATTGTAGTGATTCTGATTATTTCAGAATAAATTCATCTATTCCTGTAGATTCCTCTGCTGGGTAGTGCATTTTACAGTGAAGACTCAACCATGAGCACCAATGGCCTTTCAAAAGACCTTTGGGATGAAGTTGTAGAAAAGCAAAGATCAGCGAATAGACCAACTTGCTAAACCTAAACACGGTAATGGAAATGGGATGAGAGGATTGATAGGCTTGTATGACAAACTGTGCCACGGCCTCTATTTGTGTCAAACTTATTCCGCATTTTAAAATGTAATTTGTAAAACGTTGTCACTGGCTGTACACTGAGCTGTTGGCAGATTTTTATATTGCTTCAATGGTTACCTTCTTAGAACCCGAGGAGCATAGGCATGAACCTCCTGTACCACGTGATGGGGTGTTGGTGCAGAGGGGGGAGAGTGATGGAGACAACGTACAAAGGGGTATGTGTTAGACTGGAGGGAGGGGGGTTGGGGTGAGTCAATCACACACATAGGGTATTTAGATTTGAAGGGTTGGCCAGTTTTATTAGCACTAACAGAATTAAATTAATGTTCATTATATTATTGTAGTCGCCGGGCTGTCACAGTAAGGGGTGTTGCAAAACATTTTACCTTTTTTCCCCCCGAATGCGTGCACAACCGTAACGGGTTCTCGGGGGGGAAAAAAGGTAAAATGTTTTGCAACACCCCTTAGCATGGTACAAACCGCGCCAAAGCGGTCACGCCGGCCAGCCTTTTCAGCTGTTCCCACCAGGATCTCGGGCCTATCCTTATTTCAGCATAAGGCTGCAACATAACAAAATGTGAAAAAAGTGAAGGGGTCTGAATAATTTGTGAAGTGAAGGGGTCACGGGGTCACGTGATCACGGGGTCAAAGTGAAGTGAAGTGAAGATGGTCACGGGGTCAAAGTGAAGGGGTCACGCCGGTCACGCCGGCCAGGTATAAAAATATTTCAAACGCCTTGAATATCCCTTTGAGCACAGTCAAGACAATCATTAATAAGTGGAATGCATATGGTACCACCAAGGCCCTACCTAGATCAGGCTGTCCCTTCAAACTGGATGACCAAGCAAGGAGACTGATCAGAGAGGCCACCAAGAGGCCAATGGCAACTTTGAAAGAGCTACAGGACTTTATGGCAAAGACTGGTCATTGTGTGCATGTGACAACAAAATCCCAAACACTCCACAAGTTTGGCCTGTACGGTAGGTTGGCAAGAAGGAAGCAATTACTAAAAAAAGCCCATCTTGAGTCCCGCTTGAGGTATGAAAAAAACCACTCTGGAGATTCTGAAGCCATGTGGCAAAAAGTTTTGTGGTCTGATGAAACCAAGATATAACATTCTGGCCGAAATGCAAAACGTTACATTTGGTGCAAACCCAACACAGCACATCACCCAAAGAACACCATCCCTACTGTGAAGCATAGTGGTGGCAGAATCATGTTATGGGGATGTTTCTCATCAGCAGGGACTGGGGCACTTGTCAGGATAGAAGGGAAAATGGACAGAGCAAAATGCAGAAAAATCCTAGAGGAAAACCTACTGTCCTCTGCAAAAAAGCTGAAATTGGGACTAAGTTCACCTTTCACCATGACAATGACCCAAAGCACACAACCAAAGCTACACTGAAGTGGCTAATTTACAAAAAGATAAATCTCCTTAAGTGGCCCAGTCAGAGCCCCGACCTAAATCCAATCGAAAATCTGTGGCATGACTTGAAGATTCCTGTCCATCAACACCCTCTACACAACTTAACTGAGCTTGAACGCAACTTGACAGAACAATGGGCAAATATTGCCCAGTCAAGGTGTGCAAAGTTGGTAGAGATCTATCCCAACAGACTCGCAGCTGTAATTGCTGTCAAAGGTGCTTCCACCAAGTATTAACTCAGGGGATTGGATAAACAATCTAGATTGGATAAAACACTTATCCAATTAAGATAATCTAGTTTTGTATTTTTAATTAATTTTCTCAAATTTGTAGAATTTGTTTTTCATTTGAAGTTGTGGGTTATGATGTGTAAATAAAGGTGAAAAAAGCCTGATTTAATGCATTTTAATTCTAGGATACAAGGCAACAAAAGGTGAAAATTTTCAAAGGGGGGTGTAGACTCTATCGGCACTGGAAGTAATGCTGACTTCCTAACCAAATGTCTGGTGATGAGGGAGTCAATGCTTTGAACTGAATTTGGTTTGGTGTTATACCTGTCCATGTATCATTCATGACAATTTGAGTGTGCTTGAGGAGGAAACATTGGAATTGTTTTGTTGAAGTAAACTTGCTTTTTTGCATCATAAGTAGCAGTAGCAGTCATAAGTAGCATCATAAGAAAATTTTACGATGGAGAAGAAAGGGGGAAATAGTAAAGCTGTAAATGAACCCCAGGGTATGACATTAGAGTGTTGTATAATTAACAGAATTCTGATAAATAATTTCCTCTCTGTGCAGTGATGTTACATAAATTGTTGTAGAAAAGAAAAAGGTTGTATTTAAAACCGAAATGTTTTGTTTAAAATTCCACTTATGAGGCTTTTTCTGTCCCATTAGCCATTGCAGGGGAGGATCTGGAGATGGAGAAACAGGAGCAAATTAATCCAGATGGCAGAAAAGGACAGGAGGCTAAGAATCTGGAGCAACCGGTGATTGTAGCCGAGCCAAAGGTCAAGGCTGTAGCAGAAAAACGAGAGATTGGCAAGAGAGATGAGGTTGTGGTGGCTAGAGGTGCTGATATTCAGGGTGATGTGCCAAATATTGAAAACCATCATGAGGATCAGAAGAAAGAGGAGAAGAAAAAAGAAGAAAATATCTTGGTTGATTTACCACAATTGGAGAACAGAGTTATTGGCACTGTGAATGCAGATGTTGCGAGGGTAATCGATGCTCAAGTGAAGTCTGATGGTAAAGATGAGCTGGTAATGGATAGGGAAAAGATGAAAGTTTTACAACCCAATGCAGAAGAAGCAGGTGTTGGAGTGGCCGCAGCCGCGGGGGCCAAGGAGAAAGACATTCAGGATGTGATCCCGGAGCAGCCGAAAATGGAGCGGAGAGTCGAACGGGCAGTGGTGAAGATGGGAGATGAGGGAAGGGTCGATCGACAGGATGCACCTCCTGAGGGAAGACACGAGCTGCTTGAGCTCATTAAGGAGCAGCAGGAGCAGCAAAAGCGCTTGCTGGAACAACAAGTGAAACTTCTCGCTGTAATCGAAGAGCAGCACAAGGAGATGCACCACGGGCAAGTTCCACGACAGGATTTGCAAGGTGTGGTTTCTGTTTGTTTGTAGTCATTAGTAAACCTCTTCAAAAGCTTCTGAAAATATTCTTGCCTTTCATTTGCACTCGTTGTTCTTTATTTTTATTTCACACTTTCCTCTTTCTTAGTGTCGCCCACATCTGTAACTGATCTATCACTCATTTTTCTAAGTTTGCAAGTCAGAGATTGTGCATTTGAATGTACATTGACACAATAATGTACATCTGAGAATGTCCTAACACGGACAAATGCAGCGTTTCCATCCACACAACGTGCTCAAATAATAAAACATAAAATTCATTTTTTGCATTCAAAGAATCGTTCGAGAGGCAAGCAATCTGTTTATCACCTTGGAAGCAGTAATCAATCCATCAATCGGGGTTCCCAGACGTGCCGACATCAATGTAAACTGTGTACGTTATATGCCAGACTGATAGTGGGTGATTAAATGTCAATCTCTGAATATTGTATGCTGAACAATTATCGTGGCATTAACAAAACATTGTAAATATTTATCACATCGGCCACCTAAGGTGGACGGCGGTTATGTTTTCACCCGTTTGTCTGTCTGTCTTGAGAGCAGGACATCTCAAAAAGTTATGAATGGATTCGGACGAAACTTGGTGGGCAGTTGGGTGTGTGACGAGGATGGATTGATTGGATTTGGGTGAAGATCCCGATCCTGATGAGATATAATTTTTTATAGTGATTCTGCACAATTTAGAGATGAGGCTAAAAACTATATATGGCATGGTATTTCAAAAAGTTGTAGACAGATTATGACAAAACTAGGTGGATGAGTTGGGTAGGTAACAAGAACAAGTCGATTAATTTTTGGTTAAGAATGCGGATGCACATCCAGCCTATCAGTGGGCTACAAAACGTTCAGCCTGGCAGAGGTATGCCCTCCATCGAGTGTCGTTTTAGTTACCTCTGCCACCTAAGGTGGGCGGAGATTAGTTTTAACCCCTGTCTGTTTGTCTGTGAACAGGATAACTCAAAAAAGTCTGGACGGATTTGGATGAAATTTAGTGGACAGGTTGGGTGTGTGTGACAAGGACCAAAAATATGAGGTTTTGGGGAAGATCTGAAATCTATTACTTATCTTGTAACCTTTAAAGAAATAATTTGCCCCTGGAGTGATTTAGGGTTAATTAGACAAAGAGTTTGAATACTCGTGCAACTGAGAATCATCCGATTTGTTTTCTGCTAATCAAAATTATTCACATTTTAACTGCATTTTTTAAGCTTTATCACTTTGGAGGAGTTTGTGAAGACTATATATATGAAGTTTGATTTGAAAGCATCATGAAATAAGCTCAGGTGGCATCAAAATGTGAAAACTTTGGAGAGGGGACGAGGGGGGGGGGGGGTGAATACTTTTGCAGGCCACTGTAGGACTGACACCTAAGTTTTCCCACTCGTTCAAGGAGTCCAAGAAGATATATTGAAATGAGGGTTAAACCCCACCCCCAGGCTTCTCACTGCACTTTTGAAATTTGGCCAGGGTGCGGGTGATAGCTCGCCTATTCCTTGTGCAGGACACAGTGGGGTCTTTAATGTCCACCAACTAATGCCGACATACAAGATAGATGCCCAGTTTTACGTCCATCCGAGGGACGCTGCACAAATTGATGAATCGCCCTGCTTGTGAAACACCAGGTTGACAGTTTATAGCTGGGTCGGGATTCTAACCCAGGCTCGATGGCTTAGAGGTGAGTGCCCATTAAATAATTACCCACCACTTTATCTTAACTACCAGTGGCAGTGCAACTTATCTTGGGATTGGCATACTTCTGCTCTTGCCTTCTGCACTCTATACATTTGCGTTAGTGGTAAGGCAAAGCCAATTTGTTGTTGAGATCTTTGGTGAAAGATTTTATCGAAAATGGCAAACTGACTACTGTACATTGTTACTTCTCACTTAACAATTATTATTGCTTTCAGGTGCGATCAGCTCAAAAGAGGCTCGTTTTGCATTCATAGTTTGCAAACACAGTGAGGCTTGTTCTCTCTCTCATTGCTTTTGTTTTGATTTCTTTTTTTTTATCGATGCCAAAGGTACTCAAGTGGAAGTGGCCAATGCAGAGGAAGATGGCCATCTCAGAGTTGAAGGCATGGTATCAGAAACCCATCGATTGGCCTTGAAGGATTCTAAGCCTGAAGTGGATGGTGGGTTCATACCTGCCTTGCCAAAGGCCAGTAACGACATTGAACAGAAGAAAATTGCTGAAGATGGAGATAGCAACAAGGTTGTCAATAATAATCATAATAATGTTGCAGCAGTTGGAGCTCCAA
Source organism: Myxine glutinosa (assembly GCF_964187855.1). NCBI lineage: Eukaryota > Metazoa > Chordata > Myxini > Myxiniformes > Myxinidae > Myxine > Myxine glutinosa. The sequence continues at coordinate 160,018,835 of NC_136261.1, read as the reverse complement.
TTCCTTTGGTTTCTAGAGCAAAGGAAGAGATAACAATTGCAAATGTTTTGCTTGTTGAAGCTGGACTAGTCGGAGAGGAAACCAAGATCGAAAGGAAAAATGGTGTCATTTCGTCAGATAAAGTGATACCACTTGCAATGCAAGTGAAAAAGTCGGATGAGGGAGAATTATCTAAGAATGTCGATGGCCTAGATTCTGTAGATCCAGCAAAAGAAGCTGAGAGAGCTGTGAAAGTTGAAGATTTAGAAGTGAAAGAACAGAAGGCAATGGAGAGCAGAGTCGTAAGAGAAACACAGGAAGGCATGCATGATCGCGTAGACGCTCAAGATGGACATGATCTGAAAAGGAGACGGAGGTCGTTGGATCCCGAGCAACGACAACAAGACTCAAGGTCTCTGGTGAATTGTAAAACCCAGGATTGCTCGAAAGAGGTGGACAAACCTGATGGTAACATGTTGCAGGATAGACAAATAGCAGAGGGAGACATGGCGATGGCGAGACAGCATATTAGCATTTTGAGCCGACATTTGCAGCAACTTAAAAAAGATGAACAGTGATGAGCTGAGTGACATTGTGGGGATGTAATGTAAAGGGAGGTAGGGTAGGAGTGCAATAAAAAGTGGTTAAAGCATTTGCTCAGCAACCAAGTGCCGTATATGCCACATCCATTCGGTTGCTTGGTTAGTGACTCAGCAAATGGATGTTTTACCCACGAATGCAGGTTTGTTAGAGTTGAAAACTATTGTGTAAACGTTTTGGGGAAAAAGGAAGTGCCTTTCCATTAGTTGCATTGCTGTATGAGCTTTGAAAGAGTAATTGTTCTAACCGGCAAAGTTAGTACAACGATGTCTCGTGGCTCGGCCTTTTCACGTCAAAAAGATCCATAATCATGGACAGGAAATGAAGACACTTGGAATGATTATGGAGTTTGAGTAGCGTGTGTGCGTAAGATCAATGCTCTTTTCCCCTTTAAGTTTCTCTCATTTCCATCCTCCAATCCACTTGGCATTTCTTCATCATCCATGCTCTTCGTCCAAGCTGCGACTTCTGTGTGAAATCGAACTGCTTTGTATGGAAGTATCTTGTCGAGCTGCTTTTCTAACTTTACCAATTTGCTGAAACTTCTACTACACACTGTTTTCGCACTTTTATTTTGACCTTCCCCTGCATCTCCACCTGCCTTCCCTTTTCCCCCTATGTGTTCTGTAAAATCCATGTACTATCCTTAGCACAGAACATGTTTGGGTTGTGCAGTTGTAATATCGGAGTTGGTAATTGTGTGCTCATTCCTATGGGATCAAAACTAGCAAGCTGGCTTTAAATGGGCAAGCACTCGTGGTTTCAAATTTCTTGACAATCGCAGGTGTTGTTTCTTGTCCACCTGTTTCCAACAACCTGTCAGTGGATAACATTCCATTCTACGTCATTAAACGGATTATGATATCCATCAAGTAGGAAATATTAACTTTAACAAAGTTATCCTCAAGGTTTATTTGTATTGGGATTTTTTTTTCCTTGTTTGGGGATAGAATAAGGTTGGGGATACAATACGCGCCGCATGACCAGGCAAAGGTTTTTGGGATTCCAGCACATGATGGATCAGGTTTGACTTGATTAATTGAAAATGGTGAATGTGTTGGATGTTCTTGCTTCATTTTGTAAATGCATTACAAGCTGCTGTTCCTTTTGAAGTGCAAATGTCTTGAATAAAAGATTAGTTTTTTTTTAACCTTTGTGTGATGATACCTATTAACGATTCTTAAATGAACAGGATGCAAGTGAGTCATGTGGGTTAAGGACCGTTCAGTATATACTACAGTAGTAACTGTTAAACATGGAGGTTCTGGAACTCTGATTTCTGATAATAATTTATTAATCAAGTTACTGATGAATCCTGGAAGATGAACTCATTATTATCCATGATGCTTAATGACATCACATCACCCCTGTCATGTGGCCAGATCCTCAGCTCTGATTGGTGTACGTTTGAGGGGACATACATACATACATACGGATAGACAAACACTGTTCTAGACGGCTTTGCCCTATGGGCTACGCCGTAAAAATAGGACCACGGGTCTTGAAGCTTACCTGGATCAGAAGCAACAGTCACTCAAACCCCCCACAGACCTCTTAGACCCTGACATTTAAATCCCGTGAACAAATTTTGGTACATCATGGGCGACGAAGGTTGTGATCAAGCTTCATTGAAATAGTGTGTGTGGTTTTGGAGAAGAGAGCAATCACCTATTTAGGGTGGAGGGTGGGGGGGGGGGGGGGGGGGAGGGTTCCCATTAATTAATTAGCGCAGATTTTGATACTGTCAGTATGCCGTCATTAGGCTTGTGGTCAAGTTTCATTGTGTTTGGTTCAAGCAATAAAAACTGAAGTGTTTACAGGCTCGCTCACTCACTGCCTAATTGACTGACTTACCTATGGACACTGCTCGATCACATAAGCTCACCGGACTAGGTGAGCTACAAATGGGCAATGACATAAACGATGAACATTTTAAATAGTTCAGATATTAATATTCAACAAATGGACAAGAAATATAATGGGGCATTGTTGCCCTCGCCTGAGTAGAGGGTATTGCATTTGAGTCCGTTTGTCTATCTGTCTGTTTCTTTGTTTGTCCGCATACAATAAATATGATTTTCTCTGCAACTGTTTGTCTGATTGACAGGAAATATTCACCATAGGTGCAACTCCACCAGTAGAATTTTTTGATGATGATTATGACGTTATTGGTCACGTGTTATGGCCGCCATCTTGGAAAAACCAAAAAACTTCGCACCTCTATCTCTGAAAGCGCTGCGCAGAAAAAATTGAGACATGGCTCATTGAAAAGAACTCTCCATGCGGAATTAAATATGTTAATGATGATGTCATAGGTGCCTCCATTATGACGTCATAATTTGACAAGTAGAAAACTTCATCCGATCAAGATGAAATTTCTTGAGCGTCATCTAGTGATAAATTTGTCGAGAAAAAAAAATGACGTCATCGGTCACGTGGTTCGGCCGCCATATCTTACTATAATTCACCAAATGTCTGTCTGTCTGTCCGTCCGTTCGAAGGTACCGCAAAAACGGCTGAACCGATCGCGACGATATTTTGGGTGTGTAATCCTGGGATCTCCTGGAGTAAAATCGGCTGTATTGTTTTTCCAATTTCAGCTTTGGCCTCCAGCATTTTCAGGTTTGAACTCCCGCATAACGTTATTTTCCCGGGTGCTGCACAAATGGCTGCACCGATCGGACTCGGTGACCTCGGACAAAGACCTTTTATAAGGACATGGGTTGAATCCCGGCTTGAGAGAATGCCAACCCCCTCCCCGCCATCACGGTCGTCTCTCCAACTCACAATCCCACGAGATATGCAGAAAGGACGACCCAAAACCAATTATTGTACACCGCACCTTTCCTATGCCATCTCCAGGCATTGCATATCGTCATTGCCGGGCACCGAAGGGGGCTCGGCAGTGACGCACGCTGAAAGGAAGTACTCAGTTTTCACTCTGCTTGTTTTCTTTCTTGTTTTCTTGTTTGTCCGGGCAATATCTCAGCCATCCTTTGAGCTAGGAAGTTGAAATTTCGGCACAATAGTGAGCAAGTCCTTTGTCAAAAACGCTATTTTTGTTTTTTGATTAATGAATTAATTGAGGAGTTATTTAATTATTAGCGATTAATTAAGTACTTATTTAATTAATCAAATTTCCTTTCTCTTTTGACCATTAACTCAGGCACCTTTTGAGTTAGGAAGCTGATATTTGGACATGCCAATGACCAGGTGATTTGGCTGCAAAGGCTATTTTTGATTTATTAATTAATCAATGAATCAATTAATTGATTAATTATTTAATTATTCGATTAATGACTAAAATTGTTTATTTTTTTTAAGTTACAGATTCTGATGAAATGGTGGTGGTTTATGTGTTCTCTGACCGAATTGATTAATAATTTATTTTTTTTATGATTATTATTTATTTATTTTCATTATTAATCATTTATTTATTTTCTTTCTCATTTGGCCAATATCTCAGGCACCTTTTGAGCTCGGAAGCTAATATTTGGACATGAGTGAACAAGTGATGTGGCTATCAAGGATATTTTTGATTTATTGATTAATCAATTAATCGATTAATTATTTAATTATTCGATTAATTACTAAAAAAAACAAAAACATTTTCAGTTACAGATTCTGATGAAATGGTGGTGGTTTATGTGTTCTGTGACCGAATTGATTGATAATTTAATTTTTTTATGATTATTATTTATTTATTTTCATTATTAATCATTTATTTATATTCTTTCTCATTTGGCCAATATCTCAGGCACCTTTTGAGCTGGGAAGCTAATATTTGGACATAACAGTGACCAAGTGATGTGGCTATCAAGGATATTTTTGATTTATTGATTAATCATTTAATCGATTAATTATTTAATTATTCGATTAATGACCTAATTAATTAATTTTTTAAGTTACAGATTCAGATGAAATGGTGGTGGTTTATCAAGGATATTTTTGATTTATTGATAAATCATTTAATCAATTAATTATTTATTGATTAATCGATTAATTATTTATTGATTAATCAATTAATTATTTGATTTTTTATTAATGACCTATTTAATTAAATTTCTAAAAGATACATCTTCGGATGAAGCACGAGTGGTTTCGTTATGCTATTAGCCAATTGATTAAGAAAATATTTTGTGATAATCTTTTATTGATTTTAATTATACAATTAATCAATCAATTAGTGTACACCTCTCCCTCCCAATGCAGCCTCTATGAGCTGCACTGCGGTATTGCCAGGCGCCAGAGGCGCCGCCGCAATGCCGCGCTGTGGAATATTTAATTATTTGGCATGGGGGCGGTGTACTTTGAATGTATCTTTACTTGTCTTCTTTTTGATTCGTATATAAACATCATTAAAAGTAAATAATGACCTCGGCCAAAGTTCAAACGACGTGAGTTTAATCTCTGCATGAGGGAATTCCACATAGCTATTTGGGGGGTGTATATGCTAACAGATCACTGTCTCCATCGATCTGCCAAGGCCGTAACACCTATCGGCTCAAAATCCTTTTAACTGTTGACTTGGTAGTTTTTACAATGAAGGAAACATTAACACAGTTGTTAAAAGTTTATTTTGTGATTAATTTGTGATTGGAGTTATGTTGTTTGGAATGAAAAAGAGATATCGAGTTCAAGTGAATGACGACATGCCATGATGGTTTCTACTTTCTGAATGTGAACTTCGCGGATCGCCATATGCAGATTCACCACGGACCCACGATCGATGTTTCTACATGTGAACGTACCCATTTGTTTGCGAACGGGTACGTTTTTCATGGAAGTTCTTCACAAACTTGCTGTCCATGTCTGACGTGCGACTGAAGGTGCTGCAGGAATGTGGAATTTATTGGTTTCATGCTTTAGCATTCGCCTTTTCTGCATTGCCTGCTTCCTTCTGGCCTCCCACCCGTGCGTAGCACGGGTACCTCACTAGTTTGTTTGAACCCAAAAGCCTTAAAAACCACTGAAAACATGTCCTGGCGAGGGTCTGCAATCTGATTGCTCTTTCTAGTTTGTATTGTGTTCGTGTTTGCGATATATAAATTTGTTTCGAGTTCCTTCAGTTTACAATGCCTTCAGAAATTATTCACACCCCTTGACGTTTTTCACATTTTGTTGGGTTAGAAACTGAATTTAAAATGTATTAAATTGAGATTTTTTTGTCACTGGGCTACACATAATACCCCATAATGTCATAGTGGAATAAAAAAAAAAGCAAAATCTTTACAAAATAATGAAATGAAATACAGAAATATCTGATGCACATAAGCTGACACACACACACACACACACACACACACACACACACACACACACACACACACACACACACACACACAACACAGCCACAGCTTGGGGGAAGTGTCGTCATTAACGTCACTTCCTGGGATACTCAGGGTACCAGTGACATCATAACAACGGCTTTTCTCGCCGTACTCAACGTGGCATTTCCTCAAGAGGAATTTCCTCCTCCCCATGGATGCCATCTGAAGGGGACTGTCCTTTTCAAGCAAGGAAGCAGCACATGACATTTTAAAAGTCTTTTGTATGAATTGAACCGGTCCAATTCGGATGGATGTTTTTTAGGAGACACCATCTCCTTATAGTTAGGCAGTTAAGAGGAAGCATCGTTCATTTTTTCAAGAAAGCACCAAATTTGGCACAGATGTAGTATGGACCAATACAATTGTTTTCCTGAGGGGCGCCCAAAAATTCAGAAAATTCAAAAAATCCAAAAAAATGTCCTGGATGCTTGAAAAAGGGGAGAAAACGGGTATTGATTCGAACTAGATTCTGATATTGTGGTCTTGGCAATAGCACACTACTTTACCTACCAGTCACACAGTGTGGAGGAACTCTGGATCGCCATTGACACTGGTAAAAGCTACCGCTACCTTGCCATCCATAAAATTGCCACCGGCCTTGGCCGCAGGAAGTCCGAGTCTTTGCCATTATTTCATGCCTTCACTGGCACAGTCATTTTTGTCTTTTTTTTTTTTTTTGTCACAGTGTCATTTTTTGCCCAAATTGGGAAAAAGACAGCCTGGAAGGCTTGTGAGGCATACCCCAGCATCACGCAGACCTTTCATGCTCTCGCTTATAGGCCATCTGTGGACGCTATTACTATGGAACTACAGAGCATAGAAAGATATGTTGCCATCCTCTATGACCGGTCTACCGAGATAAAGACAGTGAATGACATGCACCGACACTTGTTCACGAAGAAGGGAAGAACAATTGATCACATTCCCCCAACAGCAGACGCCTTCGAACAACACCTAAAACGTGCATGTTTTCAGGCTGGACATGTATGGAGTCAGGCACTTGTGCCCTACCCAGAACTTCCATCACCAGCTGATTGGGGCTGGATGAAAACAGGGACTTCTTGGACACCAATTTGGACCACAATACCACTGATACAGGATGCATGTTCAGAGCTTACAAGCTGCCATTGTAAGTCGGCCTGTAAAGGCAACTGTAAATGCTCCAGGGCAAATCTGCCCTGCACATCACTGTGTGACTGCAATGGACAGTGCTTGTAGTACTACGCGTCTGTGTGAGAGCCTCCACCTTTCAAGTGCCCACAATATTTTAAGTTAAAACTGCAACTGTGTGTAACTTTGATTAATTAATACCATTCCATTGTTATCAGAGACCAATAAAACAATGTGTATCACTTGGAATTGAAATTTTACCTAAAATACTATGAGAGATTCAAGGAAAATGGAAACACCATGGCGGCCATCTTGAAATTAAAGATGATGGATGCCAATCTTTATGCAATTGATCCCATTGGATTCAGAGGCCGTGAAAACATGGGGTAAGACACTGGAACTGTGGTGTTATCGCTCATAGTATAGAAGTTATTGAGGGAAATAGGTCACAGAAGGCGGTCATGTTGAAATTCAATATGGCGGCCACCAGGGGTTCTGAATTTTTGGGCGCCCCTCAGGAAAACAATTGTATAGGTCCATACTACATCTGTGCCAAATTTGGTGCTTTCCTGAAAAAATGAATGATACGCCCTATTTTTGTATACTGAATCGAGGCTCGTGAAAGAGCTAACATTTACTTCACAAACAAATCGACCAGACAAACAAAATACACAAAAAGAGGGAGCGGAAGACAAGATGGGGAGAAAAGGGGAAGCACACAAACACAACATCCGAGAGCAGGGAGATGTGTGGAAGGTAGAGGGCCCGGGGGGAGGAGGCATGGGAAGGGGGGGGGGGGGGGAGAAGTATAAAGCACAAGGACACCAAGGACTTCCAGGACAGAAGTTGGTATTTCAAAAAGTGGAATTGGGGTGAAATTAGCGGGGGTAGAAAAGATCAAGGTTTTGGATGGGGGAAGATAAGAGATGGTGGTGAACAGCTGTTTTAAAGACTTGGAGGGTGGAGTGGGATTGAAGAGAGTGAGGGAGTTTGTTCCAGAGGCGGGAGAAAAGAGGAATGAAGGAGTGAAGGTGAGCAGAGAGTCTTGATTTTGGCAGTTTAACCAAAAGAGGGTTGCAGGCAGATCTTGTGCGACCTGTAGGAATATTTGCGGGGAGAGCCCAGAGAGAGCTGGGGGGGCAAGGCCAGAGAGGAGTCGGTAGAAGACGGAAAGACCACCAACCTGCCTGCGGTGAGTGAGTGAGAGGCCCTTGGAGTTAGCTTCATCGCGTGAGATTCCAATGATTCTGAATGCTTTGGTTTCAACAGCGCGAAGACGAGCTAGGTGTGAGGCAGGAGCACCAGCCCAGAGGGGAGAGCAGTATTCCATTGAGCTGCGGATGAAAGCCTTGTATGTGGTGAGGAGCTCAGGTGTGCCAAGGAAGGACTTCACACGACGGAGGATGCCCAGTCGGCGACTGGCTTTGGAGGCCAGATTTGAAATGTGGTTTTTCCAGGAAAGATCATGGCAGATAGTGAGACCCAAAAGCTTGAGTGACAGAACTTCTTGGAGAGGATTATTCAGAAAGTGGATGGGAGGGTTGTCCAGTCGGTCTTTTCGGAGAGACATCGTAAGAGTGTGAGATACTCAGGGTACCAGTGATTTTTCGGTCTTAACTGCCTAAGTATTACTAGATGGCCGTTGGCTCCCTAAGGGAGCTCATCCGCCTGTTGCCTGGTGTTGTTTTTAGTCCTGGCAGGGTGTCACAGTCACCCTTCGTACTGGCAAAGCCAGTGAGAGGTGTCGGTTTCGTCGAGGACAACCCGACCATGCGGCAGGTAGCACTGAGTTACATGTTACCAATGGCAGTCCCAAAAGACTGACCTGACTGGTAATGTTTGATGGAGTTTTGATGAAAGAGTACCAGGCCTCCATAATCTCACAGTTCACCCTCGACCCTGTCCCAAGGATAGTGGTATGATTCCATGAGAACATGTGTGCGTGTGTGTGTGTCGCAACCAAGGATGGCCTGTGCGGGGGACGGTTTGAGTGCGAGGTGTGAGTGAAGGGGTTAGAGTGTGAGGTGAGGTGACACCATTTAGGGGGTGGGGTGAAGGGGAAGCATTGAGAGGATGGGGTGAAGAGGGATGCAGAAAGGGGGACATATACCCAACTTTGACAAAGGGAGGTAAAGATCATGGGATGGAAGATTAGAATGCTTGTTAAATGCATGGAGAAACGCTGTGCTGTATGAGTGGGGGTGGAGGAAAGGGGAAGTGGAGGGGGAGGGATGATGTTTGTGGGTGGGGCACAGACAAGAAAAAAACCTCAGAAAAATAATTATTTTGAAGAGGAAGAAGACATGCATTTTGGTGGAGAAGAACAAAAACACGTGTGGAACTTGTGAAAAAGATACAAGCTTGAAATACGTTATTAAATTTATATTTTAATTTGTTTAAAAAAAAAGCATGTATATTTAATGTAGATTCAGTTTGGAGAAAAGAGGGGTGGGCATGAAATGCAGAAGGAAATTAAATTTTTTGAAACAAGGAGAGGAAATAGAAACAGGATAGGTTGGTGTTGAGAAAATCGAGGCAAAGATACTCGGGATTTCACCCTGGAGAAGGCTGGGCACACTTTCTGTCCGAAGGCCTCAACAAGAGGAAACAAATTGCACAAAACAACAAATGAATTGACATATTGCACGGGACGAAACAGCAACACATTGACGAATGACCCAAAACGCAACAAATCCAGTTCGGAAAAATAAGCTTTGGTGAGGTGGAACCGAGCGGCTCAAAATTCACCATGCATGCATGAAGAACCCAACCCGGAAGTTTTTCAAACTTTGCCATCACAAGGAAGTTGTCATGCCATGTCATCACATCATGTTGTCATGGAGATCTGTGATGTAGTCTTTTGTTGGAATGTGCCCAGTGAGGGTTGGTGGCTGTTGCAGGTTCAACGGATCATTCAAGGCACTGGGCTCACGGGGAACAGAGTTCAGAACTACAGTATGCAGAGGTAAGTGAAGAGGTGCAGCAGAAACTTTGTTTAGAAAGGCATTTTCTCCACAACACCAGAGAGACGCCTGGGGTTTCCAAACTCTCTCTGGTCCCAGAAACTCCTCAAAGATCTTCGCTAAGCAATAAGCGCAAAGGTTAACGTTTTTTTCAAAATAAAATCATGCAGATTCAAGATTTGTGCTCCGAGCATATTCTTCAGAAGACTTCTCCAAAGGAGTCTTGAACAGATTAAACACTTTCATTAACTGTGATAATAGGTAGAGCAGCATCTGTAGGAGTTGGAGAAACATTTGTATCCTCACATGAAGGTGGGCCAAATTTGTTGGCTGAAGGTACCAGGTCTATTCTGGGTAAACTTTGTAAAGTGGCATCAATCCTGAGTGGGGTAACATTATCTACAAGTTGGTGCATGATGTGTAAATGCTGCCTTCTTCTGAGCTAAATGACTCATGAAAAGTCCTTATTTTACTTCATAACATGAGGGTGAAACCATCCTAAATGTTTGATGCACCGTTTAAATGATCAGAATGGGAAGACTGGGCATCATTATGGGAAACAGAAATGTTTTTTTGTTGGAAGCATTAGTGGAAAGAAAAAAGGAAGGAAGGAAACAACAAAATCAGTTAGTAAGAGGGTTGGATAAGGAAGTGTTAATCTGAGTAATAATCATGGGTCAGTGGTGCACTGGAAGGTGATTGGTGGTGCACTACCCAGTTGAATACCTGCGGGGGTTGGGAGGGGAAGAGTGTGAAAGAAATACCTCTGGAAGGTGATTCCATAGATGGGAGAAGCAAGAAATAGGAGTTGAGATGTGCATTTCAGCCTCAATTTTGGAAGTTTAACAAGAAGAGGGTTACTGGAAGAGCATCCGATAGGTCCTGGCGAGGGTTAGAGGACAGAGAGCAGAGGGAGAAATATCAGAGACGAGGCAGTGGAAAGCAGAGAAACCACCGACCTGCTTGCCAATGTGAAAGCAACAGACCTTCTTCTTCAGCCTCATTTCAGGAGATTCCAATGTTCAGATCTTTAGATTTCACAAAACCCAGGAGAGACAGATCTGTCAATGCTGGGCTGCTAGGCCGTATGGGAGAGTAATACTCCATTGAGCTCCTGACAAAGGCCATGTAGCCGAAACATACCTCTGATTTCCCAAGGAAAGACTTGGATCGATGAAGAATACCCAGTCTGCGGCTGGCTTTGGAGGCCAGCTTTGCTCTGTGGTTTGTCCAGGAGAGGTCATGACCGAGAAGTTCAAGAGACTGACCGTGGAAATGGACAGGCAGGGAGGGGAGAGAGTGGTGGGTAGAGCAGAGAGGAGATGGGGGGAGGAGAGGAGAGAGGGGTGAATTGGTGGGGAGGGAGGGGGGAGAGAGAAGTGGAGGAGGGCTGAGTGGGTGAGGAAGGGGGGGGGGGGAAGAGACAGGGGGAGGTGAGGTGAGTGGGTGGGGAGGGAGAGGGGAGAGATAGAAGGGAAGGAGGGGTGAGTGGGTGAGGGGGGGGGGAGGGGAGAGACATCGGGTGGTGGGATGAGTGGGTGAGGAGGGAAGAGATATGGGAGGAGGGTTGGGTGGGGAGGGAAGGGACAGAGAGGGGGGTGGAGGGAGATGATGGAGTGTGTGGTGAGGGGAGAGAGGGGTGAAGGAGAGGAGAGGGGGGGGGGGGGGGGGAGAGTTGATAATGAACTGGCTTCACCAAAAGGGCAGAGTAATGTTTTTACCCTGCGCTCACGAAGCGAAAAGCAGGGTTAAGCATTCATTTACGTACGTACGTGTGCCGTATGTGTCTGCATTAAAAAAAAATCATTTTCTCGGCAACCGTTGCTCCGATTGACGTGATATTTTCACCACAGGAGCACCTCCTCCTGTAGAATATTTTAATGATTATTACGACATTGTAGGTCACGTGGTACAGGCGCCATCTTGGAAAACCTTCGCACCTCTATATCTCTGAAACCACTCCATGGAAAAAATTGAGACCTGGCTCATTGTAAAGAACTCCATATGGGGAAAAGGTGTTATAAACGATGACGTCATTGGTGCCATAATTATGACGTCATAATTCGACAGGGACTGGTCAGTCTGACTTGGTCTGATCAGTTTGAAATGTATTGAGCGTGATCGATGCAACAATTATTTTAGAGAATATAAATTTATGATGTCATCGCTCACATGGTCTGGCAGCCATATTGGATCAAAGGAAAAAAATGTTCAAAAACAGAAGAGTTGGCTCGCAACAAGTCGATTGCACAGGGTAAGTATTCTATGAATACCATCTAGTTTTAATTATCTAACACAGGTTAACAGGAAGACTACATTATTTTGGGCAATATGGACATTCAACTGACCAAATAAATTCCCCCAAAATGGTTTACTCTGAATTGTGTTTCATGGAAAATGTCTTTTCTTCCACTGAGCTCGCGAAGTGAAAAGCGGGGTTCAGCAATCGGTTGCGCATGTGTGCCGTGTGCCGTATGTGTGTGTGCCGTGTGCCGTGTCTGCAAAACTTTTGCACGTGGAAAAAACAAAAAACTTTGCACCTCTATATCTCAAAAACCGCTGCACATAAATAATTGAGACAGGTTCCATTGCAAAGAACTCTCCATGTGGAATAACATATGTGAATGATGACATCATAGGTGCCGCCGTTATGACGTCAGAATTCGACAAGTAAAAAACTTTATCCGATCAGGATGAAATTTCTTGAGCATCTTCTCGGTATAAATTTATGAAGAAATAAAATTGTAATGAGTAGGTCATGGCTCATGGGGTTCGGCCGCCATATTGTTTTGAGTGAAAAGCCTGAAAAACCACAAAAATCCAATTTTCTCCAGAACGACTGAACAGATCGAGGTCAAACTTTGCAGGCAAAATCGCATACCCATGACGAACAAAAAAGTCAGCGAGCATGACGTCATGCGTCACATGGTTTCGGAGTTATAATGTTTTTTAGCATAAACTTAAAACCTAGCTCCTCCCTCATTTTTTATCCTATCGAGGGGAAACTTCACAGATGTGTTCAGCATATCAGTCCACTAAAATGACCTTTTGGAATTTGCGATAGGTGACATGGTTTGGCAGATATAAATAATCAAACGAAAATATTGCAAAATTTATAACTATTGAACCGCTTCATTGATCGGCGTGAAACTTTATATTATAGAAGAGGTAATGAAGTGTAACAAGTGTGCAAAATATCAAGATGATTGGATGTACGGTCTGGAAGCTAGAAGTTGTTATTGCGTGAAGAAGTCTTCGAGAGTGGGCATGGAATTATCACACTGCACATGACGAGCAGGCAAAGTACGGAGCGACCTCACGGGGTCATTTTGACCTCAAATAAAATTCTGATTTCAGATTTGTCAATCGCTGAGGTATATTAACACACGGCCAAAACAGATTTGGCGAAATTCCAACGATTTTGACGAAAATATAACATTTGTGTCTGCATTTCAGTAAAGTGCGTGCCGTGTCAGCATTTTGAAAATTGATACGTGGCTCATTGTAAATAACTCCATATGTGGAATAGGTGTTGTTAACGATGACGTCATTGGTGCCATAATTATGATGTCATAGTTCAACAGGGACAACGCTTAGTCTGATCAGTTTGAAATTTCTTGAGCATGATCTATGCAACAATTATTTAGAGAATATAAATGTATAACGTCATTGCTCACGTGGTCTGGCAGCCATATTGGTTCAAAAAAAAAGAAACATACAAAAATAGAAGAGTTGGCTCACACCAAGTTGACTGTGCAGGGCAAGTATTCTATGAATACCTTCTAGTTACTGTCATAATGTACAAGGACTTCTGCCGACGTTAATAACCGCTTCGAATGCTGAAAAGGTCGTTGCTGTTCAACACCCCATTCCCATGCAATCCCCTTACACAACAAGTGGTGCAGGGGTTCTAACACTGATGAAACTTTTGGAAGGAAACGGTGGTAATAGTTCAACATCCCCAGAAAACTGTTCAGCTGGCTCACATTCTGTGGCTGAGGAGAATCCACAATGGCCTGCACGGACTCCTGGACTGGCCAAGTACCTGTCCTGTCAATTCGGTATCCACAGTATACAACGGATTCTGGGAAGAAGAAACATTTTACTCTGTTCAACCGAATGCCGGCCTGTCTCAGAAGATGAAACACTTCATGTAAGTGAACAAGGTGATCTGGTTCTTGCCTGACACAAGGATGTCGTCCAGACGAGGCACAACAAATGGTATCGATCTTAATATGCCTTCCATGAACTTCCGGAAAATCGCTGGAGCCGGCGATATGCCATAGGGCATACGGTTGTAACGATACAAACGTATTGATGGCCGTATAGTCCTTAGAGCCCTCTTCTAGGTCCAGCTGTTGATAAGCAGCCGTTGTTACATATTTATGGGAATGTATGTGAATTACTATTCAGGTCTTTGCTTATCAATGTGTAGTCGATTAAGGGTTGTTGTGGTTGGAGGGTCAGGAGCCCTTCTGGAAAAAGAGACCGGAAACGGAAGAAGAAAGACACGAGGTCGAGAGAAGCGACGAGGATTCTTCTTCCTCGCCCCGCTCCGACGAGAGGTGGGATCGATATTGAGCCGTGTGGAAAAGCGGCGTTCCCAAGCCCGTCTGGCGAGAGGAGTTACCGGGACGGGTACCTACCCGGTGGACACGTCAAGCTGCCGTGGGGCCGTGCACCGACCCAGCGTCTGGCACCGTTCGCGGCACCGTCTACAAAGACGCGTACGGGTCGCACGTTGGGGCCTAACACGCGTTGCAAGCGGCGTGTGGCTTTTGCCTGCTTTACAGTACCCGCTTCGCGTGGCCAGGAGGGGGCTGCAGCCGTGGTTCCCGGTACGATACATGCCCGGTGGAAAAACGTCCACCCGGGGTTCGTTCAACCGCCCGAGTGCGGCGAAGCCGACCATCATCTTGGTCAGGAGGGGCCCAGAGACATTGTGAGGGACAGAGACCAAAGGGGGTCGTGAGTACAAAAGGGGACACACGTATGTAAGATGGCCATCTTAATCATCTAGGGGATTGATTGTCGAGTGTGAATTGTGGATGGTGGATTGCTCGGGGAATATATCCTTGATTGTATCATTGAAATTGTATGGTATCATTACCATTGAAATATATCATTGAAAATCAGTTTTCTCTTGGGTGGAATTCATAGGGATTGCGTTGCGAAAGCGCATATATAATACCACTTTCTGGCGAAGTTCCTCTCACGGTCCGGGGGTCACCGAGACCAGGTAGTCACCGAGGGGACCACGTAACACCGTGAGGTCCAACTTAGACCATGTCTGACCAGTGACCACTGCTCATCACAGCCAATAGGTCTTCAACCTTAGGAATTGAGTACTGATCCACGACTACTACCTGATTAAACGTTGACTTGTAATCCCCACATATCCTAAGTGAGCCATCGGCTTTCAGAACAGGAACCACAGGAGATCAGATGCCCATTCTGAATAATTGGCATTTTGAATAATTGGTTTTCTTGATTATTCCCTCAGACTCTAAAGTCTAAACGGTCCAATTCTGCCTCCAGTTTGGCTTTCAATGCAAAAGGCACAGGTCTAGCCTTGAGGAGGTTAGGCCTTCCTCCTTCTCTGATGCCCAGCTTTGCCCTTGACATGTCCTACTCCAGTATTAAACAAATCCTTGTATTCCCTTATCAGGCTTGCTCCAGGGTCTTGCCCTTGGCCCCCATCATACTGCAACTGCTTGATTTCTGACCAATTCAATCTCAGCTTCTCCAGCCAGTTCCTGCCAATCAAGCTCGCACCCGTCTTGGTTATGACTAGTCCCAAAATCAATTTCTGTCCCTGGAACACAACCTCTACATCGACACAACCTCCACATCGACTCGACTTGATGCATCCACCCACACCCTTCGGTAGTTGGTAATCAATATCATCGACCTCGACCATGCCTGACAGCTCCAAGTGCTTCAACTCTGACTGCTGACGTGACTTGGGGCTTGGCTTGCCCACCTGCGTGACCTCTGGCTTTGTTATACAGCGTCAGGCAACGTGGCCCACTTTGTCACATTGGAAACACTTCTTGTTCCGAAATCGGCAGATTTCTCAAGCATGTCTGCCTCCACACCTTCAGCGACCCATTCTTGCTCGAGCTGAATCGGATTCAAGACTTTCTCTAAAGGCTGCCCCAATCCTAGATCAGACTCCAACAATTTATTCTGCAGAACCTCATCCCTCACCCCAAAGGTGAACTGGTCCCACATAATGTCCTCACTCAGGGCTCCATACTCTACTCACAATGCTCACTCATTCCTCGAAGTTTCGTGAGGTCCCGGCTGCTGCACACACCTCCTCAACCGAAACGGTGCTAAGGTTTTACGTGGCCTCGGAGAATGTTCCTTCACCCTCTTCACAATCTCCTCGTATGTTAGTGTTACCTCTCGAGGCTTGGAAGGTGACAGACACCAACTATCGTATTACTTGGTATACTTCTGCTCTGACGATAGACAGCAATATCGCCCTCTTTTTTGTTCTCATCGGTGATCTGGTTCTCCTCACAGTGGACCGATTGACTCTCTCTACGGCTGGAACTCGTCCAATTTTTCCATAAACCTACATCTCAAGAATGTTCTTCTTCTTATTATTATTTTGAGTTTAATGGCGTTTTCAGAGCCTGAGGCTCTATATACGCCACGCGCCTGAACATCACTGTGTTGCAAATATATATGTGAAGAATCAGCTCTTCGTTTGCAAAGAAGTCCACAAATAGCCTGAAAAATGACGCAGTTTTTTATTAAAGCCAACTTATACGGATCCGGAGGAGACCGACGTCTACAGCAATCTACAGCAAGAACATGCCACGTCAAGCCTTCCTGAAAACACATTGATTCCCAGTCCATTTATATAGGGACACGTTTTATCAGGAAATCTCCGAGGGAACAAACAACACTGGGAGAGGTTCCTCCCACCGTTATCATTCGGGGGAGTCAGCCCTTCCTTATCATTTGGACCAATAGTTTCTCTGGGCTCCGAGAAAACAGAAATATAACTCACAAAGAGGAGAGTGTATGCTTAGCCAAACAAACCCATATATTTTATGGGTTTGTGTACATGAGTAATCCAAAGCATGTTTATACAGAGTCATGCGTTGCTGAGATTAAAACAAAATATATATGGTTAACGATCATGTCATTCTACTAGCATTACGCAAAAACAAGCGCATGTGGGCGTGGTTTTACGACCAGCCTTGAAAAAAGCACACGTATACAATTTGTTCAGCATGACCTCAGCGAGCCTTTTCTCATCCAAAACTAAAACGAAGCAAAAACCCTTTATTAACTTTATGAAATAGCATTTTTAAACATCATATAAATCATAACACATTAGCACCCAACGTCTATAACTGAACTTTAGGCAATAACAAATCTACTACTTGACATTCCTTCCTCTTGTCTCGTCGAGACAAAGTATCTTAAGAGACAACGTGCCACATCGGGTTTTATTGAAAAATAATTGTGTAATGCGGGTATTGAAAAAATAATTGTGTAATGCGGGTATCTCCCAAGGGCATATCGTGCGCCCAAAGCGCCTCGCCCGTGCATTTGGCGAACGTGTCGTGTGGTGCGTGCTCGGAGCCTGAGGGCTCAAAACATGAAAGTTCATTAACGTTTCGGATCCACAACGAAGACGTCTGGTCCAGATGAGGTTCTGCTCCGCCAGAGGGTGCATCACTTCCCCTGCGGAACTGGCTCCCCCCACCCTTTGCAGACGCAGTCCTTGCAGATCTTCGAAGTTAATCAACGGTCATGCCCATGAGGTCCCTCACGTGTTGCTGTTCTGGGGAATACAAAATGTCGTCAGTATCTTGTGTCTCAATTTCCTGGTCAGGGTACAGAGCGTAAAAATCCGAATCCGAATCACTTGAAGCAAAGAGATCCGCAACATGTGGATCAAAGAGATCCGAAACATTTGGATCAAAGAGATCCGAAACATTTGAAGAAAAGAGAGGGACTTCCTTTATGTCAAAGTCTCCCATGGGCGCCTGGTCGGCTTGCGGGTCTAGGATATCCACGTCGGGTCCCTCGACCGCCAGACCCAGTGTCGCAATCAGATCCATAGTTGGGTCGGAAGGGGGCGTGCAGCTGTCCGCTTGTAATACATAAGCAGCGTTAGCCAGTACACGCAAGGGGTTTATAGCACAAGTATCACAGTCATCACATACACCGTTACAGGCAGCAGCCAGTTCCCACATGGGATCCACACAAGTATCACAGTCGTCACAAAATTCAATGCAATTTTCTGGAGCGCCGGTCACGTCTGCCTTGTTGAAGGACCCGTTCAGGTCGACGGCCTCTGTGGTCAGAACCATAGTCGTTGTCGGCGGCTTTTTCACTTTCCATCCTGTAAAATACTTTCTCATACAGAGGAGGACTAGAGATTTCATTAGTGCCCCCCAAATTACTACCCCGATTATCACAGCCAGTGCGGTCAATAACCACTTCACTATGGTGCCCGTCCATCCCTGGAACCAGTCAGTGAGCCAGCTAAATGTATAAGAATTTTCGCGCGCGATCCGATCGATCGTCAGGGCGTGGCTAGTTTCCCTTAGTCTCACTATTGCGGCTGACACTCCTTCAGATGGATCGGGTATGTAAGTGCAACATTTTCCCTCTATAATTCCGCATACCCCTCCTTTCTCTGCCAGGAGCATGTCCAAAGCCACCCGATTCTGCATCACCATTGTACGCATGTGAATTACCGTGTCCAATAGTATGTCATGAGCCGTAGCGGTGTCGTTTGCCACCTTTTCTAGGGTCAAAGCCAATTTGTCTATTCGGAAACTATCCATGACTGTGCCCGCTCCTGGGAAGAAGAAACCAAACACCTTTTCCCATAGACTCCCGTGTAGTTTAGTGGTTCCATCTTCATTCATGACTGACCTCTTATTACGCCTGTCCAAGGACTTTGGGTCTAGCTCATCCAGTATCTCAACGTCAGGAAGGACTGAACCCAGATAACATGTGCCCCCCCAATTATTTGGTAAATAGGGGTAAGCCTTGTCGCCGCATATAAACATTGTCCCATGGGGTGGGACCAGGTGGGTGGATAAGCACTGGAGTCCCTTTACCACCCCATTAATCCTACTAACCCCCCTAGAGAATGTTATAGCCGTTATGTTGTGGTTGCGTTTATCTTGCAGTACTATTCGTAATGTAATCCCCGAGCTCCCTTGTCCCAGCTTTCCGGGGAGAGTGTAGGCGCATTCTGATTCTCCCATACGCAAGTGGCCGGAACCCTGGAGGCAGACCCTCCCTTTCTGTGGTTTGACCCAGACGGGGGCAGGCCTCTCGGCCACATGGGCAATCATTGACGGGCGATAATTGAATTGTCGATTGCAACTCTTGCCGTTGTCAACCCCTTCTCTTTCCAGCGTGGTGACTAAACATGGGGAATCGATAGGTTGTGAGCAGAGGTCATTGAGGGACAGAGGTAGCACTATCATGTGTATTCCTGTGGTGCCTGCTTGGGGAAAGCGCATGCACGACCAGCAGTGTGTCCTATTTTGAATTGTTGCCACTTCCCTGGCCACTTTCCAATATGTGTTTTCACCCTTCTTTGGGGCCTTATTCTGGGGTTGTGGCGTGAGTATGTATTCGATGCATGGTATGTAGTTCTTTTCGCCACCGGCCGCGCCAGGGGTCCAGACGCTGCACCGGACCTGCATAGTCATGCCTTTCTCTAGGCGCGTGCGTGTTTGTAGCTTAAAATCAGGGGTTCCCCATTTGTATCCTGGTTGGGCCAAGGTCTTAATGCTAGCTTGCCCGTCTTCCCGGAACTCTCGTTGCTTTTGTAGTACCATGCCAACGCGTCCAGGCCCTGCCGACAGTGCTAGCCAATTTATGTTCACCCAATTTGTGTGCAGGGCTTTCTGTTCGAAACATGGTAGTGATACTCTTTGTCCCCATGTTACGGTGAGGTGTCGGGTTTCGTTTTTGCATCTATTGGAATCGGAGTTTCCCCTAGCTGCTGTCGCTATCAATAGTATTGTACCTATGATTAGGCCCATCCTTACTGTGTTCTGGGGGTGTGGTGTCTGGTGCTTGTATGGCCAACTTACAGTGCGTGGCGTGGATCCACGAAGTCTTGCCCTCGCAAAAGACTGCCGTTGGTGTAGTCAGCAACACCTGGACTGGTCCCTTCCACCTTGGTTCCAAGGCGTTCTTGCAGGTGAAGTGCTCCACGAACACCTGGTCTTTTTTCCTCTGGTGGAACACCTGGTCCACAAGTCTCCTGGGAGCGCCTGGTCTACAGGTCTCCAATTCATAGATTCAATTCATTCAATTCATAGTTTCATAGAACACCTTTTCTCCAATTTCCTAATCCACTTTTTTTTTCAAGTGGATCCAATTTTATCCAATATTCAATTTTTTAAATTCAATCCCATTTAATCCAGTCCAATTCAAATTAAATTCAATCCTTCTCTCAGCATCCCATTACCTGTTTCCAACATCAATAAAAATAAAATTATAAAATTAATAAAAAATCAATCATCTCAACTCTCAAATCGAATCAAAAAATAAAAATAAACGAAAATTACTTCAGCGAGAGTTTCAACTAGAATTACCACAAACCAACCACCATTAACCTCCATTAACACAAACAAACCACCATTAACCTCCATGAACCTCCCCCTATTATTTATTTATTTTCACGAATAAACAAATAATAGAAATAACCTGGTCTACTTCCAATTTCAATTCTGGTCAGTTCTGGTGTCTGGTCACACACAATGTTTTCCTCACCCACTGTGATTCGCTCACAATAGATTCCCACTGTTATGTCTGAAATTAAGCTACCCTACTGGGTATTCGTGAAGGGGGTCCATCTTTCCCAACCCCTTCCTTCACACCAGCCACTTCACGTTGTCCACCATACTCACTGAATTGTCATCAATTCTGAAATTCGTCTCATGAAAACACATCCCAGAGTCTAGTGTAACAGCCAGACAAACACATAGACACGCTGAAGACCCCAGGGTACCCATCAAACTAGCTTGTCCCCAGATCAACAACACAGCGAAACATGTAACTTTACTAAAATAATCACTTACTCATAACTAGCTGGATAACTAGCATAACTAGCTCAACACCTGGAACTCATAACTAATACTCATACCACTAATTACTCATAATAACTCATAATTACTTATGTAATTACTCATGCCAATACTTACTCAAAATAATGTAATATCCCAATCTTCACCCCTTATGCAAATCGAAGCACCCCGGACAACCCACAACCAATATCAACCACTGTAGCCGCCTTCCCCTCCAGGCAGCCACACACAGCCACATACATCTCCATCCACGTCACACAAGACAACAGCCAACGAGTGTGTCCACCACACAGAAACCTTTGGCAATGCAACAACCGAACTCCCAGACAACCAACAACAAAACCCAATCCATCTCCATGGCTCATCAAGCAGTTCCAACTTAATCCAGCTTCACATACCGATTTCCCCAAAAACTCGTGAAACTTCACCCCCATTTTGGAAAAACCCTGGACTAAACCCTGACACCCTAAATAACTTCAGACCCATCTCCAACCTACCCTTTCTGTCAAAAGTTTTGGAACGTGCTGTGGCCACTCAACTCAAACATCACCACTCTGCCAATAACCTGTATGAAACATCCCAATCCGGATTCTGCTCCAGCCACAGTACTGAAACTGCTCTCCTCAAAATCACCAGCGACCTTTTCTCTCCTCTGATGCCGGCAACCTCAACATTTTCATCCTCCTCACCTCAACGCCTCCTTTGACATCATCAATCACACCATCCTCCTCACCCTGTTTAGACCAGCTTGTGCCTATTAAACCCAAATCAGTTCACTCCCAAGCTTCACATGGACCACCTACTACTCTCAAATTATCCACTCTGGCTCCGGAATCCCAAAAGCACTCTTCTCTACAATAAACAAACTAAATAAACAAACTTTACAACGTGAACAAACTCCTCAGCGCCCTGGATACCGCCACCTGTCATTCTGAGTAGACAACAGCATCTCCTTTCTGGCTTTCAGCATCTCCTTTCTCCTTTCTGGCATCCAAATGAAATTCTGGCTTCAAATCAACTTCCTCGAACTTAACTATGATAAATCTAAATTAATCTTCATTTGCCCACAACCACTCATAACTTTGCCCCCCAAAAAACAAGTCACATTCTTTGTATATTGCCAACATTGTTCATCGTTTAAGTATCATCCAGAACTAAATTTTTATAAACCATCAACTTGTAGATGCATTTATTTATATCCCATTAACCCAAGAACTCTCAATTGCTTGGTTATATTTTAGTAATGTCATATATCCATATTTCTTTTCCAAATTGTTCCTGATATACACATTAATCCCATCTGTCTTTGTTTCCAGATGAACTCAAATCAGGAAATCAACACAAATCCTTATTACCTCCAATCAATTCAAAATTAAATCAACAATTCAAAACCAGATCGGATCAGCGATCAGAAATCACTTTTCCAATCAACACATTCCAAGCAACAATTCATTCAAAGACCAAGCTTAAAAACACAACTCTCATCTTACTGTGACAAATAAGCAACCAACCTACTTCACACTAAAACAAATAACTTTTCATCACCCCTTTCTTCTCCACCGCCTCTTACACTTAAACAGATCATAATTACTCACTCATACACTGTTGCCCATCACCCAGTTGCCCCAGACCCAAACACAGGTTTGAAATCCCAGTAGGTTGTTCTTCAATCCCAACCATCATGTGATCCCAACATCTCTCCATTTATTTCGTTCCTCATGGGGTTGGTGTTTTATGGCCTTTACCTCTTACCCAATCACACTGCACATTATTCCCCGTCCTTGATGGATAATTTTACATCCAGATGGGCACAGCATCCCATTTTTGGCGACCCAGCCCTAAAACAAGCCCCTGGACTCCTTGCAGGCTGGACCAAAACCCCCGGACGAAGTTGCATCCCCAAACCCGTCCATATAAACTCCATTGTTGTCCTGTTCATCTCTCTGTGTTACATTTACATTTTGTGACTCACAGCTCCTGCCTCCATGGAACAATGACGCCTGAGCACTCAATTAGCCCTCCCAGTACCAAAGACTTACAATCAGACCGACAGACAGACAAATAACAGAGGCATGTCGCCAGCCCCAGCACAGGACATCCCCTTTCCGGGCAGGCATAATATAATCCACAGCATCGAAATGCCAATTTCTATCCGGAGCCTCGCAAAGCCAAAATCCATGCATGCGTGCTCCATCATGCAACCCGATCTGTACTCGGTGCGCCCGGCGCCCCCTATACTCAGTGAGTTATAATAACCACAATATCTCTGGCACCCAACTCGTGATACCACAATTTAATCCACGTTACTTGCATCTCTTCATCCTCACAAATGTCCTCCATTTAACGTGACTCAAATCCATCTCAAATCCCCACAGCTCGATCGAACACGTCACTGTACTCGACCCGGTTAAATTAAATTCCAAGCGTACTGTACCTGACTGACGCTTCCACAACAACAAAAAACTCGATATTCTCTGTCCACTAATTATGTACATGATTTTGGTTTTACCCACAATATAATGTCCCGATATTCTCCAGATTTAAGTCCTATATATCCTATCGTTAAAGCAACACCCTGTAGACTGACTCCGCCTGTCGTTCTTCCAAGGTTAGTGAATTGCCTCTGACCTCTTACCCTTACATATCTCGAACAAAGGTCAAATAAACTTCGAAAGGTCAAACTTCAAATTGGGGTAACCAGCGCTTTATTATCCCACAAGTAATGCAAGTCCGGCGACAATGGACAAATGACCATTAATGTGGCTCTACATAGCATAATGCTAACTTCTACGAATCCAACAACCGTCACACTTCGTCCAAGGACCTTCCGTACGAGGCGTGCTTCACAATGCCCATCGCACATCCTTCCTCGTTCGCACAACGCTTCATCAACGCACCTCCTCGCGTCCACACCTTGGCACAAGCCACACCACATACCGACAGTTGAAACCTCGACCGTCCTCCTTCCTCGGATCAGCGTTCTGTTGAAAACGTGACATTTCTGCTCAAATTATTGAATTTCCAAATACTCTCCCTGCAGCGCCCGTGAGGCAGCTTGTCCCACATTATCTGCCCTCAGACCCATATGTGTTTTAATAACAACCTTACCAGCATACTAAATCTGTGTCCGCATCGATCAACACAAATGCATCGATGCATCTTCCAGCCGCCACTCCGCACTGTACCTTACTGTATGAACAAGACTTCCTGTTGGAACTTGACTCCGGAAATTAATTACTCTGTCTTGAAATCGTTTATTTTAGCCATCTTAAATAAATCCATCCATCTATCCATCTTATAAATCCATCTTAAATAACGTATTCGTCCTGTGACATTGCCTGGCATATATGTCGCAGCCGGCCACTATTCCGACATGGCTCATGACTCATGTCTAATTCTGACAAGAAGATGAAGGATGAAGGACATGACATGAAGAAGAAGATTCTGACAAGATACTGACATGTGAACGTCCGACATCCAGCAAAGTCGAAATGACCCACAATGCATTTGGGCACACATCCTCCTCTGAGAGTGGGCGAGTTATCGCCGGCACTCTGAGCAGATAATTAAACGAACATTGCCAGGATTCTCGGATAGACGTTTAATTTCACAACACACATGACAAAAATCCGATTTAAATTCAGAGATCGCCGATCGACCTGGCACAACCATCTCAACGCGACGACGCCACGCCGCCCCCCGTCTTGGCGCGCACCCTCGTGCCTCCACACGAATCCCAACACTCCCTGCACGCCGCTCTATTCGCGTTCGCGGCGGGGTTTACCTCGCGTTGGGACATGCAGTCGGCTGTCATAACAAAGTGCTGTCATAACAAATCTACGACCTGACATGTAGTGAGCTGTCAGAACATTGAGCTGTCAGAACTCATCCCTAGCTAACAGGATCTCCGACGCTTGACCTCTCTGACCCAAAATGCACTATATGACACCAATTCCAAAGGTGAGCTGCCTCAGCGATACATCCCACACATACAATACACAATATCTGCCATTGAATGAACTCTTCAATTCAAGTAAAACACACATATTGATTCGAATTCTGCAACCATCTCCAAGAAACCGCTTCATATCAACAGTAGATCGACAAGGGCACTCCGGGTGCTTTCCTGACCCGATTTATATCAATTCGCTTCCCAAACAACTCCCAAACAGATGAAAATCCGGACTCAGTTCAGGACCTCGCCTGTTCTCTCGGATAGACGTTAAAATGGACATTCCCGGCCTGAATTTCCCCCAAGTCGAGCAGATCGCTTACAAAGTTTCACACCGAAACCCTCTGCTTTGCACATGACACACAGACAAACACATTGGCCAGACACACACGTCAATTAACATCCCAATATACATTCATTCCTCATTCATGTTACGTCTCTCATTCAAGGAAAAGGATTTTTTGGGACGGGTTTGGACGGGGGGTGGGTTGAGGTGGAAAGGGGAGGCAGGGCGGGGGGTGTTGGGGTGTTGCCTAGAGCCCCGGGGCTGAGCTCAGGTCTTGGGGGGGGGGGGTTGGGGGCATGGTGGCTACCTCCCCTTTCGCGGGGTCTTGGTCCGGATTATGGACGAGCGGCATTAGCCGCTGATTTGCTTGCTTAACTACCTCCTTAATTGTTTTGTCCTGAACTTTGCTTCCTGAACTTGCTTCCTTTGGCTCTGAAGCTTCAAATTCCTACAATGCAGCTCCTGCTTCAATTTTCAATATTTCAAAACCTAACCTGTCCTTCTCACCCTGTGGCCACCTGGCCCATTTCCTGTGAGCTTATTTATTTTCTCTTGTCCACCAGGTCCTGGCCTGCTTCTATCTGGACCTTCTAAGTTCACCACAGCCCATCTTTCCCTGGCATGCAATGGCATACCCCATCTTGTCTCTGGGCTGTTCCTTCCTGGAAAGTTCTCGGCCTGGCTCGACCTCACTTTCCCCCCTTCCCTTTTACCGAACGTTATCTTCACCGATATCCTGCGCAAATCCTTTTACTGGCCATGTTCCTATGGCCTTCTATGTTCCTATGGCTTTCTATCTAAGTTTAGCCACAGCCCTTCGTTCCCTGGCATGCAATGGCATACCCCATCTTGTCTCTGGGCTGTTCCTTCCTGGAAAAATCTTGGCCACCTGGTTTCAACCTATATGGCTGTCCGACCTCATTTTCCCCTCCTGGTGCTAACTGTAACTTTAAGCTTACTGTTAAGTCCTTACTTGTTTATCCTTACTTGTTTATCCTGGCTTTAACAAAACCACGTCATTCTGAGGCCTAAATGAGCCTTTACTTACAATTCTGTTCGAGTGCAGACAGCGCGGATGACAGGGAAGCGGACTGAACCCGTTCGAAGAAGCAAGGTACAAATTTGGAAAGATAGCCCTCTGGTATAAGACAATTGCTCACCTTAATCAAATTAGAGTGCCAGCGTCCCGGCCTCGAGCAGCCTTCCTTCCGTCGCCCGGGTTCCGCTTCCCGTCCTCCGCGTCTGTTGACACCCCACTCCTGGTACCATCTGTGAAGAATCAGCTCTTCGTTTGCAAAGAAGTCCACAAATAGCCTGAAAAATGACGCAGTTTTTTATTAAAGCCAACTTATACGGATCCGGAGGAGACCGACGTCTACAGCAATCTACAGCAAGAACATGCCACGTCAAGCCTTCCTGAAAACACATTGATTCCCAGTCCATTTATATAGGGACACGTTTTATCAGGAAATCTCCGAGGGAACAAACAACACTGGGAGAGGTTCCTCCCACCGTTATCATTCGGGGGAGTCAGCCCTTCCTTATCATTTGGACCAATAGTTTCTCTGGGCTCCGAGAAAACAGAAATATAACTCACAAAGAGGAGAGTGTATGCTTAGCCAAACAAACCCATATATTTTATGGGTTTGTGTACATGAGTAATCCAAAGCATGTTTATACAGAGTCATGCGTTGCTGAGATTAAAACAAAATATATATGGTTAACGATCATGTCATTCTACTAGCATTACGCAAAAACAAGCGCATGTGGGCGTGGTTTTACGACCAGCCTTGAAAAAAGCACACGTATACAATTTGTTCAGCATGACCTCAGCGAGCCTTTTCTCATCCAAAACTAAAACGAAGCAAAAACCCTTTATTAACTTTATGAAATAGCATTTTTAAACATCATATAAATCATAACACATTAGCACCCAACGTCTATAACTGAACTTTAGGCAATAACAAATCTACTACTTGACATATATACATATATATATTGAAAAGGCCTATAGGACATCCATAAAACAATATAGGTCTACTACACGCTTTCAAAAAGTTTCGGACCGCCTTGCACAAACGAGGACGCTTCTGGTTTAAATGACCAAAAATGCCGGGCAGGTCGGACCCACCGACCCCCTCCTCTCCAACGATTTTAAATCGGAGCAACTCAAGAATGTTGTTTTCCGCGTCGCCAATTATGTAATGTCCCCAGGATCCAGTATCACTCCTCGAAGTTCATAAACAAAGGTTTATTGCAAGCGAAAACCAGTCATTCAGCAGGAACAATAATCACGGCAAACGTCAGCATTTCCGGCATGGAGCGCTCGCTAAGCTCCGCCTTTCCGGTTCCGGGTGTATATTTTTAAAACTTCAAATATCACATTAAAGCAAATTAACACAATTAACTTATAACAATATCGCGCGAGGTGGTTGAGGAGGGTCAAGTGGAAATAACACCTCCTAATAAAACAATTAAAATGTATTAATTCATTAAGGATTTTAAAATCGACATTACTATTATTATAATTAAAATAGAATCATAAAATCACCTCAAACCACACAGAAATCAACTTTAAAAATTAATAAACAACGACGATGAAGATTTAAAATCTACCAATCTGATCGCACTCAAACTCCTCCTTCTGGACGAGGGAGGCTGACGTCACAAATGTATCACGTGGTAACGATACCACAACGAGGTAGAAAGAATCGGGTATTGATTACAATTGTGGAAGAATTTTGTGTATGACTCACAGGACTCCAATGACCGCACACAGGTTTACAAAAGGTCTAGTTTATTAACTGTATTTACTTCATTCCAATTACCAAAATGATACCGCATAATATAATGGATCAGGTTAACTCTTTTCGCTGGTCCTTCTCGTTCATCCGACACTCCCGTTCGGTCAGCGCCTCTCGTAGCAAGTCCTCTCGACTCCACGTTTGCTCTAGTTTATATGGACGAACTGGACTTAATCCTCTATCCGCTGAAACGTTAATCCTTTCTCCGCTGATGCCCCGAGGTCATGCATTGCACCAAGTCCTGGCATCAACTCGCTCCCCTCCTGCTGTGATTTCCATTTACACAGTAGGAGGGTGCTCTAGCCAGGGGCCTTGACCAGGTGTTTCAAGAGATTATCATGTTCATGCACATTCTGCTTCGTTACCAGATTTAATCAATGAGTTACCAGGGCCAATCAATACGTTACACTGAGTTACACTTCCACAATTCCCTCATCTTTTTGTTTTTGTTTATATTAACCATTAATCTAAACATCAATATAAGTAAACAATCAATCACTACTAGTAAACATCATTACAAGTATAAGTAAATAATCAATCACTTTGGTAATCAAATTCCCTTAGGCATACACCGTCATCCTGCAAGAATCACAAAACATTTCGTTGGTCATTGACTCCTTCCATATTGTTCAATCTATTGCATTTGCATCACAAATATATTTTCAAAACAACACTTCACCATCACCAAGATACAACAATTTCACTTCATTTTCAAGTTTGGTCAGCGCATCTGCACCATCTGGCAAAAAAACGTTTGCCTCCACACAAATGTTGACTTTGTTTGAAAGGAAGGGCTGATCACTTGTGTTTGAATCCAGGTATGAAACATTTTCTCCTAATGTCTTCATAGCTCCTGCACTACTTCGTGTAGGATTTCGCTGTTGTGGTAACACTGCGGAGTCATAGACTGACCCTTCTCTCCATGTAGCATTCTTGCCACTTTTTTTGCTGTGAACCATAATGATTCCTTGAACAAGGCCTTCACCCAGTTGTAGTCGACTTGCCTCCTCCCTCATTGTGAGTGGGCAGCAAGTATTGGTGTGACGTTGATTGGCCAGCAAGATGTGGAACAGGGATGCCGGATGCATCCACACTGATGTTGGGACCATGGTGTTCAGGTCATTCATGGTCCTTACCAGGAGCAACCAGCAGAATCGTGCACAGCTGTTGTGACAAGGGCACAGCCGTTTTTTGCAGCTCCATGCTGGTTCCCCGGACGTTGGTGAAGTAATAACATATGTCCCCGCATTTCACAGAGGTTGCAGGTAAAATGTCGTTGTCCTGCAACTTCTGATGTGGTGAATGTTCGAAGTCTTCGAACAAGAGTAAGTGATCGCCTTTCTTTCATATGTTGCAGTGTGATCCAGGCAAATGGTCACATAAATTTCCTTGGTGAAGGTAAGCATTCATCTCCAAGTTACACGGGAGAATGTCTTCATCATTCTTTGAGAAAGAGGGTGTATGCAACGATTAACTTCATTTTTTTAGCCACAAATTTTCTTTCTCGAACTTCTTCCCAATTCCGTTAGCAATCCCTCCAAAATGTGATCTCGTCTTATCTTTATGCTCAGTCACATCTGAATCTGCTTTCCGCACACACTGGATCAGATAGGGTGCATCTTACCATGAAATCAGCATAATCATGTATATCTTCCGACAGTTTCACATTCAACAATTTGTTGTTTTTCCTTAACACAAAAAGTTATATTCATTTATATGCGTCACACAAATAATATTCAATCAGGTATGTATTTTATTACTAAACTAAGAATAGCATCCACAATTGCTTTCAGGTTAATATAGTTCAAAAATTAACTCATGCAGGTATTTTAGCACTACTCTAAGAAAATAAATTGTATATGATTACAATCACAAACGGGAATACCTAATTCCCAACAACAATTTTCCCAAACCAACAAATTAAACATAATGTATTATTACCATAATTCCTCTCCACTTTTTTCTTTTCCCTCTTTTTCCCTTAACAGTGTGGCACTCGTGGTGATATGAGTTCACTGATATTGTAATTGACACAACTCATAACATTGTCGTTATGCCATTATCTTAATTCTACTGTATTCATTTGCAACATCACTTGATTTAATCTTTTAATCTCAGTATTTATGTCGCCATAAAAGTCTTCCTTTTCTGGTTCCACATTTCTTTCCTCATTTGTCACTTCATGCGTTATCATCGTGTTGTTGGTTACCTTATTCAAACACACCGTCACTAAGGCTTTCAAGCAAGCCACCACTAAAACAATTGCCAATATAACTACTAAACCAACAAACAAGTCTGCTACTCCTTGTATATATTCATATCTATGACATAGTTATATGTCGATGACATTTAACATTATATACCAAACTAACAAGCTTCCTAAAAGGTAAATAAAGAAAATCCCTTAATATGTAACATAATCAGATTATTTGTCTTACCCTGATCCCCCTATCTCCCGGGGTTGAACTCAATCCCCTGATCATGAGTGTAGTTGTGATACATTTTTTCACTCATGCTGTATTAATATCAGCAGGTAATTGTATGTCATGTAGGCAAATAAATGTCACTATTCCAAGTAGGAATATCACATGTTGAAAATGTAATGTTTATCAATGCAAGGGGTGTTAAAATGTAATTCAAATGACTGTAAATCACGACTATCATTTATCTACCACTGAATGTTCTGCTGGGCTGCTAGGTGCAGCCTCATTTTCTGTGGGATCGTCCACCTTAGCCCCATGTGCTTGTTTGCAATGAGGGGCATGAATCCAACTTTCTATTTTGGGTCCATCTTTTTTTCTATTCTTATCAATCTCCTATGGTTTATCATTTCGTTCCAAGATACCGCAACCAAAGGTTTTAACCAAAGCTCTACCAAACTATTTCCAATTTGAACAAAAAATGCCAGTGAAACAATGATTCGAAGAATTAACTTCAAGGGGTCAATAAATTTATTCTATAGCCAGATCTAATTTTCCCATCCAATAGTTTGCCTTGCCACATGTCATATTATAACACCTTAATAAACCTTCGAAAAAATGTTTCCCATCTCAACAAATTTCCTTTTTTACAAATAGCCATGTGTAACTTACGTATTTAACTACAATTTCCTCTCAATTTGTTTGGCCTAACTGGCCGCAAAAGTGGCTGCCAGCATGCAGTACCGTTTTTTATCTACCAAGGAAGTGTTCCACACAAGACCTCTACCAAAATGTTGTTTGTAAAAAACACATCTGGGATTTCTGATTACATGGATGCACACTCTCAGGACATTTTCAGGCTGCTGTTAACAATCCACTACGATGACTTAATTCCTTTACCCACAATCAAATAATTAGTACAAATTGAGGATATTATCCCTATCACATTCTTTTATAGATTCATTATGTTGGATCTAATTTTTCCCAATAATTTTCCACTGCTGTAAGGCGGAACAATAGCTCTCATAAGTCTTAGTAATATCGTACTTAATTTGCCCAGCAGAGAATAATTTATTTACTATCCTTTCTCATCTGTTAACCAGTGACTTTGTTTAAACTCCAGAACTGAAAACCCACAATAGTTCAAACCAGCAAAATTTTCTTTACTATTTTCCCATATCATCTATGCCTAAAACACATCCATACATACAGCACAATTTATATGCTGATAAAATTCAAGTTTATATATATAAAATCCATGAGCAGAGTATTCTGGGAAGTCAGTGTAAGACCTCTCCCAAATTTGGATGATTTTGTACTTCCTCATTTCCTTTTATGAAGCTCATATCCATAAATAGATGTTATTCTCATATACATTCTATCAAAAAATGGAATCCCAAAATTACTCACAATTTTACTATTAATTAATGGCTGCTCATAACCCAGCACATCAAATTTTTTATATTCCATTTCCCTTGACAAAAGAGATAATGTTCATAATCAAATTATATTTCTATTTTATTTTACGGATTCTCTGGATATTCAATCCCATCCACATATCCCAATCCCATCCACATATAACTATCCATTTCCAGACAGGCACACTGTCGGTGTCAACAATCTTGTAAGATTGATACACAAAAACACACACACACATGCATTATGCATATTTGTTTGCGTTGGAACCATTATTTACAGATCAAGATGGGTGTCAATTTTATTTCAATTTCATAAAATTTGTCCTTCAATTTTATAAATGCTAATACACAAATAGACCAAAAAGTTTATTCTTAGAAAAAACCCCTATAATGTCACATTGAAATTACCCTTTCAGTTCCCACCATAATTTATCCTAATTTGACTACACACCCATTTGCATGTCAGTCGACCACTGACCTATCAATCATGCGGAACACTAGTCCGAAATTCCCACCTGATCATCATGTGACTCTTGTCACTTTGTTTCAAAAATTTGCAAAGCAATTGTTCCAACTTTGTAAATTTAAAATTGTGTGCCCAACATAAAAGATCCAATTTCGGCATTTGGTCAATTATTACTAATTTGTTTACAAGCAAAAGAAAGAATGAATAATTCTTGCTCCGAAAACTTTTCAGACCCAAGAATCATCGACAGTTATTCATGTTTGTCCAGTAATCGAATCTGTTGAGGCCAATCATCATTTGGGATTTGCAGCAATGAAGGCCTAATCATTGTCTGAGGTATCGGTCAGCACTGGTACCCTTGATCTTGGTTTACCCTATTAACTTGTCTTCCTTTTGGTATACGGACATCCTCTTTTCCAATGTCCCATCCGTCCACACTTGAAACACCGGTTTCTGTCGTTGTCTGATCTGTGCACCTGTGCATTTGTATTGCTGGGCTGCATCTCTACATCCCTGAGTTGCCACTGCAATCTCTCGTTGTCTCCTGAAACACGAAAAAATTCTCTGTACCGTCCTTTTTGGGGAGACAACTGGAAATCAGATGGGACAACTGTCACTTTCATTCCTAATTTCGAGGGCAGTTGTGCATTTGTCTCCTCCACTGTATCCTGTATCCTTTTTATTTTAAGTTCTAGATCCGTTATCCGTTCTTGCTGTTCCCGTTGTCTGGATTCACCATCCCAAAGATGGAATGCAAGCCAGTCTACCGTTAGATTCTGTCTCTTCCTGGCTTTCAATCTTTGTTCCAATCTTTCCAATCGACTTCGCTCAAATGTACCATCTCTTGGAAACTCCTCATCATGTCCCTTTGTCCACAAATACCAATTCTCGACCTGCCTTATAGCTTCGGCACCATAACGGTCGTACATATGATGTGTACAAGTACCTTTTTGTGGAATCTCTGGTTGTCCTTGTGTGTTCTTGCAGGCTCCATTTCCCATTCTGCCTTTTATCAAAGTAGCGTTGGATGTGTTGTAGTTTGTTCCTCTAAAGCTTCACTCGTACCTCCAGGAAGGGTCTCTCCACCTGTTCACACGGTGATTTCCAGAGAATCTCCCTCAGCTGTGGCTTTTGCACAATCCAATCTCACAGATCAGTATTTGCAGATGAGCCGGAGGGTCAGTATGAAATGGGTGAATCCTCAGGTGTCCGCTCTGTTGACGGGGAAATCACACAATGGTAACCGCACATATATATCTGTATATAAACTCACCCCCTTGCTCAATTTTCCCAGGTTGTCTCCACATTGTTAATATCTCGCAAAGATATCAAAGCTTCTTTCTTGAGACCGCATTTTCATCAATCAAACAATCAATATATTCAATTCAATTTATTCAGTTCAATTTATTCAGTTAAATTTATTCAATTAAATTCAGTCAATTAGATTCAATCAATTAACAATTCAATCAATTATTCAATTTCAATTAATTCATCAATATTCATCAATAAATCAAATTAATCATTTTGGATGACTCCTTGCATAAGCCCTTTCCCCAATGATGTCAGGACAGGTCCATCCATTGACTGAGATCGAATCTCATCGGTCGTCACCTCTGGTTCGTACCTCATGTTAATTGATGAATCACCGTCCTGTCCTAGGGTCATATCTGACATATTTCCCCATTTTGCCTGGTCTCCACAAATTTTCTTTGCAACCACTAAAGGCAACTCATCCTTCATTCGTGAGACAGCCAAAATGGATGGCAGATATTAAAGTTCTTTGGGAAAAATATCTCATCATTTTTCTTTTAATAGTACCCAAATCTCTTGGCAATTTAAATTTCGTAAAACTCCTGAAATAAGACTGTAAAATTCCTTCAATCATGCTAAATTTGGAAACTCCATCGCTTGTAACACCCAATTTATCCCATAGGGCTTGAAAGTTCTTTCCCAAGTTCATGCAATCATTCTGCATTTGAACCCTATGATATCATTCATAATAATCATCATGATTTTATCGTCATGGTCCTATCATAATCATCTATTTAAAACGAACATTTCCTTTATCACCACAGCTATGTGGTATAATCAACAATAGAATAAAACTGTACATAGCAACAGGCTACCTCATGGCCACTTAGTATACCTATTGACAATAAGTCATAACAATATCGAATAATCATTGAACAATTCAAAAATCGCTTCCACTGCTCCAGCCGCAGCATTCGTCATTTTGTCTGCTCGTCCGCATGACCAAAACGAAATAAAGGGAGCTCAACCATTACACAGCGCTTTTAATGGCGCATGCCATAGAAACTCAACGCAATTTCGACTCGGCCAGAAAACGAGCAAATTTTGCAGGATGTTAACTGGAATTAGTCGTGAAAATATATCCAAAATACACAAAAATACACAAAAATACACTCCCACACAAATAAACAACATTTATTCCGTTCAACAGAACAAACATTTCCTCTATCATGACACGCATGTCTTCATAATTATATGACCAAGAGAAAAAGTAAAATTAATTAAAACTGCGGGCAGTGATGATCCGGGGACCATACCGCTCCATCCTGATTGGACGAGTGCGTGCTAGAGTCGTTAACAACGACAGTCCAGATCCGATTGTTCAAAATTTCAACTCAATCGATCGAAAAATGAACGCAGGGATGCATTTTAAAGGTGCAGTGGCACTAACTGAGTTGCCACGAATATGGCCATGAAATTGCCAATATGGCCATCACAAAATATTTTCCTTAATCAATTGGCTCATAGCATAACCAATCTGCAAGTATTTCATCCGAAGATGTGTCTCTGAGGACTTTTAATTAAATAAGTCATTTATAAATCAACGAGTTAATTTATTAAATGATTAATCAATAAATCAAAATTTTCCTTGACAGCCATATCACTCGGTCAGTGTCATGTCCAAATATCAGCTTCCTTACTCAAAAGGTGCCTGAGTTAATGTAATGTAATTACTGTAATAAGATTACTGCAATTACTGTAATGATTACTGTAATTACTGTAATTACCGGAACTGTAATTACTGTAATTACCTCAGGTAATTACTGTAATGTAATTACTGTAATTTAATAAGCAATGTAATTAATTAAATAAGTACTTCATTAATCGCTAATAATGAAATAATTCCTGAATTCTTATCCGATTCACTTAACATTTTGAGTGTCCCCAAAACGTTGGAGCAAAACGTTGCAACAACGAAAGTGAAACGTTGTAGCGACGTTGTGGAAACGTCAGCAAAACCCAACAAACAAGAACAGTACACATTTCCTGTAATTATCTCCCATAATCACAACAAGAACAGTACACATTTCCTGTAATTATCTCTCATACTCACCAAACAAGAACAGTACACATTTCCTGTAATTATCTCTCATAATCACAACAAGAACAGTACACATTTCCTGTAATTATCTCTCATAATCACAACAAGAACAGTACACATTTCCTGTAATTATCTCCCATAATCACACCAAGAACAGTACACATTTCCTGTAATTATCTCTCATACTCACCAAACAAGAACAGTACACATTTCCTGTAATTATCTATCATACTCACCAAACAAGAACAGTACACATTTCCTGTAATTATCTCTCATACTCACAACAAGAACAGTACACATTTCCTGTAATTATCTCTCATAATCACAACAAGAACAGTACACATTTCCTGTAATTATCTCTCATACTCACCAAACAAGAACAGTACACATTTCCTGTAATTATCTCTCATAATCACAACAAGAACAGTACACATTTCCTGTAATTATCTCTCATACTCACAACAAGAACAGTACACATTTCCTGTAATTATCTCTCATAATCACAACAAGAACAGTACACATTTCCTGTAATTATCTCTCATACTCACCAAACAAGAACAGTACACATTTCCTGTAATTATCTCTCATAATCACAACAAGAACAGTACACATTTCCTGTAATTATCTCTCATAATCACAACAAGAACAGTACACATTTCCTGTAATTATCTCTCATAATCACAACAAGAACAGTACACATTTCCTGTAATTATCTCTCATAATCACAACAAGAACAGTACACATTTCCTGTAATTATCTCTCATACTCACCAAACAAGAACAGTACACATTTCCTGTAATTATCTCTCATAATCACAACAAGAACAGTACACATTTCCTGTAATTATCTCTCATACTCACAACAAGAACAGTACACATTTCCTGTAATTATCTCTCATAATCACAACAAGAACAGTACACATTTCCTGTAATTATCTCTCATACTCACCAAACAAGAACAGTACACATTTCCTGTAATTATCTGTCATAATCACAACAAGAACAGTACACATTTCCTGTAATTATCTCATAATCACAACAAGAACAGTACACATTTCCTGTAATTATCTCTCATAATCACAACAAGAACAGTACACATTTCCTGTAATTATCTCTCATACTCACAACAAGAACAGTACACATTTCCTGTAATTATCTCTCATAATCACAACAAGAACAGTACACATTTCCTGTAATTATCTCTCATACTCACCAAACAAGAACAGTACACATTTCCTGTAATTATCTCTCATAATCACAACAAGAACAGTACACATTTCCTGTAATTATCTCTCATAATCACAACAAGAACAGTACACATTTCCTGTAATTATCTCTCATAATCACAACAAGAACAGTACACATTTCCTGTAATTATCTCTCATAATCACAACAAGAACAGTACACATTTCCTGTAATTATCTCTCATACTCACCAAACAAGAACAGTACACATTTCCTGTAATTATCTCTCATAATCACAACAAGAACAGTACACATTTCCTGTAATTATCTCTCATACTCACAACAAGAACAGTACACATTTCCTGTAATTATCTCTCATAATCACAACAAGAACAGTACACATTTCCTGTAATTATCTCTCATACTCACCAAACAAGAACAGTACACATTTCCTGTAATTATCTGTCATAATCACAACAAGAACAGTACACATTTCCTGTAATTATCTCTCATAATCACAACAAGAACAGTACACATTTCCTGTAATTATCTCTCATAATCACAACAAGAACAGTACACATTTCCTGTAATTATCTCTCATACTCACAACAAGAACAGTACACATTTCCTGTAATTATCTCTCATAATCACAACAAGAACAGTACACATTTCCTGTAATTATCTCTCATACTCACCAAACAAGAACAGTACACATTTCCTGTAATTATCTCTCATAATCACAACAAGAACAGTACACATTTCCTGTAATTATCTCTCATACTCACAACAACAACAGTACACATTTCCTGTAATTATCTCTCATAATCACAACAAGAACAGTACACATTTCCTGTAATTATCTCTCATACTCACCAAACAAGAACAGTACACATTTCCTGTAATTATCTCTCATAATCACAACAAGAACAGTACACATTTCCTGTAATTATCTCTCATACTCACCAAACAAGAACAGTACACATTTCCTGTAATTATCTCTCATAATCACAACAAGAACAGTACACATTTCCTGTAATTATCTCTCATAATCACAACAAGAACAGTACACATTTCCTGTAATTATCTCTCATAATCACAACAAGAACAGTACACATTTCCTGTAATTATCTCTCATACTCACAACAAGAACAGTACACATTTCCTGTAATTATCTCTCATAATCACAACAAGAACAGTACACATTTCCTGTAATTATCTCTCATACTCACCAAACAAGAACAGTACACATTTCCTGTAATTATCTCTCATAATCACAACAAGAACAGTACACATTTCCTGTAATTATCTCTCATACTCACCAAACAAGAACAGTACACATTTCCTGTAATTATCTCTCATAATCACAACAAGAACAGTACACATTTCCTGTAATTATCTCTCATAATCACAACAAGAACAGTACACATTTCCTGTAATTATCTCTCATTAATCACAACAAGAACAGTACACATTTCCTGTAATTATCTCTCATAATTACCTCTATTTATATATACTAGGGCGTGCCCGCACGTACGTGCTTGCCCGTACGTGCTTGCAAAAAAAAAAACACATGCGTGCAAGCAACAACAAAACTTTGAAACCACGTGGCAGTTACGACCACAGAACCCCCCTCCTATCTACATGCAATGGTTTGGTCCATTCGCAAAGCCAAAACGAACGACCACAGAACCCTCGCCATTAATATCTATTGTAAGCGTGCCAAATCAATGTATCAAATTTTTTTTTTTTTTTTTTTCTCTATGAGCCTCGACCAGAGAGTGGTTGCTACTCACAAAACACTCGTCGCTAGCTGTTCCATTGTCTGCCGATTCCCACTCTGCTGTTTTTGTCTCATAATCAGGATAAATTTGGAACAGCCCTTAAACTAACATCAAGCAGATCAATTTTTATATTTAGGTTGAGGTTTTACACAAACTGGTTAACTAAATAATACAGAATTATTATTATTATTATATCTCCGCCTTGGTGACCAGTTTATGTTTTGTATCCCACTGATAGGCCGGATCTGGATTCGGACCTGAACCAAAATCCAATCATTTCGTCGTGTAGTGATGGACCTGGACAAAATTTTATGCAATTTTTTTTTTTTTTTCTCTCCATCGCCATCTTTCATCATAATTCTGGACCGGCATGAGGGGGGGTTGTCTGTCATGAATTTATTTGTTGATCGAACGAGGTTTAATTTGTCTAAATCCGACCAGTCGTTTCCAAAGATATAAGCCTTTTTGTCGCAATACCATAAATTGGAATGAGGTAAAATATATATATATAAATATAATTCCCTTTCCCGGTTCCCTGTCGCTCGCCGAGCGCCGAGCAAGTCGTTCGCTCGCCGAGTGCTTTGAACAAGTGCAAAAAAGAAGTACTTTATACGTGTCGTGTGCGGGTGGGTAAACGAGTGTACCGGCCTTACACGTCCTGGAAGCAAGCGGTCGCAAGGTGCACACTTGCTCCGTTTGCTTCCAGGTCACAGCAAGGCCCTTTAATAACCAGCGCAAAAATACGTATTTACAGAAATCATTTAGAAAAAAAAAACGAATAAATTGCTACAGTCGTTTATCGAAATCCCATTCGTGATGGCTCACGCCACCTATATCGCGGCATCGGTGCGCAAAGAAGCCCCAGACCACCTGCTCCCCCATGTATGTACACATAACTTCCAAGTTCGTAAATCATATTGGACAAAACAAGACACACTCACCTTTTACTTGCTTGTACAATTGATCTCAGCGGTGCCTCCAGATTGTGGAAGAATTTTGTGTATGACTCACAGGACTCCAATGACCGCACACAGGTTTACAAAAGGTCTAGTTTATTAACTGTATTTACTTCATTCCAATTACCAAAATGATACCGCATAATATAATGGATCAGGTTAACTCTTTTCGCTGGTCCTTCTCGTTCATCCGACACTCCCGTTCGGTCAGCGCCTCTCGTAGCAAGTCCTCTCGACTCCACGTTTGCTCTAGTTTATATGGACGAACTGGACTTAATCCTCTGTCCGCTGAAACGTTAATCCTTTCTCCGCTGATGCCCCGAGGTCATGCATTGCACCAAGTCCTGGCATCAACTCGCTCCCCTCCTGCTGTGATTTCCATTTACACAGTAGGAGGGTGCTCTAGCCAGGGGCCTTGACCAGGTGTTTCAAGAGATTATCATGTTCATGCACATTCTGCTTCGTTACCAGATTTAATCAATGAGTTACCAGGGCCAATCAATACGTTACACTGAGTTACACTTCCACACAATCATAACGATGCACGTTGCAGATTTCGTTGTGCTGGACGGATTTGCGTGAGATCGTGAATTTTTCGTTGAAATTGTTCTCGACACTCCCCTTCCCCCGTCCCGGTACGATCTTTATTTACCAAGATGCGTCTTAAGAAAACATCGCAACGAAGGTACCGCACACGGGTTTTCACAACATTTATACGTGAATTTCATGGCGAGTATCAGTATTGTGTGATACCGGAATCATCTCAGAAAGACGACGTCGTCACCCCGTTCGTGTAGTTAATTATTTATTAATGATGGTCTCTGTGAGGTGGTTAAGGAAGGTTGGGACACCTGGATTGCGGACGGACTGAATAAATATGTACCGGCAGTTGCTTCTCCGAGTCATTGGGAGTTGTGTGGTATTTTCGGTACGTAATGTGGTTAAAGCGAATGAACCACAAACCACAAAACCGTCTCCAATCCCTGCAATCCATCGAATAATCCGATTTTTCAATCCCTCATCAGAACCCTCGTAATTCCAATCGGGGAAAGCGAACTTGGTGGTTTAATGATGAGAGTGTCCGCTACATATGGGAGGGTGTCGGTGGATCAAAGCCCGGCCGAGTCATACCATAGACTTTAAAGTTTAAAAATGGTACGTACTGCTTCCTCTGTTGTCGTTCAGCATTTAAAAGGATGAGAAATACGGGGCCCTTCAGGGGCAATGACCATTGACATTGTCGTCCGCCCACACCCCCTCCCCCTTCGCACGTTTCCGCCCACACCCCTCCCCCCTCCCCCTTCGCACGTTTCCGCCCACACCCCTCCCCCTTCGCACGTTTCCGCCCACACCCCTCTCCCTTCTCACGTTTTCGCCCACACCAGTGCCGTATATTAACACTGGCCCACAACCCCCCTCCCCCCCCTTCGCACGATCCCACAACTACCCTTCCCTTGCACGTTGCCACAACCCTCCCTCCCTCCCCTCCTCCCATGTTCCCACCACCCTCTCTCCCTCCCTCCCCTCCTCCCATGTTCCCACCACCCTCCCTCCCTCCCTCCCCTCCTCCCATGTTCCCACCACCCTCCCTCCCTCCCCTCCTCCCATGTTCCCACCACCCTCCCTCCCCTCCTCCCATGTTCCCACCCCTCCTCCCATGTTCCCACCACCCTCCCTCCCTCCCTCTGCTCCTCCCATGTTCCCACCACCCTCCCTCCCTCCCTCCCCTCCTCCCATGTTCCCACCCCTCCTCCCTCCCCTCCTCCCATGTTCCCACCCCTCCTCCCATGTTCCCACCATCCTCCCTCCCTCCCCTCGCATGTTCCCACCACCCCATCATTTCAGTGAATTCATCAGTTTATTATCCCATGAGCAAAGTACAAGGTAAGGTTAAGCAGTTGGTTCACTCTGTGTGTTTATGATCGAGGAGCAAACTTGATTTCAATTTCATTTGATATTTTGAACAATACAACACGAATCGGAACATGAAACGGCAGATTAGCAGTAGTTTGACTCTGGAATGGGTCCGGAATCTCGTCCTGAGCGCAGAGTGAAGTAAGATAATTGTTTTAATTTGTCTCCTTGTCTGTCAGGAGAATGAAATTGAAAATCATTCCAAACATGAAACTTCTTGTTTTTGTGACGTCATAAAAAAAAACACACAAGCACCAGGCACAAATAACGAATTAAACGTGTTAAATAAGGTGGTGTAAAAATATAAATGGCAGTAAACTTCTGAAAAAAATAGTTTCTAGAATCTAGAGCCTTTAAAACTTTTTATTTCAAATGAATTAAATATTTGAACACTGTAGAACACAAATCGCCTTTTTGACCTCCAGTTTCGAAAAACCTCCAGTTCAGCAGAACTTGGACAAAATATTAACCCAGCTCGACCAATCAAATTTGATGAGCTAATGCTCTCATCTTTGGGGAAATCGAGATTTGGACAAAATCCCGGCTCGTAGAAAACATAGATCGTGCTAGGAAAGGCAAAGCAAGATTTGAAAAGACGCTTCGTATGTCCTTTTTCGCAAGACTGCGGGGAGTAAGGTGTTCTATGACTCTAGTTTACTTATGATCACTTGCCGGCGGGAGGAAGGAGTGGTGCGAGTGTGCGGAGGACGTACAGGAGCATCATCAGGGAATGAGGTGTGTCAGCTGATGGATGAACAAACATCGAGAGCACATTCATTTGTCCACCTGCCCATCTCGACGAAAATCATGTGTTTTTTGGGTTATTTTTAATGCACCTTCGCCCGGTTTTTTATTTTATTTTATGTGATGTTTAGTGTAGTGTCATTGTAGCGTCAGTTTTTGAAATGGAGAATGTATATATATCCGGTTTAGCACATTTGCACTCAGTTGTGGTTTTGAGGGCTCTGTTCTTTTTCAGGGAACGAAACATGAACTAGAACGGGCACTCGGTAGAGCGCATACCTTCGCCGCAGCTACTGTTCTGTACTGTACTAAAATACGATTTTGACCTTTTCGTGACCTTGACCTTGACCTTTGACCCGATTGCTCCCAAAATCTAATCAAATGTGTCCCGTATAATAACCAATCATCCCACCAAATTTCATGCAATTCGGTTGAATACTTTTTGAGTTATGCGAATAACATACACACACACACACAGACATACAAATAAATACACAGCGATCAAAACATAACCTCCCGCTTTTGCGAAGGTAACAACTCCACTTGTTCAGACGATGATGGTGTGAACCATTCTTTACCGTCAATTACAGCAAAGAAACCTACTCTTTGGAAACGTTTCAAGTAAATAATTTTATTTTCCTCCTCTTCACTTTTTAAACTTGTTTTTGAATATATCTAACAAATGCACAATAAACTAACATTTAAATAGATCTATGTGGGGAAAATTACATGCCCAGTCCGGGAATCAAACCCAGGTCCTCCAGAAAACGGTACCAGTTCTGGGCCATCTGGGCGACCCTGACCAAGTATGCAATTTTCCCACAGATGATTGCCACTCTCTTTCCATCAATGATTCCGGGGCACTCGCTGCCAACCAGAGGAGCACCAACGGCCTGAACACGAGAGGGTCTTCCTCCAATGGGGTTAACAAATCCATGTCCGCTATTATAAACACCATCAATGGAGGGGACAAATCCATGTCCGCTATTATAAACGCCACATATGGAGGAGGATCCTCTCGTGTTCAGGCCGTTGGTGCTCCTCTGGTTGGCAGCAAGTGCCCTGGAAGCATTGACGGAAAGAGTGGCAATCATATGTGGGAAAATTGCATGCTCAATCAGGGTCGACTGGATAGCTTAGATGGCAGAGCACTGGTACAGTTCACCAGAGGACCTGGATTCGATTTCCGGTCTGGCATATCATTTTCCCAAACATATCTATTTAATTACTTAATCCTGTTCATGGAGCTAACATTTCAATCCTTTTCAACCCAGGCAAAAGTTTACCACGCATGATAAGAAGAACAAGCATTGTGGTGACATTGCACATGACGTGTAAGTAAGAGAAAATATCCCTTTGGAATGACCTGGCATGAAACGTCGTAGCAATAGAAATGGTATTCCTTTAAGGAAATTCAGGCTCTCCCTGTCGGATCTCGATCACATTTTGCTCTTTAAATATTTTCTGTACCATTGTTTGGAATTCTCAGGGCTGAGGAATTCCACTGAGTTGTTTAACCTGGGTCGACATGTCTCTTGCAAAGAGTTGACAAATTATCACGGGTACCCTGAACAAATGACAAATTCCTGCCAGTCAACAAAACGATTGGTCAACCGATTCGTGAAAACCTTGTGCCACACCTGTTCCCACAGCCAGACTCCAAAATATGGGAGAGGTATCTGAAGAAGAAGATGAAGTTTAAGGTTGTAAGAATGAATGTCCATCGAGAAGTGGAAATGACAAGCGTCAGGAAGTACCTGATCTGAGGAGAGGGATGTGAAACACGGAATACCACTTCAACCAGACATATCAAAATATTAATCTTCGTTTGCAAATATTTGATCCATAAAAAAGGACACAACGACTGCTTTGTGCAATATTATTTCAGAATAATACAACCAATACTGTCAACCAATACAAGGAACTTTAAGGAGGCCATTTCTGCCATTATGCCTGCTCTCAATGAACACCACATTCATTAAATTAATCAGTTCATGTACTTATCACTGAGAAGGTGTTGGGTGTTGGGGTGGTGTTGGAGTGGATGGAGATGAGAACATTGTGGAGGAGTTGCAGAAACATCACGAGGAGATGAACAAACTTCTGTTACGGGTACATCGCCTGGAAAAGGGTGGCCTCTCTCGGACTGCTTCCTGACATAAGTCCCTGAAGCTGACGAGTCACTGACAACTCCATGACCCGACGGGTTGCGAAGCAACCACGGACGCCATCTTCGGTGATTAAAATCTGCCATAGTCCCTGTGGCTAACTTTCGCTTTACTTTGCTGGTGACTAATTAGTTACGTCAGACTTTCTCTCGGCTCCCACCTTTATCTTTTTATTATATATGTCCGAGCGAAACCGTAGGTGGGATGCCGGCTGGACTTGTGTCGTAAATCAGTGGGGTACAACCTCCCTTCTATTTATTGTACGCCACGTCTAACCAATGAAGGAAAGAGACAACCGAGCAGGTTTGGAAACAACAAATCTTGCATTAAACGGGTACGTATTCACAAGAGAATGCAGCGTCACAAAAGAAACAGTCCTATCCCAAGCATTCAATGAAACCCCTTGCACAACCGGGTT
The DNA here is from genome assembly GCF_964187855.1 of Myxine glutinosa. NCBI lineage: Eukaryota > Metazoa > Chordata > Myxini > Myxiniformes > Myxinidae > Myxine > Myxine glutinosa. The sequence goes on along the minus strand of NC_136261.1, from coordinate 159,973,904 downwards.
TAAACAAAATGTAGTGAGACGTTCATCCGGGGAAATTAGAAAGAAAAAGGGACATACTATAAAGGAAGAAGTCGGGGCGTGTTGGTGACCCCTTCCTCACCCTGATGTCAACAGGCTTGTCCTCATAGGGCTCAACGAGGTGTTGATGCAGGTGGATGCGTGCGTGGTGCAAGTGAGAGGTTTGCTGTCGTGGAGTGTATTGTGTGGTGCTTAGCTCTGAAGAGAAATGTTGGAGGTCTTGTGTCGTTCATTGATGCTCCACAACAGGCGAGCCCTGAAGTGTATGCGATGAAAAATGCAACGTTATGTGGTCCGTATGCGAAAGACATGTAAGATGTCAGTCGTACCGGGTTGAGGTCATTGCCTGTTCTGCTTGGCAGTTTCAGGAGCACCGTGTTTGGCACCTTTTGCATTACCAGGATGTGAGGAGCTTTTGCGTTACCCGGATGTGAGGAGGTGGAAACAATGGTGAGGGGATGTGATTTGAGAAGGGGGGTTCGAATCCGGGTGTCGGGAAATAAGGGTTTGAGAATGGGTGCTTGAAATTGGTGGTCAGTTCAAGTACAGGTGTTGGTAAATTCGAGTTTGGAAATGAGGTTCGAATACGGAGAGGAAAAATGAAGGTTTGGGAATGAGGAAGAGAACAATTTGGAAGGTTCGAACCACAATGACAAAGCCATCTCCCTTTCCCCTGGTATGAGGATGGGTCACCTAACGAAACAATCACTGTGGAAATATCTGAACTCCCGGGTTATTTTATGTGTTGGATGTAACTCCGCGAAGTGTTTTCCAAATCTGAAACATCGATTGCACATTCACTCGTCCGTCCGCCCATCTTGACCAAATCATGGGTTTTTATGTCTTCTTTTGTACACCTTTGCTCACATTGTTATATTTTTGGTGATGCTTACTGGAGAGGACATTATTTTATAAGTTGTTAAAATGGAGAATGTATATGAAATTCGATTTTGCACATTTGTACTCGGTTGTGGATGAAGAGTTCTGTTCTTTTGCAGGGAATCAAAGATAAACAAGTCTTCATCATCCAAGACAAAGAAAAGCAGTTGTTGGAAGCGTCTGAAGTAAATCATTTTATTTTCCTCCTCTTGACTTTTTAAAGTTGTTGTTGGATATATCTACCGCAACACATGTCCAATAAACTGACTTTTCAATCCTTTTCAACCAAGGCAAAAGTTTACTACGCATGAGAAGAAGAACAAGCGTTGTGGTGACATTGCTCATGACGTGTAAGTAACAGAAAATATCCCTTTGGAATGACCTGACATGAAACGTCGTAGCAATAGAAATGGTATTCCTTTAAGGAAATTCAGGCTCTCCCCATCGGATCTCCATCACATTTTGCTCTTTAAATATTTTCTTTACCATTGTTTGGAGGTTTCAGGGCTGAGGAATTACACTGAGTTGTTTAACCTGGGTCAACATGTCTCTTGCAAAGAGTTCACAAATTATCGCCGGAACCCTGAACAAATGACAAACAAGTACAGATACATTCAAAGTACACCGCCCCCACGCCAAATAATTAAATATCCTCCAGCGCGGCATTGCCGGGGTGCCTCCGGCGTGTAGGGGATTAAATTAAATATTAAATTAAATAAATGTAGATTAAATGTCCTCCGCCGTGCAGCTCATAGAGACTGTATTTGGAGGAAGAGGTGCACAATATTTGATTGATTAATTATAAATAAAAAAATCAATAAAAGATTGTCAGAAAAAGTTTTCTTAATCGATTGACTTGTAGCATAACTAAACCACGAGTGCTTCATCTGAAGATGTAACTTTTAGAAATTTCATTGAATGTCATTAATAAAAAAAATTAAATAATTAATTTATTAATCAATAAATAATTAATCGATTAATTGATTAATCAATAAATCAAAAATATCCTTGATAGCCACATCACTTGTTCACTCATGTCCAAATATTAGCTTCCGAGCTCAAAAGGTGCCTGAGATATTGGCCAAATGAGAAAGAAAATAAATAAATAATTAATCATGAAAATAAACAAATAATAATCATTTAAAAAATGAAATAATTAATCAATTCGCTAATAGAACAGGTAAACCACCACCATTTCATCTGAATCTGTAACTAAAAAAAAACCAAACAATTTTAGTCATTAATCAAATAATTAAATAATTAATGGATTAATTGATTAATTGAATAATAAATAAATCAAAACTAGCCTTTGCAGCCAAATCACTTGGTCATTGGCATGTCCAAATATCAGCTTCCTAACTCAAAAGGTGCCTGAGATAATGGCCAGAAGAGAAAAAATTGTGGATGGTACCAGATGATGGTGAGAGAGAAAATCGATTTCAATGAAAATGTAAAACGACATGATCAGTGAGGTGGAGGAAACGCTGAAAGGAAGCAAGTAATAGGTTTGGGTTGGGAAGGGTTAATGCGGTTCATAAAGATCATGGTCAGGAGGATGGATGACATGAGATGGTGGTTAAACTGGGTGTTCCGTCTGCTGGCATGAGGTGGTGAGTGTTAAAGATCACATGGTGTCCTATCACTATCACTGGCAGTAGGGGAGCTATCACTGGCACCCTGGGCAAATTCCAAATTCCTCCCGTACCTAGCAGAGGGCACTGCGTGCGACACTTATTATCAAAACGATGGAAACCAAAACAATTTCTATGCCTCCGCCTACAAAGTCGCCGGAGGCATTATGTTTTCAGGTTGTCCGTCCAGCTGTCCATCCGTCCCTATGATCCGTCCGTACATCCGTCAGTGATAGGATTTCGTTACCGCGTTAACTTGAGAAGGGCTGAAGGGATCTTAGTCAAACTTGGTGCAGGTATGTTTAATGAGTTAAAGATGAACTGATTCGATTTTGGGATTACGAGGTCAAAAGCCAAAGGCCAGAGGTCATGTTAGGTAAAAATCCTGTTACCACGATAACTTGTGAACCAGTGATGTGATCCTGACCAAAGTTGGTTCAAGTATGTATTATGATGCAAAGATGAACTTGAGGCATCAAGAGGTCAAAGGTCAAATTCTGTGATAGGTCTCTAACTTGAGAACGACTGAAGTAATCTCATTCAAACTTGGCACAGGTATGTATAATGATTTAAAGATAAATTTACTAGATTTTCAGGTCAACAGATCAAAGGTCAGAGGTCATGTCAGGTGAAAATGTGATACTTGAGAACAGCTGAATGGATTTAAATCAAGCTTCATACAAGTGTGTGTAATGATGCAATAATGTGGGAGGAGGCATATCGGTCAATGTCATAACGTCGAAGAGTGTCCGAAGAGTGTCGTTCCTGTTCTCATTAACATTGATAGGATAAGTGGCTATCGATAAGCATTGATAGGATAAGCGGCTATCGATAAGCATTGATAGGATAAGCGGCTATCGATAAGCATTGATAGGATAAGCGGCTATCGATAAGCATTGATAGGATAAGCGGCTATCGATAAGCATTGATAGGATAAGCGGCTATCGATAAGCATTGATAGGATAAGCGGCTATCGATAAGCATTGATAGGATAAGCGGCTATCGATAAGCATTGATAGGATAAGCGGCTATCGATAAGCATTGATAGGATAAGCGGCTATCGATAAGCATTGATAGGATAAGCGGCTATCGATAAGCATTGATAGGATAAGCGGCTATCGATAAGCATTGATAGGATAAGTGGCTATCGATAAGCATTGATAGGATAAGCATTGATAGGATAAGCGGCTATCGATAAGCATTGATAGGATAAGCGGCTATCGATAAGCATTGATAGGATAAGCGGCTATCGATAAGCATTGATAGGATAAGCGGCTATCGATAAGCATTGATAGGATAAGCGGCTATCGATAAGCATTGATAGGATAAGCGGCTATCGATAAGCATTGATAGGATAAGCGGCTATCGATAAGCATTGATAGGATAAGCGGCTATCGATAAGCATTGATAGGATAAGCGGTTATCGATAAGCATTGATAGGATAAGCGGCTATCGATAAGCATTGATAGAATAAGCGGCTATCGATAAGCATTGATAGGATAAGCGGCTATCGATAAGCATTGATAGGATAAGCGGCTATCGATAAGCATTGATAGGATAAGCGATAGGATAATGCGTTCCTATTGTCGCCACATCACATATTGTATTTCACTGTTTACCGATGATATTCCTCTGTTTTTGATGAATGACAGCTATATTAAAGTACACAAACGTACAGTTGTTCTATCGACGATTTTGCGATCTCCCAAGTTGGTACTTTGCGATGTATTATGGCATTTCTATCAGTCTTGGAAGTTCTGAAAACGTTCGAGAATAAAGGTTATGTCTTATAAAGCGACGTAAGTGTGAGTTGAGGAGACGCAAGTCGGGTAGTGGTATAATGGGTGGTATTACTGACGTGACGACATAATGGGTGGTATTACTGACGTGACGACATAATGGGTGGTATTACTCTATTTATTTATTATACCAATTATTTCCTCCTTTTTAGTTCCCATGAGATATCTCACAGTCGTTGATGTGATCTGCTGAGCCTGGGTTTGAATCTCAACCAACCCAGCTACAAACTGTCATTCCGGTGTTTCATAGGCAGGGTGATTCATCAATGTGTGGGCCGTCCCTCGGGTGGATGTTAAACTAGTCATCCGAATGTCGGAATTAGTTGGTGGACATTAGAGATCCCACGGTCCTTCACAAAGAGGAGGAAAACTATCGCTGGCATCCAGATCACATTTCAAATTTCTTCACGAACTTGCTGAGCCGGAGTGGCGACTTGACCAGCATTGTGGCCAAATATCTGCTCTGCCTTGAGCATGGTACATGAATATTAATATGATGATGATGATTATAATTCGATAATTATCGAGTTGATGTGAAATAAGCATTTAAACATGGCTTTATCATTACCCTCGTCAGAGGAGAAGGTATTGCATTTGAGTCCGTTTGTTTGTTACTTGCGAAAATCGAAGATTTTTCAAGAATATTGGTTGGTCTTGTGCGCTATTCTGACTGTCTGTCTCTCTGTCTGTCTGTCTGTCTCTGTCTTGTTTGTCTGTCTCTCTGTCTGTTTGTCTGTATGTCAGGTGCCTACAGGTCACAAATTTCAACTGATCTTCACGAAACTTCACCAAATGGTAGAGGTGGTCAAAATCAAGAAGCCTATTAGTTTTGGGGTCAAAAGATCAATAGGTCAACATAGGCCAAAGGTTAACTTTTAGGTTAACAAAACAAAGGTTAACAAAGGTCAACTTTGCCACATTTCTAAAATTTTCAATTTTCATCCAATTGACTTGAAATTTGAAGAGGATTTGCAAATCTGGTCTCTTAATTTAACCACCAATTATATTTTCGGTCAACATAGGCCAAAAGATCAGCTTAGGCCAAAAGATCAACATGGGCCAAATTTCTAAAATCCTCAATTTTCATCCTTGACTTGAAAATTTAAGAGGATTTGCATATATGGTCACTGAATTTAACCACAATTTTGAGGTCAACATGGGCTAAAATGTCAACATAGGCCAAAAGGTCAACATCGGCCAAGTTTCTAAAATCCTCAATTTTCATCCAATCAACTTGAAATTTGCAGAGGATTTGCATATCTGGTCACTGAATTCAACTCAACCCTGAACTATTTTTGAGGACAGCACAGGCCAAAAGGTTGACATAGGCCAGATTTCTAAGATCCTCAATTTTCATCTGATTGACTTGAAATTTTAAGGGGATTTGCATCTCTGGTCAATAAATTCAACCACCAAGTATTTTTGAGATCAACACAGGTCAAAAGGTCAACATAGGCCAGATTTCTGAAATCCTCAATTTTAATCCAATTTACTTGAAATTTTAAGAGCATTTGCATATCTGGACACTGAATCCAACCCCCAACTATTTTTGAGGTCAACAAAGGCCAAAAGGTCAACATAGGCCAAAAGGTCAACATAGGCCAAATTTCTAAAATACTCTATTTTCATCCGATTAACTTGAAATTTGAAGTGGATTTGCATACCTGGTCAATAAATTCAACCACCAAGTATTTTTTAGGTCAATATAGGCCGAATTTCGAAAATCCTCAATTTTATCTCATTGACTTGAAATTTTAAGGGGATTTGCATACCAGGTCACTGAATTCAACCATCAATTATTTTTGAGGTCATCAAAGACCAACAACATATTTTAGGGATTTTACAAGTGTCATGCTCTGCATGATATATTTCTTGTCTGTCTGTCTGTGAACAAGATATCTAAAAAAGTTGTGGATGGATTCGGACGAAATTTGGCGGAGAGGTAGTGCGTGTGACAAGGACGAAATTATTAGATTTTGGTGAAGATCCGGATTCGGATCCGGCTAGCAGAATTTTTAAGTAATTCTTCACCATCGGGAGATACGGCCAAAAACGATATGTTACAGGATATCTCAAAAAGTTGTAGATGGATTTGGAAGAAACTTGGGGGATGAGTTGACAAGTTGACGAAACTTGGGGGGGGGGCAAGAACAAACCGGTAATATTTTTGTTCAGGTCCGAATCCAGATCCGGCCTATCAGTGGGATACCAAAGATAAACTGTGCAGCCTGGTGGAGGTATGCACTCTACCGAGTCCCGTTCTAGATTGTTTTGACTTTGCTTACCGCCCACACAGGTCACTAATTTTGTGCTGAAAATAACGATTACATTCATTCCAAATAGAATCAGGAGGTGAACCACGTGACATGCTAACCATGATCGTACGGTGTTACAATGAGCAATCTCTTCTCTGATGAATGAAATACAAGTTGTGATCCAAAGGGTAAAATCATCTGCACATGCCAACAAACTCAGTAAAGGAACCAACATGAACATGAACAAAGGAAACAACATGAACACACGATTTGTGAAGCAGGCAGATGCTCTCACAAAGCTTATCGTTCCTCCTACATGTCATGACGTGAGACCAAAATGCGAGAAAACCTCTTCGGTGTGCGTCTTCCAAAAAGCAACAGAAAAAAGCTTCGAGTTTGCTCAACAAATCAACGTCAGAGAGTGAACAGTGAAGTAAAAGCATGGCCATGTGAGCTGTGGTGAAAAGACTGAAATGACAATTGCGTAACTAGAACGGGAACAATCAGGTTAAATAGAACCTCACCTGCAGTGAATTACAGGTACACCTGTTGATATGACTTGGACAGTTGGACCAGATAATGTTTGCAAGCTTTTGCAAACAAATATATCTTGTTTATTTTGTCAACCGATAATATGAGAGTTCTTTTCAGTTTTGTTTTCATCCTTTGGTGAAAAGTTTAACTCATGCGTTGTACTTCGTAATTCACAATAATTCATGATTAAACCTCTCTCTCTCGCCCACCCCTCCCTCCATCTCTCCCACCAGTCTCTCTTTGCCCCACCCGTCTCTTCCTTCCCCTCTCTCTCCCCACCCACCTCTCTCTCTCTCTTCCCCCCCCCCCCCCACCACTCTCTGTCTCTCTCTCTCTCTCTCTCTCTCCCCCACCCTTCTCTGTCTCTCTCCCCCTCCCCTCTCTGCCTCTCTCACCGCCGCACCGCTCTCTCTCTCTCTCTCTGTCTATCTAACCCCCCCCCCCCCCACTCTCGGTCTCTCTCTCTCTCTCTCTCCCCACCCACCTCTCTCTCTCTCTCTCTCTCTCTCTCTCCCCACCCACCTCTCTCTCTCTCTCTCTCTCTCTCCCCACCCACCTCTCTCTCTCTCCCCCCCCCCACCACTCTCTCTCTCTCCCCCTCCCCTCTCTGCCTCTCTCACCCCACACCCCTCTCACTCTGTCTATCTCCCCCCCCCCTCTCTGTCTCTCTCTCTCCCCCACCCTTCTCTGTCTGTCTCCCTCCCCCTCCCCTCTCTGCCCCTCTCACCCCCACACCCCTCTCTCTCTCTCTCTCTGCTATCTCCCCCCCCCCCTCTCTGTCTCTCTTCCCTACCGTGTGTGTGTGTGTGTGTGTGTGTGTGTGTGTGTGTGTGTGTGTGTGTGTGTGTCTCTTCCTGCCCCCATCCCCGATCTGTCTCTATCTCTTCCCCACCTCTCTGTCTCTCTCTCCTCCACCCCTCTCTTGTCTCTCTCTCTCTCTCCCTCTACCTCTCTTTTTCTCTCCCCTCCCCCTACCCCTCTCTCACCCCCTCACATCTCTCTCCCCCCCTCACCTCTCTTCCCCTCCTCACCTCTCCCCCCCCTCCTCACCTCTCCCACCCCTCATCTCTCTCTCTCTCCTCCCCCTGCTCCTCTCTCTCTCTCCTCCCCCTACCTCTCTCTCTCTCCCCCACCCCTCTCTGTCTCTCGCTCTTTATCTCTCTCTCTCTCCACAACCCCTCTCTGTCTCTCTCCCCCCTCCCCTTCCCTCCATCTCCTCTCTGCCTCTATCTCTTCCCCACCCCTCTGTGTCTCTCTTTCTCTCCCACCCCCTCTCTCTCTGTCTGTCACTGTCTCTCTCCCACTCCTCTCTGTCTCTCTCTCCCCCACCCCTCTCTGTCTCTTTCTCTCTCTCTGTCTCTCTCTCCTCCCCCCCCCCCCCTCCGCACCATCTCCTCTCTGCCTCTATCTCTTCCCCACCTCTCTGTGTCTCTCTTTCTCTCCCACCCTCTCTGTCTCTCTACCTCTGTGTCTCTCTACCTCTCTCTCTCTCTACCTCTCTACCTCTTTATACCTCTCTCTCTACCCCTCTCCCTACCCCACTCCTCTCTCTCTCCACCTCTCTCGCCACCTCTCTCTCTCTCCCACCTCTCTCTCTCACCTCTCTCCCCCACCCCTCTCTGTCTCTCTACCTCTCTCTCTCCCCCCCACCCCTCTCTGTCTCTCTACCTCTCTCTCTCTCTTCCCGCCCCCATCCCCTATCTGTCTCTATCTCTTCCCCACCTCTCTGTCTCTCTCTCCATCATTCCTCTCTGTCTCTCTCTCCGTCACTCCTCTCTGTCTCTCTCTCCGTCACTCCTCTCTGTCACTCTCTCCATCACTCCTCTCTGTCTCTCTCTCTCTACCTCTCTCTGTCTCTCTTTTTCTCTCCCCCCCCCCATCCTCACCTCTCCCCCCCCCCTCCACCTCTCTCTCTCTCTCCCCTCCCCTCCCCTCATCTCTCCCCCCCCCCCTCATCTCTCTCTCTCCCCCCCTATCTCTCTGTCTCTCTCCACAACACCTCTCTGTCTCTCTCCCCCCTCCCCCATCTCCTCTCTGCCTCTATCTCTTCCCCACCGCTCTGTGTCTCTCTTTCTCTCCCACCCTCTCTGTCTCTCTCTCTCTCTCTCTCTCTCTCTCTCTCTCTCTCTCTCTCTCTCTCTCTCCCACCCCTCTCTGTCTCTTTGTCTCTGTCTGTCTCTCTCTCTCTCCACAACCCCTCTCTTTCTCTCTGTCTGTCTCTCTCTCCACAACCCCTCTCTTTCTCTCTGTCTGTCTCTCTCTCCACAACCCCTCTCTGTCTCTCTCCCCCCCCCCCCTCTCCATCGCCTCTCTGCCTCTATCTCTTCCCCACCTCTCTGTGTGTGTCTCTCTCTCCCACCCTCTCTGTCTCTCTCTCCCTCTACCTCTCTCTCTTCCTCCTCCCCCCCCCCTCCTGGTCCTCTCTCTCTTCCCCAACCCCTCTCTTGTCTCTCTCTCTCTCCCTGTACCTCTCTCTGCCTCTCCTTTTCTCTCCCCTCCCCCTACCCCTCTCCCCCCCCCACCCACTCCTCTCTGTCTCTCTCTTTCCCTCCACCCCTCTCTGTCTCTCCAACACCCCTCTCTGTCTCTCTCTCCCCCACCCCTCTCTGTCTCTCTCTCTCTCTCTACCTCCACCTCTCTCTCTGCCTCTCACTCTCTCTACCTCTCTCTCTCTCCACCTCTCTCTCTCTGCCTCTCTCTCTCTAAATCTCTCTCTCTCCACCTCTCTCTCTCTCTACCTCTCTCTCTCTCTACCTCTCTCTCTCTCTGCCTCTCTCTCTCTACCTCTTTCCCACCTCTCTCTCTCTCCCCTCTACCTCTCTCTCTCCCCTCTACCTCTCTCTCTACCTCTCTCTCTCTACCTCTCTCCCCTCTACCTCTCTCTCTACCTCTCTCTCTCTCTGCCTCTCTCTCTGCCTCTCTCTCTCTCTGCCTCTCTCTCTCTACCTCTCTCTCTACCTCTCTCTCTCTCTCTCTCTCTCTCCCTCTCTCTCTCTACCTCTCTCCCCTCTACCTCTCTCTCTACCTCTCTCCCACCTCTCTCTCTCCCCTCTACCTCTCTCTTTCTCTACCTCTCTCCCCTCTACCTCTCTCTCTCTCCCCTCTACCTCTCTCCCACCTCTCTCTCTCTCCCTCTCTCCCCTCTACCTCTCTCTCACCTCTCTACCCCACCCCTCTCTTTCTCTCTCTCTCCCACCTCTCTCAAGCCAATGAAGCCTTTGTACCCCCTGTGTGAAGCGGGGCCATCGCCGTGAAATATAAAACACACAGGAAATGGTACATTGTGTTGAGGCGCGGCGGTGATGGTCACGGTTAACCCTCGGCCAGGCAAAGATCCCCGGAGGGTTAAACAGCACGGTGAAGTCTGCATGGCAGTTGTGTACGTTGCTCTAGTGGGGATAGTCGCTTTTGTGAGGATGGTCAACCTAGAGGTCGAGATCTAACCAGTGATATTCATTTTGAGGCCACTCTGGTTAGACCTTTGTGATTATTATCTGGCGCGTCGTCAGTCCGTCCGTAAACACTTGCAGCAACGTCTCCGAAACTGCTGATGGGATTGTGACCAAACTTAGCACAAATAATATTTGGTGTGTTGCAACTCAAGTTTGTTCACAGCATGAAAAAAATCGGGGTCTACGGGGATCTACTAAGGGTCAAAGTGGATCCAGGTATGACCCCCAAAATAGGTATTTGCTTTCTTCTCAGAAACTACACTTACAATTCCAATGAAACTTAACAACGTTCTTTTCACCACCCATGATGTATCAACGTTTGTTCACAGTATTTTAAAAAATCCGGTTAACAGGGGTGTCCCCCCCCCTGGAATTTACCTTTTCCTCCGAAACTACACACACTATTTCGATGTAACTTGACTGCAACCTTCGTCACCTGTGATGTACCAAAGTTTGTTCACGGCAGTAAAAAAAATTTGAGGAGGTTGCCCCCCAAAATATGTATTTGCTCTCTCCTCCAAAACTACACACACAATTTCGATGAAACTTGACCACAACCTTCATCACCCATGATGTACCAATGTTTGTTCACATCAGAAAATTGGGGTCTAAGGGTATATACAGAGGTGGGGTGTGGGGAGGGAGGTTGCCCCCCCCCAAAATGGGTATTTTTTGTTTGTTTGTTTAAAGTCTTATGATTACGTTCGTATGATTCTGCATTTTGCCCTGTCTCCTAGCAACCATTGGAATTGGTTAAAATATTGTGATACTGTTTAAAATACCTTTATTTGGTGTAGTATACTGCTTTATTAGTCCCCTACCAGTGTACACCGGAGGGGACTATAGGTTTGCACGCCGTCCCTCCCTCCGTCTGTCCGTCCGTCAGTCAGTCCGTCAGTCCGTCACGCAAAGAACAGTTTTCCGGACTTTTTTTCTAAACGCTTAATGCTAATGATTTCAAACTTGGCACATGGTTTCCTCATGATAAGTTACACATCGAGTTCGAACTTCACGACGTTTCGATCATTTTTGACAAAGTTACGGCACTTTGAACTTTGGGAATTCTGATAATTCTGATGATCCTTAACTCAGTGCCATTTTAAGTTTTAATTTCCTTTAAAAAAGATTTTCTCTGCAATAATAGAACCGATTGAGATCAAATTTTCACCATAGGGGGGACTCGGTCTGTAGAATATTTTAATGGTAATTATGACGTCACAGGTCACGTGGATCAGGCCGCCATATTGTTTTTCGTGAAAACACGAAAACCCCTTTTTCTCTGCAACGGCTGAACAGATCGAGGCCAAACTTTGCAGGCAGAATCGCATACACATGACGAACAAAAAAGTCAGTGAGCATGACGTCATGTGTCACATGGTTTCAGAGTTATGACGTTTCTAAGCATGAACCTTTAAAACCGAGCTCCTCCATCATTTTTGATCCAATCGAGGGGAAACTTCACAGATCTGTTCAGCATGTCAGTCTACTAAAATGACCTTTTGGAATTTGCGATAGGGCGCGTGGTTTGGCAGATATCGTTAATTAAACGAAAATATTAAGAAAATGGATATCTCTTGTTTATTCGAGAGTTCTCCTCAAGCCGCACCGCGCGCCCTCAGCCTCGTCTCGCGAACGTCAACAGCGTGACACATCGTGCACTTTCGGGAGGGGCGGAGCCAAGCCGAGCAACATATATATACACATCGATCATTGATCGTGAACCGGAAAATATAATAAATTACTGATATTTAGCGACACAAAAGGTTCTTTATCAACAACTTATTTTGTCGTGCTTCTGCTGACCTGTCTGCAAGGTGTTTAAATCGAAGTCCCGAGTGCGAATCACAGGTGAGCCCGTCCTGAGGTAGTTAGCGATTGGGAACGATTCCGAACCTGTGGGTAAATAACCCTTGGTAATTTCCCCAACAGTTTTCCAGACAGCAGACTGCCGGTAGGGGACATGTATTGCAGCGCAATACTCAGAATGCTTGTTCTACCAGGTGAGCGCCCAGGGGCATTGCCCCTACTTCCAGCAAGGGTTCTCTACGACGCCGTAAGATAAATATAATTATTTATACACGTTGACACGGTGTTTGTCCAATAAGGAATCAAAGGGAGGAGCGAAGCTCCCCTCCCTTTATATAAGGGATCGTTTCTCTGTATGCAGCTTTAACATGGGGACTGAAAATTAGTTTCTCGGCTTATACTGGAAGAAATCGGCTGCAAATTTCAGAAATAAATGCTTTGTACATCGAGGTAATATTTTCCAAATTTCAGCAATGTCCGTTTCCACATTCTTGAATTTCATTGAGAAAACCCTCTAATTCACGTTGGTGTCTGTTCGTCCATCCGTCCGCCCAAAATGTGCCCTACCAATCTCTTATTAAAATAGAGCAAACGTATATGGTTATGTTTGTTTGTATGTTTGTATATTTGTGACCAAATTGTGACCAAATATATAAAGGGGCACCAATTTGATTCATGCACTGCATGAAGAAGTAAATGTATTTTATTTGCCAGATGTATGGTGCCCCTTTATATGAACTTTTCGAAAGCATTACTTGGTTTCTCCTCAGAACACAAGAGTGGTCCAGCATGTACACGAGATTTTTTTGAATGCCCCATATTTTGTATTGTTTGGCATTTTCTACAAGCTATGGTACGTCCCTTCTTTTCTATACTTTGCCACATGGTACATACCCTTATATAAAGGGGCCTCTTCTATGCCCCTGGTATTTTACCCAAGAATTAAAGAAATAAATCTCCATATATACAAAATCTAACGTGCTGGCCCAATGGTATCATGGATAAGGCGTCAGACTCCCCAGTTGGGGATTGTGAGTTCAAGTCCTGTGTAGGTTGAATATTTTTTCCCCTTACTTTTTCAAGTCTTCTAAATCGTCTTGAATAAAGTCTTGTGCGATGAACGAATGCATTTTGTTCGTATTTAAAATGTATCTTGGGGAAAATGTTGGTCCATGTTGTCAGACAGTGAGATGTAAATGGAGTCATCACTGTTTGGTGAACGGTAGAACACACATATGAGGGGAAGCCGTATCCAGAGGCACTCCTGGGGGGGGGGGGGGGGGGGTGAGAGGACATCTTGAAGGAGGAAAGTTTCTGTTAAGCAGATTAAGTCTGGTTTGTCTGAAGCAACCTGTATGGAGAGATCAATCAGGTTTGAGCGAAGGTCCCGGATGTTTGAGGTCCATACCGCTAAGGAAGAGGGAGGGGGAGCATGGGATACAGGACAGGGGAGGGGAGGGGTAGGGAAAGATGAGGGAGGAGAGGGGTAGGTAGTGAGAGCTGTTGACAGTCTGTCCGATATTGCAGGAGAGCTAGGAGAAGGGGAAGGATGAGGAGGACAAAAGGTTTGACGGTAATTGGATGAGGCAATGAATTGGATGAGGTAATTGCAGAGTGAAGTAGAAGGTAAGAGGATGTGGAGGTATGAGTTGGAATGGTGAGGAAGTGGGGAGGAGGCAGTTTTGTGGAGGAGTTAAGAGGAAACTTTGAGGGGCAGGTGTGAGAGGGGAGAATTGAAGAAAAATGGTGTGGGGGGAGTTTTGAAGTGGATGGGTGAGGTGGAAGTTTTGCAGGGGAGGGGTGGGTTGGGTGTTTTGAAAGTTTTGAATGATTAATGAAAATCGAACATTTATTACAGACTGGGATTCTTGAGATATTCAAATCAGAGATCCGTTTGAAATTGTTTTGAAGGGGAGGTGTGAGGAGTTAGATTTGAGGGGGATGGGTGAGGGGAGAGATTTGAGCGGGAGGGGTGACAGGGGAGATATGAGGGGGAGGGGTGACAGGGGAGATTTGAGGGAGAGGGGTGAGGGGGGAAATTTGAGGGGGAGGGGTGTGGGGTAGATTAGAATGGGAGGGGTGGGTTGGGTGTTTTGAAGGGGAGGGGTGGGGGTAGATTTGAAAGTTTTGAATGATTAAAGAAAATCGAACATTTATTACAGACTGGGTTTCTTGAGATATTTAAATCAGCGATCCATTTGAGAACGTTTGAGGAGGGGTGGAATGAAAGTGAGCTTAGAGAATGAAGGAAGGAAGAATTGAACGAGATTGAATTTTTTTTGTGATGGAAAGATTTAATGAGCAAATTAATTGCAGCCTTTTGAACAGGAAGAAAAAAGTAAGTCATAATATACAAATGAATACAACATGGCAGGGGGAGTTTAAACATTTTAAAGCAAAACCGTGAACAGTCTGGGAAATTCCTGAAATGCAGAAGATTAGGAGATTAACAAGTCAGGAGAGCAGAGCGAAAGAACCAGGAGGTGTATAAGAAATTTGTTAGTACGGAAACGAATAATCTGCCTTTTTGTTTTCTTCGTTAACAGCACTCCTAAAGAGGTGACAATTAACAATCAGTACAAACCCACTGAGTATCTAAACGAAGATGTTCTTGTTGTTCAAAATTAGCTTCAGCTCAGCAGGTGTGTTTAATCCAAATCACCTGTATTAACGTATGCCAGATGCACATCAACATATCCTTTATTTACCCCATTATGTCAGTCATTTCCTCACACATCACTGCTCAATGGTGCTTCGAAACCTTCACGATGGTGTGAAACCCTCTCATGACATTTGGTGTTTACCTTTGCACAACTAATGGATACCTGGTTTCATACACAAGCTATCACCGGCATGCTCACATGTGGGACCAAGAACAACCAAACACTTTTTAACACAGACACTCACCTGTGTGTGACATGTTTCACCGGTGCTCCGAAGTTTTCTCTCATCCCGATTCATGCAGCCACATGCTACGCAGCGGCGGCCATTATCCTGGCAAATCAAAATAGTACAAAAAAGCTGGAATGAAGATACCTTCACTTCAGCTGAACAAATGAAGTAAAATTCGTAATTACATCGTGATACACATTATACTGCCGTTGCGTTTTCTTAGCTTTTTGAAGGTCCCAAGATGGCCGCCGCTTCGCATCGGCGGCTTCACTCCAGATTGTACAAATAGTGCACAGCACCCAATCCAGTTAGTATAGAGTGGTTGTGTGCATCAAACAAACGCTGATTGGTTGAGCAGGGAAGTATACCTGGTAGCATTGGTGGTTGGGCCCAGACCCAAAACGGAACTACAATGAAGAACCAAAGCATTCAAACGGAGAATAGCAATAGAGCAGTTTGAGGAGCGATTCTCAGATGAGGTTCGCAAATACAAAAAATTGTATTTATATCATCATCAGAATCAACCTCATCAGAATATTATAAAAATAATCAGGCTACGATGATTTCTTGGAGGGAGATCGGGAAAACATTAGATAAAGATCCGAGAGTGTGCAAGGAGAAATGGAAGGCGATGCGAGACCAATTTGTGCGGCTGAAGAAGCGAATGAAGACAGAGTGGGGACCCTGGGCCTGGGGGGCAGAAAGTACCGGAATACTATATAAAGTTGTCTGGGCTCCGTGGATTTGTTAAACACCGTGAAACTGAGACCAATTTATTCAGTGATGAATTTGAGGTAAGACAATGGAGGCTTTCAATGGTTGACGATATGTATTCATTTAGTAACCATGGCAGTGGGACTGTGATGTCATGATAGTCTTATGGTCTTATGGTAGTCGCCAAGATATTGCCTGTTTTAATAATACTTACACTGTTGGAATGCATATGACCCTGTATCTGATCGATGTAATAATCCTTTCCTGAATCAGTCATTGCAGTCAGATGATACCCCGATTCCTAGTCCTGCAGAGGAGCACAGTCGGGGCACCCCCATCTGTTGAGGAGCTGGGTGACATCAGACCCACCACCCCTACACAGCAATTCAGATGTTCGACCCCCGTCCAACATCAGACCTCCCAGCAGCCTGCCCCCAAGATGTCCTGCTCCCCGCCCAGTGCCACGTAGCTCGTCATACTCCACTGTTCCCCACGGGATGTGTAGTGATGATGAGGGTATGTCCACAGTGAGTGCATCATCTTGCCAGCCAGCCAAGAAGAGGAAGAGAGTCTCAAGAGGGGAGGACGCCCGAGAGACAATAGCAGCTTTACGCCGGGAGCAGATGGCACAGTGTATTGCACTGGTGTCACAGCTGAATGCCAACCCCGACACCACTCGGGACAATGATACATTTTTGACTTTTACCCTTGCTGTGGCTGACTCGCTACGCAAAAACTTCCAGCTGAGGGCTGAAGCTACAAACTTCAAACTGTTTGCTGTGCTTGGAGAAGCACATCTGCAGTAGCATCTTATTATAATAGAGCGAACGTATATGGTTATGTCGCTATGTTTATATGCGACGTAAACATCTTCTTCTTCAAAAAAAAATAACACCCTCTTAATTAGCCCTCTTAATTGCGTTAAGACTGCTGAGACTCCTCAGACCTTAGACCCTTTAATACCCCCAAGACCCTTCAGACCACCAAGATCCCTGAAGACCCAAAATACCCTGAAGACCTTCAAAGACCCAAAAGGCCCGAAACACCCCAAAGAACCAAAACACCCCGGAGATCCAAAACACCCCGGAGAGCCAAAACACCCCGAAGACCCAAAACACCCCGAAGACCCAAAACACCCCGAAGACCCAAAACACTCTGAAGACCCAAAAGCCCCTGAAGACCCCAAAGACTCTTAAAGGCCCAGAGGATTCAAAAGACCGTGAAGACCTAAAATGGTCAAAGATGCCTCCCCCTCTGAAACGACATGTGGTGAGGCGCGCTGAGTGCGCCAAGTCACGCTAGTATTAGGAATTAGGCAGTTTTCTGCTTGCTACCTCCTGTTTATTATAGCCATGTCATTTTTGATGTTGGATTTTGCACAATTAAGTTATCAAAACCTGTTTATTTTAAACCCATACTTGTTTGGGTTACTGATTTGCACTGTTTGTTTGATTTGTGGTCTCTGCACAAATGAATGAATGAATGATCGTTTTAAGGCCATTTTCCCCGCTAGAGCGGGGGTTAGCCTTGCGGGCCCCATGACAATCATGGTTCCCTGTTTGAGGCAAATGTTCTCTGCACAGTTACAGAATTAAACCTTGTTCATTTAAAACCCATACTGTTCAGTTAACTTTTTTTTTTAAAGTAAAGGAACAGGTTCACAGTGTTGTTCTCAGAACTTTATTTGTTTAAAAGTGAAAAAAGTAAAACAACAACAACAACAAAAAAAACTTGAAAAAGTTGTTTCATGACTTAATTCATCTTATCGGACCAGCAATAAATACAGCATACTGCCACTCATATAGGTTATTTAGACACCCATACATAAGTCAATTACATCGTATTCCTGTGGGGGGAAAAGTTCATGAGCAGGCAGGAGGCACAGTCACATCAAACAAAGTTCTTCTTGTTACTGTCATTCCAAGAGAAAATGGAAACGTGCAGTGGATATATTTGTGTATCCTGGCAACACTCAGTTTAGTTGACCACATGTCAACACTGTATCCTGCAAGGGGAAAATTCCTGCAGGAATCTGAAAGAACCCCATCAGGTCCCTCCGAACTACAACAGCAGCTCAAGCAAGCCCGAGCCCTTGAAAGAGGTCCAGGGTCACGAAGCCCGTTGTCATCTGCCACCTGTCTTCTCCATTCCCCGTCCTGCATCTCCCCAGATGCTGTAATGGAGTCCGAAAAGATTGGTGGGATGTATCTGGCTGTTGGCGGCATCAGTGCAGATAAGGTAATTGTGGAAGGCAACACATGCCTTGACCACATCTGTAACCTTGGGTGGGTGGAACTCCATGGGCCTTCCAAGACTACGCCATCTCGCAGCCAGAATGCCAAAAGAGTTCTCTCTGACTCGTCTTGCTCTTGAGTGGCGGTCGTTGAACAAGCGAGGCCCCTCCTCAACATTGGAACCTGTAAATGAGAAAAAATAACAGAAGGATTAGTATTCACTTTGCACAGTAAATAATTATTTGTTACTATTATATATGTGTACATTGTAATTACACCTAGGCCTTTACAGCCCATTTATCCCTTGTATCAAGCAAATTCATCAATAAGATGTGTTGAGTTGAATGTAGCTTGCTCCAAACCAACATAATTCTATAACCACATCATTTCTAGCACTCTTATATATTTTCTTGCATAGCTCCTGTTGGCCTGAACAAAACCCCACTGCCATACAGCAGTGCAATATAGGTAATGTCTACCCACCTTGAAAAGGTTTCATGAGGTTCATATGCAGAGGAAAGGCTGCATCTCCAACAATGACGTGTGGTATTTTGATGTTCGTCGCCCAGGAAGGTAAGCAGGTGGAGGCAAGTACAGTCTGCCCTTTAACAGCTGGTCACCGAAGTGGCTCTCTTGAAAAATGCCTCCATCGCTCTGTCGTCCATATGGCCCCACATCAACCATGGTGAATTTGTAATGAGCATCGCACATCGCCACAAGCACTGTAGAATGATTGCCCTTGTAGTTAAAGAAGTCGCTTCCTTCACCAGGCGGTGCTTTGATCTGGACGTGCTTGCCATCAATCGCTCCGACACAATTTGGAAAGTTCCACAGCCTCCAGAATTCCTTGGCGGTCAGGCCATTGCTCAAGGGTAGGAAAGCACAAAATCGCTCTGCAGTGCCTGCCAGACGGCTTTGCATACTTCAGACAGAATGCAAGACACTGTTGTTGCTCCCATCCTGCAGCTTGCAGACACACTTTGCCGAGAGCTGCCTGAAGCAAGGATTCTCAGAGCCATGGCCAATCGCTCAGCTGTGCTTATCTGAGAGTTGTGGGTCGACTGGTGTACAATGAAGGCGCTGCAGTAGGTCAGAAAAACGATGTGGTGACATACGAAAGTATTTCAAAGGAATCTCATCCATTGAACGCATTTGCCGCACAAATAGACTGTATTCCCACTCATCTGACCTGCATATTGTTATGGATTTGGCCCTAATGATTGTTGTTATGATTATTGTTGTTGGTTCGAAGTATTCTGGTGATTGTGGTTGAAGGGATTATTGTGGTTGTGGTTATTGTAGTTAAAAGATTTAAAAGCGCTCCTGGTAAAATGTGGCCGGAAATCCGGATCATGACCGGAAGAGGTGGAGCGAGGAAGAAGAGGCGGTCGGAGATCGTGAAGAGACGTGGTTGTTGAGGCTCCGGACCGAGCGGTCGACATACAGTGTGAGTGAACTTTGCGTCCTTGAAGGGAAGTTCGGGCGATAAGAGATATCGCTGGACTGCGTGGAGCCTGTGTCGTCGGGTATCCTCATTGAGGTTCCGGAGGATCCTGGCCTCAAAGCCCGGGTTCGAGTGAAAGCCGTCCGCCATCTTCGCCACGCGAGCAACCTGCGGTGAACCGGTTTTGGTCGTGTCGGCTGGGCATTATTCCCCGGTGGTTTGCCGGGGACGGCTGTGCAAGAAAGGGCACTTGAGAATTATACGGAGGCTCGCGGATTGAACCGCAAAAGTTGTACGTCGGAGCGCGTCTTTGTGAGGTTCCTTTCCACCGCTGTATTGCTGGGTGCTGAACAACGTGACCTCGGGGTCGCCTCGACCGCCTACGCCTCAATTGACTTTGATCGGGCCTTGACTCCCCGATCGCGGGAGCGCACAGAGACATTGGGACTTCGCCGTGGAGGGGTGCAGAGACATTGGGGAGGTGCCGTGAATTTGGGGTTAAGGGGCTTGATATTGCCCCCAAAGGGGCCCCCATTGTTGTATGGCTCTTTTTGTGTGATTTCTAATATATTATTGTTTGTTCATAACCTGGTGTGTTTGCATTATTGATTTGACTGTTTCATTTGCTGGTTCCATTGAGGGTTTCATTATTTGCTTGATTTAAACCAAGGATAACACATCTTTCTGTCGGGGACCCTCTCGGGGTTCGGAGGTCTACCGAGACCAGAGGTAAGGGGAGGACCCCGTAACAATATGTGCAGAGGCCTCACTGACCATCTCCTTTTGCACCTTCTTCCATGGGTTTCAGGGTAGATTTCAACGTAACATTGCCAGAACTGATCCTCAAGCACAGCCTCTTCAACTAAATTCTTCCTAAAAGCCACTCGTACTTCGCCAGCCATCTTTCTCAGCTCCCATCTGATGCTCGACTTCAGTTCGTTTGTACGAAGGTTTTCACTGATATATTATTACTATATTCCTTCTGTTGTTCATTATGCTTGAGGAACTCTTAATTAATCATCTCTCCATCTCAGCAATGAAAATCAAAAGCGGCCAGTTGTATGAGAATAAATGTTTGTGTGAGAACTGCTACCATGCTGCACATTTATTGCTTCCTGCTAATGGGTTGTGTGAGTGTATATTTCAAAAGCTTCCTCAGAATTAGCTTGTGTTGTTCAGGTTCATGGGAAGGCTGTGTGCATATTTAACAAGAAAGAACAATCAGAGATTGCAGACCCTCGCCAGGACATGGTTTTAGTTGTTTTTAAGGCTTTTGTATTCAAACAAATATAGTGCCCGAAACAC
Organism: Myxine glutinosa; assembly: GCF_964187855.1. Taxonomy (NCBI): domain Eukaryota; kingdom Metazoa; phylum Chordata; class Myxini; order Myxiniformes; family Myxinidae; genus Myxine; species Myxine glutinosa. Next base: position 159,952,941 of record NC_136261.1, on the reverse strand, counting down.
GTGACCAATAAAGACATTTTTTTTTTTCTCCACCAATTTATCCCCAGATGATTCTCAATTTCATCTTGATTGGATGAAGTTTTGTACTTGTCGAATTATGACGTCATAATGGAGGCACCTATGACATCATTGACGTGTTAATCACCATTGAGTTATTTTCAATGAGCCATGTCTCAATTTTTTCAATGCAGCACTTTCGGAGATAAAGAGGTGCAGTCTCTGTTTTTCAAAGAAGGCGCCCATGCCATATGACCTATGACATCATAATTATATATTTTTTTAATCTTCAGGAGGAGGTGCACCTTTGGTGAAAATTTCCTGTCAATCAGACTAATTGTTGCAGAGAAAATCATATTATTTTTATCATATTTATTCTGTGCCCTGGTGTTGGGCTAGTGGCTAGGGTGCCGGCTTAGGATTTGGCAAACGACAGCTGAAACACTGGAACATGCTTGGGACACACTTGCGAAGCGTGTATGTGGACGTCTATGTTCACCCGCAGTCCCATGATCAACTGGAAGCGGTCCTGGTCGAAGAATGGTGCAACATCTCACGGCGAGAGCTGGATTGGTCGATGGCATGTGGACAAACTTGGAATTAGCGGGTCAGTGGTGTCCACATACGTTGTTAAAACCAATTGTGTCAATGTAATCATTTGTAGGCTCACGTTCTTGCTAATTTTTTCTCTTTTCATGAGAATTATAGATGATGCATTCAATCACTAACAGCTCCACCAGGATGGAACGAAAGCAGTTTCCATTTTTGCTGATTAATTTCAGCTTGTTACATCCTTAAATAAACAAATTGGAAAATGACTTTTTTAAAAACAGAACTGCCCAAATTGTTGGTCCAATTAATCGGCCGACGAGTTGTAAATGAAAAGGAGCTGCCGACTTTTACATGAAAATGCCACACTTTGTGCACAACACATTGGTAATGTCAATCCTTAAATTTGCACATAAATTTTAAAAATGAAAACACCTTTCCTGTGAACCGAGAGCATGTGAGCTTTGACCCCAGTGCACGTGACGTGTTCTTTCTCACTCTCTCTCTCTCTCTCTGATGTACCATACTCTTCATTGAGCATCGGTGCCGTCAAAGCAGCCACGTGAGCAAGGGTTATACTTGATGGTTTGCGTTTCCTTTCCAAGCAGTAGTTAGGGCAGGAATTTGGAACTTCGCCACGGCCTTGGCAATAGCTCACCTACAGTCACGTGAAAAAGTAAGTACACCCCATGTAAAGTTTTGACTTTTTCAACATATTTCAACACAGCTATTTGATCTTCATTTCAACAATATTGACAGATAAAGGTGATATAATATAACAAATATCATGAAACATTTACATTTTGTAGTCCATTGTATAATTTAAATAAACATAAATGCAAATTTCGCATGTGGAAAAAGTAAGTACACCCCTACATTTATCATGACTTCAAATACCTAAAATTAGAATCAGGTGCACCAGCTCAGGTGCAAATGATTAGGAAATCGTTAGAGAGGATCTTGGAGGAACCTGTCTTATTTAAACCTCAGACATTTAGTTTGGTTTGCTCTTTGTTGTTGAAGTGTGCGGCGTCACCATGCCTCGATCAAAAGAGCTCTCTGAGGCCTTCAGAAAGAAGGTTATAGATGCCTACGAGTCTGGGAAGGGATTTAAAAAGATCTCCAAACAATTTGAAATCAATCATGCGACTGTCCGGAAGATCATCTACAAGTGGAGAAGATTCCAAACAACTGCCAACTTGTTCAGGCCAGGCCACCCCAGCAAGTTCAGCCCGAGAGCAGACCGCAAGATGCTGAAAGAAGTCTCTAAGAAAACCAGAATGTCATCATGGGACTTACAGGTAGCTCTTGCCACTGTTGACGTCAAAGTGCACGAGTCTACCTTTTGAAAGAGGCTGCACAAATTTGATCTACATGGGAGGTGTGCCAGGAGGAAACCTTTGCTGTCCAGAAAGAACATCAGGGCAAGACTAAAGTTTGCCAATGAACACCTTGGCAAAGACCAGCACTTCTGGAACAATGTGCTCTGGACAGATGAGTCAAAGGTAGAGCTATTTGGCCACAGTACCAGATGACATGTTTGGCGAAAACCAAAGACAGCGTTTGACCACAAGAACCTGATACCAACTGTAAAGCATGGTGGTGGAAATATTATGGTTTGGGGCAGCTTTGCTGCATCAGGGCCTGGGCAGCTCACCATCATAGAATCCACTATGAATTCTTCATTGTACCAGAGGGTGCTTGAGGATAATGTGAAGCCATCTATCGGAAAGTTGAAGCTCAACCGAAGGTGGACCTTGCCACATGACAATGACCCTAAACATACCAGTAAATCCACCAAGGAATCGCTGAAAAGAAAGAAATGGAGGGTTCTGGAATGGCCAAGTCAAAGCCCGGATCAAAATCCCATCGAGATGTTGTGGGGGGATTTGAAATGAGCTGTGCATGCAAGAAACCCCTCAAACATCGCACAGCGGAAAGAATTCTGCATGGAGGAGTGGGCAAAAATTTCTCCCAGTCGATGCCAGAGACTGGTAGACAGTTATAACTTATAAGAAACGCCTACTTGAGGTTGTTTCTGCCAAAGGGGGCAATACCACCTATGAGAGCCAAGGGTGTACTTACTTTTTCCACATGCGAAATTTGCATTTATGTTTATTTAAATTATACAATGGACTACAAAATGTAAATGTTTCATGATATTTGTTATATTATATCACCTTTATCTATCAATATTGTTGAAATGAAGATCAAATAGCTGTATGTTGAAATATGTTGAAAAAGTCAAAACTTTACATGGGGTGTACTTACTTTTTCACGTGACTGTACTTCTCCGCGAAGGACACCATGAGGTCACTCACGTCTACAAATTAATGGTGGCAGACAGGACGGCTGATTAACGTCCATTCGAAGGACCGCACACATTGAATCCCCTGACTGTTGTTGTTGTTTTCGTATGCAGCCTGTGGCTGCTGGTTTGCATCATTTCTCTGGAAGCTCGTTTGTGCCGCAGATGCAATGCCACAATTACCAGTGAGCTGGTACTCAATTTGCCGACCTCGGAAGGATGACAGGCTGATTCAACCCCCCTGACATTAATTCAACGATCGACCAGGATTCGAACCCAGGATCCAAGGATGCCAAGCTAGAACCCGAACCATTAAGCCAATGCCTGCTTGATTTAACAGTTAGGGTTAACTTCAAGCGCTAACCCTTAAGTGAAACAGAGATGACAGCTTATAGCTAGGCCTACATTCTAACCAAGACGAGACAGTAATGGGGTATTTTTATTTGAAGTTTGTGTGTGAATACTTGGGCTGGCAGGATAGTCTCGACTTAACAGATATATCCACACAAGCCTCTAAGCTATCGAGCCTGGATTTGAATCTCATCCCAGCAATGAACTACCATCCTGGTGTTTGACAGGAAGGGTGATCCATCAATATGTGTGCCATCCCTCAGATGGACGTTGAACTGTGCGTCCTGTCTGCCAGCATTAATTGGCGGACATTAAACATCCCACGTGTCCTCCACGATCTATCACCAGCATCCTCAACAAATTCCAAGTTCCTTCCCTGACTAACTGCTGGGAAAGAAATGTTAAACCAACCAGCATATAATCTGTTTCAGGAGCACCAACACTCTGTAAAGAATATGCACATCTGATCTGATTGTATATACTTTCTTTTTAGTTAGAAATACAAAAGGGATTCAGACTTTCAAGTATCAACAACAACAAAAAACAACAAGTTGAACATGATCCTGAACTGAAAGACTTTTGAAATAGACTTGGCACCCTCCCTCCCAACCTTCCTCCTTCACCCAAATAAATAAAAAGGTGCTTTCCAGGAGACAGCAAGAAGTTCAATCAAGATCTGCTTTGCGATCCTGCTTGATGCGCGAGCGAATGCGCTTCTGCTGGAGGCGCTCCCTTTGCATGGCCTCGACCCTGTACAGCACAACGGAACAATATTATGCACCGAATGACGTCAAGCAGCACACGTGAACATGGACCGCACAAAACATATCTCACCGTAGTCTGCGTTGCTCAGAATCAAGCTTGTGAGGTTCCTCTGGCTGGCACGACACGGCTTCAATAATGTCCCTAAGCTTCTGTAAGCAGCTTGCCTTGTTTCGCAGCTGGTAACGGCTGCTCTCGTCCCTTATGATGAGTTCGCCGGCAAGTGTCATCCTTCCATGGTACTGCAGCACAACAGCAGCACGTTGAGGTGACAAATATTCTCACAGACAGTTTATGTTTAGCTTCATTATGCCAGAACAATTGCCAGTTTGAAGAAATGTGAGTTCAGAATTATGATTTTTTTGTTTGTTTGAACTTGACTGAGAATTTTGTTTTATATATTCCTCATATTTGACCCTTTCTCATATTTGACCCTTTCTCATATACTTTTGACTGTACAAATGCTTGGGTTATTCCAATGATATTCAAAGTTTAGGGTAAATTCATCAAATTATCAGCGATACAAGAGTTTGTTATTGTAATTTAACAGCTTTTATAAATGTGCGTGAACCAAACGGCTTAAATACATAACAGGAACCCATACATCATTTTATACTATCAGTCAATACTTTGTGTATCTGCCCTTTGCCTTCTCGAGTGCCATCACTCGTTTACCCATGCTTCCTTTATATGACTGAAGCACTCTTACAGGAATATTGTGCCAAATAACCTGAAGTACATTCCACAGTTCTGCAAGGTTAGTTGGGTACCGTTTGTTCTGTTTCCAGGTAATCCCATATGCCCTCGATGGGACACGTGTCCAGACTTTGGGGTGGCCATTCTAACATTTGAAGCGAACGAGCTGTAACCTTGTTATCCAAATACCGTTTTACTATATTGGAAGTGTGTTTTGGATCATTATCATGTTGCCTTAGCCCCCGAAGGTGGATGGGGATTATGCTTTCACTTCTGTTTGTCTGTGAACAGGATGTCTCAAAAAATTGTGGACAGATTCAGACAAAATATGTTGGAAAGTTTGGGTATATGACGAGAACAAGCCGATTAGATTTTGGTTCAGGTCAGGGTCCAGAGTCGGCCTATCAGTGGGATACAAAACAAACTGTTCAGCCTGGCGTAGGTTTTCGCTCTACCGACAATGTTTTTCTGACATCGTCATTATCTGTTTTTATCATTATCTGGTAACATAAGGACAGATGCATAAATGTGGAAGTCCTTTCCCAGGCAAACCGCCAAGTGTCCTTGCACTTATGAAACAAAGACGACTCTGGTGGCTTGGGCATGTATACAGGATGAAAGACGGACGTATCCCAAAGAACTCCCCATATGGGGAGATAACTGGGGCCAAAAGACCAAAAGGGCACCCGAAGCTGAGGTACAAGGATGTCTGTAAGTGGGATATGAAAGCCCTATGCATCAATTTTGGCACTTGGGAAACTGTAGCTAACTGCAGAGGGACATGGTGACATCAGTTATGGGCTGGAATAAGCCATAATGAAGACCAGTAGTTGAAGCAGCTGCACAACTTGCAGACGCTGCCGCCGCAAACAACATCGTCACACAACTCCAGGAGATACCAACCTCACCAACTACTTCAAATGTGGTACGAGACTACCTGTGGTAGACTGTCGCTCCCAAATTGGCGTATACAGTCACCTATGGAAGTGTAACATGACTGACCTCTCCAAGAAGTGCTGCATATCCACCATCTTGCGTAGATGAATGGATGTCATTGAATGCCATTATCTGGTTTTACAACGTCACCACGAGATTGTCATTTTGAACCAAGCTGCAAGGCAGGTGATCTGATGGCCTTGTGTATCTACATGTGACTTGCGTTGCTGGGAGAAGCTGCGATGGACAACGAAATGCAAATTCAAATCTGAAGGACACCACTAAACTAGCCTAGCTGCTCAGTAAGCAAGGATCAGGTCCGATGCTTCGACCACTGGGCGGTATTCATCTGCGACTGTGCAGGACTGCTGGTAATTTAACATCAAGAAGTGGGAGGAGCATCCATCACATAGCTGCAATAAGCAGATGGTGAGACAAACGCTGCATTACAAAATAAATAAATAAAATGAATTTTAAAAAATCCCGTGTGCTTCAAACCGAGCTCCAGCAGTGTTAGTGACAAACAATCAGACACATGATGGAAGTGCACCGACATTAGATTACAATACTGGCTGAAAGGTCAAACATAAAATAATTGTTACTGCAAATTCAGTCGGTCCGGTGAAGTGTGTCAAGCATAAAATGCACATTACCTGCTGCAAGATTTTCTCCCTTAAAGGTGCAGGAAGCCAGTCCGCAGTCTCGACGTGGAAGCGAATTTCAACCTTGGAATTCACTGGAGAAGGTGATCAGTTGAGCATGAACAGACAGTCTGCAGCAACTTTAAGAGCAGTGTACTCAAAACTGAGCGTTAACTGCGGTTTGATAGGAAAACATTTTTAAAAAATGGAAACAGAACTTCAACAACACTTGACACTTTCATAGCCAAAGCAAAGTCTCTTTTTTTTTTTTGGTGGACATGACTGAGGCTCATGGAAGAGCTAGAACAGAAGAGAAGGGGAAAAATGGAAAGGGAGAAACAGCAGCAGAAAAGAAGTGAGTGATATCAAGGGGAGGGGGAGAAGGACACATTGGGGTGAATGAACAAACTGCACACACACTGAATGAAACACAGCAAGAAGAGGAAGGAGAAGACGAGGACGAAACAGGAAAGGAACAAAGCAACTAACAACGAACAAAAAAGTACGGTGAGGTGGGGATCACAATAACATGGAAAATGGGAGTGTTTGGGAATGGGCCATTTGGGGTAGAAGTGAATCATGAGTATGGATGGTGGTAAGTGCCTAGACAGTGTTTCTCAGCCGGATTTACCAGACGACACACCGGTCCTGGTACTTGGTCACTGCGACCCACAGTTATCCTCGACAAGCGATTTTGAAAAAAAAACGACTTTTAATACTGGGAAAATACTCCATTTATTCAAGTGGGTTTTTTTTTTAACCCAGGTGGGGAAACCTGGGCTGGGCCCAATAGTGCCAACTCTGACTACAGGAGCAGCAAAAAGGCTGGAACCTGGGCCATTTTTATTTCTTTTTTGCACACATCAATTCAGGGACTCGTCTTTCTCAGCAAACATCATAGCTCACTCTCGACATCAATCAGCTGGTTTATGGCTTTAGTTTTGACCACTACGAAGCTTGAGAATGCAAGCTCACATCGGTAAGTTGTTGAGAACATCAATCATCGGACTTGCGTAACTACTTAGTACAGACAGCTCATGACACATCTCTTCCCCTTCTTCCCCCAGAAACCTTAGGAATCATGACCTACCGTTTGAGAAACACACTGCCCTAGAGGGAAGAATGGGACTGAACAGAATAGGAGCAAAATAGTGGAGGCGAGCAGTGAACCTGGATTTTGGAATTTAACAAGGAGAGGGTCACTGGCAGACCATGTACACCTTGCAGAAAACTGAGGGATGGAGCCAAGAGAGGGCAGTGGGTGCAAGACCAAAAAGGAGATGGTGGAATACACAGAGGCAACCATCCTGTCTGCGATGCAAAAGTAACAGGCTTAAACACTCAGCTTCGCCACAGGAGATCCCAATGATTTTGAGGGCCTTGGTCTCCAAGGCATAAAAAAAGAGCAACGTGTGACGCAGGGAAGCCAGCCCAAAGGGGAGAGCAGTACTCCAAGCTGCGAATGAAGACCTTGTAGTTTGTCAAAAGTTCAGGTTAGCCAAGAAGAGACCTTGCATGATGAAGGATGCCCAGTCAGCGGTCCGACTTGCACTTTTCAATTTTCTTTTTCACAACACCACAGCCATATGAAAATTCCTTACAAATTATAGAATGTACATTTTCCTGATATGTCAGGAAAAATGTTTTTTTTTTTTAATTAGCAATCTTATATCGTGCTTGGTGATACCCTGTGATTTTAATCGAGGCAAGTTATTGTGCTATTGAAAGTAAAAGTCGCTTTCTTTCAATCACAAACAACCGGCGAGAGCAACACGTGGTGAAAATGTGGGCTGGTTTTGGATAATCGCTCTACAGGTCTGCTTTGGTAGTTTATTTTAAGAACTATAAATACCTGGTCTCTTCTGGAGGGGATGGGGTGGGGTGGGATTCTTGGGGAGGTGGGCAAATACTCGTATATTTTATGCCTGGGAGAGTAATCCCTCCTGTCTCCAGCAGGGGTCAGTAAACAACTTTTTGTTTTTTCTGTGGCATGCAAACACACACACCTTATTTTACATAGGAGGATGAGGCTTGCTCGCTTCCACGGCATAATTATGGGAGATCAGAATGATATCCGTCCTCTCTTCCATAAATCCTTAATTAAACCCTCCAGGGATGCTCAAGTTCTTAGATCACTTGTTAACCTGCCCAAGTACAGGCGATACTCTCATTTTCATGTCTCTTTAATTCTCTTATTTCCAAGCCTCCCAAGGTAGTTAGTTACTCACCTGCATTGCCCCATAAGTATCAGGTTTAAATTCTGAAGAATTTTTTTTTTTTTTTTGCTATTCCTAAAAAACGTGGAACAAGTCAGTTTTCTGTGCAACGTGATTTCATGCATGTATTGTAAAAATCGGCCAATTTGGCACCCCTAACAAAGTTGAACAGACCAAGGTGAGGATGACGAGTGGGGGAGGGGGTGGAGTGAAAGTGACAAGAAAAAGCTTCATACCTTTGTTAACATTTTGCCCCCCAGGTCCACTGCTCTTGCAGCAACTGATTTTCAAACGATCTGCAGAAACAAAACAGCTGCCATATTATTACAAAAAGGAAACCCAAAATAGCTCTCATTTAATAACAAAATAACAAAGGAATGCAGCATATATATATATATATCAGGGTGGAGCTTATTTTTGAACGTTTGAAATATGATCTTCTTACCCTCTCAATTTGTTCTTATATATGAAATAAAAATTCAGGCAAAATATGAGCACAATTGAACAATATTTAGGGGTAGCTCAATGATGGTAAAGCTTCTGATACCCCAAAGCTGCGGCCGCCCTTTTATTTCGCATACTACTGATAATAGATTAATTCTGTTGATAAATTAAGAACCCAATTTTAACTACTAAGTAAATTGACACTCTCTCCTATCATCATACACACAACATGCAATCATTGTGGTAAAATTAATTACTGGGAACACAGATAAAACCTTTAAGTTATAAAACTCTGTGCTCCATGAAATAAATAATTACAGTAGTAATATGTACATTGTACATACACAATATCTGTTATAATAAAAGAGTAAAATGTTCGTTGAGCTAGAGTCTGCTAGACAATAAATGCTAAAATGAGATGTAGCGCTGACCTGGGAACGCTCGTCACCATAGTATCTAAAAGTAAACACTGTACATAGGTGTATCACAGAACACTATTTGAAAATAAAAACGAAGTTATCACAGGCTTTGCAGAGAATCACAGACACAATGGGTGTATAAACATGGAATAATATTATCACAGATTATAGAAGCATAATCATTGTGGTTCAACTGGTTCATATCTATTATCCAACCAATCATCCGAATCCCATTGTTTTTCTGATAAATTGATAATGCAAATTTTCCATGAATTTATATTCCAGACATGTTCAGACTTGTTTACTGTTTGGACTCAATGGACTGACTATGCTGACTAAGCAACAGCTGCAACACTGTTGCAGCAGTATGTTTGTGTAATTGCTTGAGGCATTGTGCTCACTGCTCAGTTATTAATAGAACTGTTTGAATTTTCTTGATTCTTAATTTCTTAATGCTATGTTCTATTTCTTTCAGATTCATATCTGATTGAAAATGTCATCTGTGGAAAAAGCAACAAGATCTCAAACCAAGTTGTATCTCCTTGGCGACTCTGTGACTGAATTAAGTGGCAGCAAGTTGCCATCATTGCGTATGGCTCTTGGATTCTTCCTACATCACCATCTCGATCTGAAGGAGACCGTAAGACAATCGTCGGATGTTACCATCACGGAAATAGCTAACTTTTGGAAGAAAGCTAGAATCCCGATGAGAGCTCATCAAAACTGCCAAACCAAGCTTGAGCAGACATTTGAAGAATGGCATCTTCTGAAAAAGAACAAAGCGCGAACGTCACCAACTCATCTCGCGAGAGAGTCGGCTTTTGTTTCCAGGCTTGAAGACCTTTTTGATGTCGCTCACGCTGATGCTCTGACCAATACGTCAGTATTACAAGAAGACAAGGATTTCTTGTTAGCCCAGCGAGAAAAGGGAAGAAGGGGGTCGCTGGCTGGAGTAGATGTAAAGCTTGCTGCGAAGGAGAAAACGGCGTCCAAAAGAGAGGAGGAAATGCTTGCCAGGCGACAGCGAATGGAGCAAATGAAACAGTTAGCAGCTTCTACAGCTGAACTGATTTCATCTGGTTCTGAATCTGAAAACAGCTCAGCAGAAGATAGTGAAAAGATGGAAACTGGGGACAATGCAAGTGAGGGAGCTGCTGGAGGCATCACATTTCAGACACGAAAAAGAAAGAGGGGGCGAAAAACTGTCGTTACTGAAGAACTCGCAGCCGCTCTAGATCGCACAAAAGTGTCAGACCGCAAAGCCGTTTTTGTTATAGCAGAAACTGCCAAAAGCTTGGGACAGAACATTGATGAACTTGCTCTAAACAGAGACTCAATTCGCCGACAAAGAGTACAACACCGAGTCCAGAGATCTGCAAATATAAAGGCGGAGTTTCAGGGTAACGTTCCCCTTGTTGTTCACTGGGACGACAAACTGATCCTTGATCTAATTGGAAAAGAGAAGGTTGATCGCCTGCCAGTATTGGTTTCAGGGAAAGGAGTTTCTCAGCTACTCACAGTTGCCAAGCTTCCATCTGGAACAGGCGAGGCTCAGGCTGCTGCTGTCTTTGGAGCCATTGAAGACTGGGGCGTAGCCGACAGCATCCGAGCTATGTGTTTTGACACGACCAGCTCAAACACTGGTCGGATCGCTGGTGCCTGTGTCCTCCTAGAGCAGAAGCTTGAGAAGGAGCTCTTGTCACTAGCTTGCAGGCATCACATTATGGAATTGATAATTGGTGCAGTGTTCCAAGTGTGTATGGGATTGGGAGCCAAATCTTCTCCCGAGGTTCCACTCTTCAAACGCTTCCAGGAATACTGGGGATTCATAGACACGGCCAAGTATGAACCAGGGATTGCAGCTGATGACGTGGCAAGTCTAGTGGAAGACATAAAGCAAGGCACTATCGATTATGCCAACAAGCATCTTGAACAGAGTCAGCCGAGAGATGATTATAAAGAATTCTTGGAACTTGTGATTGTCTTTCTCGGTGCTGTTCCTGCCAGAGGAGTGCGATTCATGTCACCCGGAGCAATGCACCACACCCACTGGATGTCCAAAGTAATATACTGTCTCAAGATCTGGATGTTCAAGGCGCAATTCAAACTGACTCCTGCAGAAAAGAGAGGATTACGTGATGTGTGTGTATTCACAGTACGTGTCTACTTGACAGCCTGGATCTCTGCACCTCAAGCATCAGGTGCTCCTTACAGTGACCTGCTGCTGCTGAAGTCACTGCTTGAATACTCATCAATCCATCCAGCCATCTCAAAGTCAACATCACGCAAGTTTTCCAATCACGTGTGGTACTTGTCACAGGAACTTGTTAGCTTGGCTTTCTTCGACAGTCGGGTCAGTTCGGCAACCAAGAGACTGATGGTGAGTGCCATGAAGAATGAAGAAGACCAAGATCAGGATCATTCCAAGCGAATCACTGTTGCTCTTGATTCATTCAAGGACAAGAACTTGGAAGATTTCGTCACAGCAAGGTCAATGAAACTTCTGCGAATGATGGAACTTCCAGATGGATTTCTCGCGGTTGATCCGGACTTGTGGGATGACAGAGACGACTACAAGCAGGCTGCAGAAACAGTCAACTCTCTAAAAGTTGTCAATGACTACGCTGAACGTGGAGTGGCACTCATTCAGGAGTACAGTGGGTTGATAACCCGTGATGAAACTCAGCTGCAATTCCTGCTGCAAGTTGTCGAGGACCATCGCAGAATGTACCCTGAAGGCAAAAAGCATACACTGTCCGGGATGCCATGAAAATAATAAATTTGGGGTTTGCTGGACATTGTCAGACTGATACTATGAACTCTGTCAGAAACTGAACAAAGAATTCACTATTAACATGTTCAAAAATAAATACTGTGTTCAAGTGTGTTGTTTAAAATAAATTAAGATATAGTCTGATATACTCGTAATTCGTTGAATTTTTATAATTTTCATAATCTTCGCGGCCCTTGAGCTACCCCTAAACATAATAATTTAGTGCTCAAACTTTTTAGACAGTGTTTCTATATTATATGGAACAGATTAAGGGGGTAAGACTTTCAAAAATAAAAATGTAGTTTAAAATTTTTTTTAAAGCTCCACCATATATATATATATATATATATATATATATATATATATAGTTACGGAACCGGAGTACGGCACTCCCCTTAGGGGGGGGGGGGGGTTAATCCCCCCTTTTATTTTCACTGGCCGTCTCCGCTCCTGACGCTACACAGCTACCTCCGGAAAAGCAGGTGCGCAGCCCCGTTCGTACCGCGGACAGATGTTAATTGCCGAGCGGTTTTAGCAACCGAGGCACGAACTATTAACAAGGACTAGACCCGATTCTTGAACATTGGCCAAATCGTGCCACAGGTTTTCAATGGGGAAAAGACAAAGACGAACGGATGTCAAGAAGAAGAAGAAGAACCAAGGTAGGAAATACAAATATGATTTATTTACTAATTACTATTTACACAATCAAAGAAACCAAGGAATAAGGAAGGATAATAAAATAAAGACAGAAAGAATGGAAGGAGACACAGTGCAAATTAACTTATACAAGCTTAGTTATTCCCAGGGACAAGACACACAGAACAAACTCACGTACACAAAAGGATGTTATGGCAGGAATGGGTGGAGCGAAGGGTCCAGGCAGGTGGTCCGGGAGGAAGGTCCGGGGCAGATGGTTCAGGCGTTGAGGTCCACGCTCGCGGTTCACGCTCCAGGCTCGAGGCGAAAACCCGGCAAAAACGGCCTCGCGTCTCACCGACCGGCAATAGGGCCTAGAGGGTCTCGACCTATTGCCGCAATACAGGCACCACCTCACGTCTCTCTCTTTCCTCAATCGTCTCTTCGTGCCGCCGTGGGGATGTCGCGTGCTCTCCCAGGACTCATCTGAGGTGGGGGCGTCCCGCCGCGGGTTATATCGGACACACCCTCTAACCTTCGCGAACCTCCCCGATCGTTCTTCCTCCGCCCTCTCAAGCCAAACCCCTCGTGCTTGGTTGGTTGTAGGGGCTCTCCTGGCCCCACCCTATGATGACGAGGTGGAGACACGCCTTTCTTTCCCAACTTGACCGCGTGCGTAATGGAGGTTTTGGGGCGATTCGAGCGAGCCCCAGCCAAAGGGCAGCGAACGCTGCCAGCAATTGCGTTTTGGTGGCAATTGAAAGGGGATTCTACCTTATTTCATTTGGTGCAATGCAGTGTCAACTAGTGGGAACAGAGCCTTAAACTAATACACATAATAATGAGATAACTACTGAACAGGGAGATCTATGATTTGCTACGTGATTGTATATGGCCTAACTAAGGGACGACCTTTGACCTTTACACACAACACGGAGGGTGATTTTTACAACAATTCATTACACTACAATTTAAAAAACACAGCAATTCTCAAATCCACAACACTGCACCCTCCTCCTCTTAGGCACGTCCCGGGCCTATTAAACTTTTACCTTCAGTGTGGCACGTAGGTGTAGTTCCCTCTACATTTAACCTGACCCTGAGTGTGACAGTTTTAAAACACAAATAAATATGTCCCGCTGCTGCATTGCACCCTATCTAACAGATTTACACCCACAGCTAACCGAATTGCGGAATTGTCTTCAAACTACAACATGAACGATGGGGGAGCATTATTTACAGTTGACGCTACTTGTATTTACAAAACTAACCCAGGACCTGTGATTGTTCTTTTTGGGGGGGGAGACAGCCTGCCCTGCATCGACGGGCAGGCACCAAAAAACGCATCAAAACACCATAAAGCACCAAAAGCACCAACCAGTGCACAGTCATCACAGTTCGTAATAACCAACAAACCCCTGTTGGTGTCTTGCTCTTCGGCTCCCTCTGCTGGCTATTGTTATTCTTCCAGTTGTCTTTTCTTCATGTTCTTCTTGCTGGCGGCCTATTTGGACATAATAAAACAAGCACAGAACGTGCCCATCGTTTTTATTTATGGCCCACAGGGCCGACTAGGAGTGGTTCACCTGTATGGCATAGGTGCCATGCTACCAAGGTCCGCCAGCAAGATCTCGGGCCATCATGGCCGGTTCCAGCAGAGGGGCCATGCCCCAACCCGTGGGGTCCATGAGTGGTGCTCCGCGCCACAGACATGTGGTCCATAACTGGTGCATCGATGCAGGCAGCTGTGGTTGCGAGAGTTCGGGCACACAATGGCGGACTCCCGCACGCTCCCCTCGGTGCCCAGAGAGCACAGTCCTCGGGTGGGAGACAGGGGGATAGAAGACAGGTGAGTGAGGGGTAAGGGCGCAAGGGTACACATCAAACAAGGTAATGCCGGACGAGGTGCGTACGGAGAGCGAAGTGAGAAAGTTTGTCCCTACCGTACGCCCCCCACGTGACCTACACTACCCCCCCTTGCCCCTCCCCGTATTTACAAAAACCTACACAGTTACAAATTCATCACTACTGTCACGTCTTCCCCATATCTCCCCTATACCAAATTCGTCCCCACAATCCCTCTAACCAAAATTTGCCATCACCAATTCATCATCAATCCTCATAAGGAGGGAGAGATGGAACACAAAGCACAATGTCACACCCACGTCATGATGCATCTCACAATCCAAACATTTGCACAACAAAAAACAATAATAACCATGGCATGGTGTGGAGTAGCGTCACCTCAGGTGAGTGGATGCGGATGGTGCGAGGAGATTTCAATCCTAACTATCTTCTAAATGACATTAATGCACTTTACACTACCCGGGGTCTTTCCCTGCCAAGCCATTGGCCATCTTACTCTATGTGGTTTTAAGAACCAAATTCCCATTGGCCAAACTGTGGTGCTTCATCAATTTGGGGTCTCACTCCTCCGATTCAACTCCCTGTGCCCTTGCACAATTTCAGGACTGGGTTGTGTGGCTCTCCCAGCAGGTCTACCCACCTGCACACCTCCACCACTGCAGTTGCCTCCGAGCTTACCTGCTCCTCACCCTAACCTATCTAACTGGGGAAGGCCCTCTGGCGCTCTCCCCACTCGGTGCCCTCTCTGGCACTGGGCTACCCGGGTCCGTCCTTTGGATCCTCGGGCCCCATCCACAACTCTCTCGGGCCCCATCCACAACTCTAACGGCTCCCAGAGCCCACCTGCAGCCTCACCTGGCCGACATCCTCACAGTGGTGGAGTGCCCATTTAACTATACACACTAACAAGCCACATGCCCAGCCATTTCCACGTCACTAATGCACCCATCCAAACACCATTCTTCCACCACGCACTACAGATGCCAATATCCAACCACAATTTACCTACTCCCTCTACCTAACTCTTAAACTACCCTCCCCGGGTATTCGTGATAGGGGTCCACTTTTCCCCCATTCACACCTTCGCATCATCCACTCCACTCCACAGTTTCCACCATACTCACTCCACACCATCCATTCCATATTCCATATATTCCATACCATTTATTCCATCCAACCATTCTCCATACACCTGTATTTGCACACCTGTGCCATTACTCCTGGTGCTTCCTGCACCCTCCCTCCTCCAGGACCATTTGATCAACACAACACACAATCACCACTACTCAGTCATACACTGCTCCATACACTTCCGATCCTCAAACACTCGGCATCATCTGATCTAACTACTCCCCTCTGAAACTGGCGCTTCCCAGTCGCCCCTTTAAACTATTGTGCTCCCTCGTCATTATAATCCAACGACCCTCTCTATGTCCCCACTACCTGTCCACTGTTGCTACTTAAACTTACAGTTACCTATGGTCATCTTCTCTAGATCCCTACACACTTTATCCTAACCCTCCCGGGCTAGTTTTCACTGCCAAACCCCATAAAACTATTGCTCCTTTGCCCCCTCTATGTGAGAGATGGCAAAGTTGCCATCCCACCACATCGGGCATGTCTCACTATAACTTTCGCTCATCAAATTCCAACCAATCAAAAATTTGCCAACCACTGCCAATCACAAATTTTGGTTTTCCAATTCACTACTGCTACCACCCTCACACGTCTACTCACTTGAGCCTCTCGGTGCGCCAATTCATTTCCAAAGCCCGGCTTCGCACAGCCGAGCAATGAATGCGGGTTGTTCGTCTCCCGCGGTTGGATCCGTCCGGCACTTGGTTCAGGGAAGGGTTACTCGGGCCGAGATTCCACGCACCATCTCGGCACGGGGAGGTCGATGGCCCGATCTCGCCCTGCCGGGACGTCTCAACCACAAGGGGTTGCCGTGACGACCCTTCCGACCGGGCCGCCCGCTCCGCCTAGCGGAGCACGGACGCAACCGTTCAGAGCGCGGCCCGGCGTGGAACGCGTACGGCGGTTCCTTTGAAACCGACGTGGTTACGATCCCCGCTGGTTCCCGCTGCACACGAAGCCCGGCACGCACCGAGGGCTCGCTTCGGCTACAAGTCGATCTAACCGCAAACCCGGTTAACGTCGATGCTCCACTTGCATGCTCAAACCCCGCGTTCCGTTCCTTGCTCACACATCCAGCTGTCTCCATGCTCTCCGTCATTGCACCTTCCCTGTACACTCATAGGCTTCGTCACTCCTCTGACCACCGCACACCTTAGCACACACTCGTCGTTCACACACCTCACCAACACACCTCTTCGCGCCCCCTCCTTGGTCACCTCCTCTGTGACAACCACGGGTGTGCTCCCCTCCGCACACCCAATCACGTGCTCCACTACCAACTCAAGCGTGCATTCCCACACGCGCTCGACCATTCCAGGTGTGCATCCTTCCATTCCAGGTGTGCATCCTCTCTCACCTGCTACAACCAACTCGTGCTCCGTGTCACTCTCACTGCTCTCACCACCACACTCAGTCGCGCATTCACCCTTACTCTCGACCGCACACTCTTTTATCATGCACCCCTCTGTTACACACCTTTTTCATGCATCCTCTTGTGCACACTCTCCCGTTACACCCTCCGTAACACTCACCACAGGTGTGCACTCTTTCGTTACATCCCCTGCAACACTCCCCATCCTGAGCTTCCATGTGCCCCCCCCGCACACGCGCTACGACCAACTCACTCTCGACAGCACACTCCCTCCTCGGCGCGCACTTTTTCCTCACACACCCCATAGTCGGACATCCTCGCACACCTCCTCCTTCACACTCTGTACCTGTCGTACACTTCACCAGCGGCCTCTCACGAACACCCGGGTCCAAACCAACACCCAAGCCGACTGAATCTCCCCTCACACCATATACATTTCCGAGTATATCGCCACTCACCTTGGCACCTCGTCGTCGCTCCTTTTCTGCCACCTGCAAACTCTTTATTTGGTCAGTAAGCACATCATCATGATTTGAGCACAGACCTTGCACATACTCAATCACTTCCTCCTTTATCTCCTTCTTAGTTTCCCTCCGTCTCTTCTTAATTTCACTCACCCCCTCTTCCACTTCCTCTAATTTCTCCTTTACCTCCCTCATTTCCCGGTGTGCCCCCTCGATCTCTTCCTCTAATGCCACCTTGACCGTCTCTATGTGCGTCCTCACCTCCCGTTCTTTCGTCTCCATTGCCTCAGTCACCTCGTCCAACCTCTTTGTCAATCCCTCATGTACCATCTGACATTCCCTCTTTGTCGCTATAAGTTCCTTCTTTATGTCTTTCTGCGTCGCCTTTAACCCCCCGATTATCGCAGTGTTCTTTTCCACTTGATCCACTAATTCCCTCTGTCCCACCATCAGCTGTTCTACTCCCTTCGTTAGATCTTCTATGCCCCTCTGTAACCTAGCCGTACTAGTTCTCACCTCTTTCTCCATACGCTCCTCACCTCCCTTTACCTCCTCGCGTACCCCCGAGACCTCCCCGCCCACACCTCGTCCTATCTCCTCCCCCATTCCTCCCATCTCTTTAGTAGATGCCACCCTCATCTGTTCCAATTAATTACTCTGAGCATCCAATTTACCTTCCAACCCGATTTTCACCTCCTCTATCTGGTTCCCCATTTATTTGATTTCCCGGGCGGATTGCTCCCCTATTTCCTGCAATTTGTCTTCCATCTTGTCTTCTAGCCCCGTTAACCCATTCTTCACCCCTTTTATCCCGTTGTCTAACCCCTCAAATTTATTGTCTAACCCCTCAAATTTATTGTCTAACCCCTCAAATTTATTGTCTAACCCCTCAAATTTATTGTCTAACCCCTCAATTTGATTTTCTAATCGCTCAAATTTATTTCCCAACTGTTCACTGGTACCCCTCGCTTCGTCCCTCATTTTTTTTTTTTTTTTTTTGTATACAGAGTCGAGGCTTGTGAAAGAGCTAACATTTATCAAACAAACAAATCAAACAAACAAGCAAACAAAGTATATAAAAAGGGGAGCGGTCGACAAGATGGGGAGAGAAGGGGAGGAACACAGGACACAAACACAACATTTGAGAGCAGGGACATCGGGAGATGCTTTTGGAGGGAGAGGGCCTGGGGGGAGGCAGGATAGGTATAAAACGCAAGGACACCAAGGACTTCCAGGAAAGAAGTCAAAAGTCACCTCAAAAAAGTGGATTTGGGGTGAAATTAGCGGGGGTAGAAAAGATCAAGGTTTTGGATTAGGGAAGATAAGAGATGGTGGTGAACAGCCGTTTTAAAGACCTGGAGGGAGGAGTGGGATTGAAGAGAGTGAGGGAGTTTGTTCCAGAGGCATGAAGAAAACAGGCATGAAGGAGTGAAGGTGAGCAGAAAGTCTTGATTTTGGCAGTTTAACCATAAGAGGGTTGCAGGCAGATCTTGTGCGACCTGCAGGATTATTTGGGGGACAGAGCCCAGAGAGAGCTGGGGGAGCAAGGCCGGAGAGGAGTCGGTAGAAGACGGAAAGACCACCAACCTGCCTGCGGTGATTAAGTGAAAGGCCCTTGGAGATAGCGTCATCACGGGAGATTCCAATGATTCTGAACGCTTTGGTTTCAACAGCGTGAAGACGAGCTAGGTGTGAGGCAGGAGCACCAGCCCAGAGGGGAGAGCAAGAGTTCGGTCTTGAGAACGGAGAGATATTGTTTCCTGGCTCTCCTGAGGGTGGACACACACTTGTTTCACACACACTTCAAGTCCGGACACACACTTGTCATTGCCCCCATTTGGCCCCCCATTCTGTTTTCCAAACCTCCGATTTTGTTTCCCAATTGCTCACTATTCTTGGCCAGAAGGGCCTCCATTTGCACCATAAAAAGGTTTAAATCCACCGGTGCTGCTACGGTCACGGGCGCGGCTAAATTTGGTGCCGCTGCAACCACGTGCGCGAGGGCGCCATTTTGTGCGCCTGAAACCCCCTCAACCACCTCACCATTTCTCTCCTCCTCCATTTCTTCCCTCTGGTCCTGGGTTACCCCTAACCCCTCTTCTAATTCCCCCACCGGCATCCCGTCGCCTTGACCATCCATAGCACGATTTTTAAATTTAGGATGGTAAAAACAAAATCTCGGGCCACTCGAAATTTTGAGCGCGCTATTCGCGCTTCAGGTCCGAATCCGACACTCCTGACACCAATTGTTACGGAACCGGAGTACGGCACTCCCCTTAGGGGGGGGTTAATCCCCCCTTTTATTTTTACTGGCCGTCTCCGCTCCTGACGCTACACAGCTACACAGCTGCGGAAAGGCAGGTGCGCAGCCCCGTTCGTACCGCGGACAGATGTTAATTGCCGAGCGGTTTTAGCAACCGTGGCACGAACTATTAACAAGGACTAGACCCGATTCTTGAACGTTGGCCAAATCGTGCCACAGGTTTTCAATGGGGAAAAGACAAAGACGAATGGATGTCAAGAAGAAGAAGAAGAAGAACCAAGGTAGGAAATACAAATATGATTTATTTAGTAATTACTATTTGCACAATCAAAGAAACCAAGGAAGAAGGAAGGATAATAAAATAAAGACAGAAAGAATGGAAGGAGACACAGTGCAAATTAACTTATACAAGCTTACTTATTCCCAGGGACAAGACACACAGAACAAACTCACGTACACAAAAGGATGTTATGGCAGGAATGGGTGGAGCGAAGGGTCCAGGCAGGTGGTCCGGGAGGAAGGTCCGGGGCAGATGGTTCAGGCGTTGAGATCCACGCTCGCGGTTCACGCTCCAGGCTCGAGGCGAAAAACGGCCTCGCGTCTCACCGACCGGCAATAGGGCCTAGAGGGTCTCGGCCTATTGCCACAATACAGGCACCCCCTCACGTCTCTCTCTTTCCTCAATCGTCTCTTCGTGCCGCCGTGGGGACGTCGCGTGCTCTCCCAGGACTCATCTGAGGTGGGGGCGTCCCGCCGCGGGTTATATCGGCCACACCCTCTAACCTTCGCGAACCTCCCCGATCGTTCTTCCTCCGCCCTCTCAAGCCAAACCCCTCGTGCTTGGTTGGTTGTAGGGGCTCTCCTGGCCCCACCCTCTGATGACGAGGTGGAGACACGCCTTTCTTTCCCAACTTGACCGCGTGCGTAATGGAGGTTTTGGGGCGATTCGAGCGAGCCCCAGCCAAAGGGCAGCGAACGCTTCCGGCAATTGCGTTTTGGTGGCAATTGAAAGGGGATTCTACCTTATTTCATTTGGTGCAATGCAGTGTCAACTAGTGGGAACAGAGCCTTAAACTAATACACATAATAAGGAGATAACTACTGAACAGGGAGATCTATGATTTGCTACGTGATTGTATATGGCCTAACTAAGGAATGACCTTGACCTTTACACACAACACGGAGGGTGATTTTTACAACAATTCATTACACTACAATTTAAAAAACACAGCAATTCTCAAATCCACAACAATATGTTACGGATCTCGGACGTCGGCTCTCCCATTATCAAGGGGGGTTAATTCCTTTGTCCTTTTATCTGGCCGACGCGAGTCCTGGAAGTTATACGCTCCTTCCGGTCGGTATTAGGTAGGGTTATTGGTCAACTTAGTCCTAATACCTAATTACTAACACCGACCGTGAAGCAGGGAAATAACTCCCGCCCGAAACACGGCGTTAGTGGACACGCCGAGCGAAGCGAGCCGCGATTCGGGCCGTTAGCAAGGACGAAACCCGATTATGGCAGTTCCGATCGTGCCACGTTTACCCAATGGAGAAAAGACTGATGCGATCGGATGGAGAGGAAACCCAGAAAATAGGAAGAACAAAGCAATTTATTAACAATGGACAAGAAGGAGAAGAGGAAACAAAAGAAATGTACAGGATAGGAAGAGGAAGAAGAAGCACACAGGGCAGCCTTAAACAGTCTTATTCTTAATACCCCAGGACAAACGGGCCCGTCTCACATACACACTCACACGGGGATTGTAGATGGTTGATGGTCACCAGCGCATCCAGGCTCCAGCCCGGCTCCGGTCCAGGCTCCGGTCCAACGGACGAAACCCGGCAGGCAGCTCCGCGTGTAGTAGAACGCGAACGGACAATTTATATAACGGGGGGAAGGCTGGTGTCCTAGAGGCGTATGTAATAAGTGCACGCTCATGCCAAACGCCCCCTCTCTCCAATGTCCTGCTTTAGCACAAGGTTCCAACCAGAGTCCTTTCACAAGCGCGCTCTTCTAGTCAGTCCTTCAAATCACAGTAGTCCTCCAAGTCCTTCTCAAATGCCAACCTTCCACTCGAGTGCTTCGCGAGAGTCCTGTGAAAAGGCTTTGAGTTCGCGCTTTTATAAGTCAAGCAGCGATCGCTTCACGAGCCCCAAAGCCACGCCTCTCGGCGATGTCACTTCAGCCCTGGTTGGCTGGTGCTTGCTTACCGGCCACGCCCTGATGGTGGGTTGACGTGGCCACACCTTCTTCCTGGCGTTTCGCCCCCTTTTTCCGGGCCTCACCTCATGGCTTATGGCGGCGTTGGGCGGAAGCCCAGCAAGGTTGCGAACGCTGCTGGCAAGGCGCGTAACAATTGGGAGGGCCGTGGGGCACAGACAGGAGGGCGTGCCTAATGGCGTCGCTTGGAGAGGGAGGCTGCCAAAATGAATGGATTGGGGCCTACTCTTTATTTTATTGACACAACGCAGATTCAACTATTGGAAACATGGCCTTACCTATACACATACTAATGAAATAACTGAAGTCCTATGATGACCTACGTGTTGCTTGTGGCCTAACTATGGGGTGCTACCTTTAACCTTTTAATGATGTCATATTTACAAGTGTGGGTTCTCAAAACCGCAACAATATATATATATATATACATATATATATATATATACATATATATATATATATACATATATATATATATATACATATATATACATATATATATATATATACATATATATATATATATACATATATATATATATATATATATACATATACATATATATATATATATATATATACATATACATATATATATATATATATATATACATATACATATATATATATATATATATATATACATATACATATATATATATATATACATATATATACATATACATATATATATACATATATACATATATATATATATACATATATATATATATATACATATATATATATACATACATATATATATATACATATATACATATACATATATACATATACATATATACATATACATATACATATATATACATATACATATACACATATACATATACACATATATATATATATATATATATATATATATATATATACATATATACATATATATATATATTATATATATACATATATACATATATATATATATATATATATATATATATATATATATATATATATATATATATATATATATATATATATATATATACATATATACATATATATATATTGTTACAGACGCGGCTTTAGATGTTATATTGACCGAGCGGTGGTGTATTTAACCGCGTCCGAACAGTTACTCCCCGATTAGAACCCGATTCCACCCGACGTTGACCAGATCGCCCCACAGATATTCAATCGGGAAACCTCTACAGCGACCGAAAGAGAATGAAAAAGAAGAAGAAGAAGAAGAATACGGAGGAAGAACAGATTTATTATACACACACAAGCAATGGATGGAAGAAGCAGTAACACAGCGAATCGTTAACTTACACTATTCATTTTTACTTAACCCCAAGACAACGAGCAGGACAGGACGTTCACACTTACACAGGGGATAATGCAGGCAGGTAGGGCTTGAGGTGGATTGCTTGAGAGGGAGGCAAAGTCGGGAGGCAGCAGCTCGCAATTCCTCGCGGTTTTGGCGGGAAAACCCTCCGTCGTGTATCCGCTGCGGTAGACGTCACGCGCTGGTTCGGCACACCTGCTCCTCTTCTTGTGGTGGAGCCGTCTCCCTCCTTTCAGCGCGTCTCTCCAATGCTGGTTTCCTTGCCGAGTACCTCTCCTCTTTGGCTTGGAGCGTTTCGCATCTCACCGCTCCTCTTGGTGCCGCCTCTTTGCTCCTCCCAGGTCATCTCCCAAGTCATCTGGTAAAGCAGTCCCTTACAGTCGCTTTTATCACCTCGGGCGGAATCAAGCCGCCGGCTGCGAGGGCGCGCCTACCGGGTCGCTCACCGCGGTGCTGATTGGCTGTTAGGGCTGCCCCTCTATGACGAGGTGGAGACACGCCTTTCTTCTCCGAGGTTAGCACATGGGCAATGGCGGCTTGCGGGAGTGAACACAACTCGCACCCTTTTTAAAAGACTTTGGAGAGCGGAGATGTTTGGGGAAATTGCAAGGGCCTATGCTTATTTTGTTTGATACAATGCAAAGTCAATCTAGTGGGAAACACATATTTAGCCTACATAGAATAAGGAAATACACTATTTAAAAAGATATATCGTGACCTGCGTGTAAGTTTCATGGAATTAACTAGGAGGACGGCTGCGACCATTATTTACATTACGAGGATGTTCCCATACTTTTGTAACGTTCACATTGTAACGTTTCCACATTCGTTACACTTCCTCCAAAATTGTTACACTTCTCAAAAACCGTTACACTTCTCAAATTCGTTACACACTTCTCAAAATCGTTACACTGCACCCTCCTTTCTTCAGGCCCGTGCTCGGGCCTACTAAACATTAACTTAGTGTGACACGTAGGTGTAATTCCCTCTACAATTAACCTGACCCTGTGTGACAATTTTAAAACACAATTAAGTATGTCCCCCTATTGCATTGCACCCTGTCTAACAGACTCAAGCCCACAGCTAACCGAATTACGGAATTATTCTCAAATTATACATTTACGGTGGGGAGCATTATTTACAATGACGTGATTTCTTATTTACAACGCAACCCAGGACCTGTGTTTTTCTTTTTTTTTCTTTTTAGGGAACAAGAAAAAAAGAAATTCCTGTTGGGAGGGGGGAGACAGCACGCATTGCATCGATGCACCAGTACCAATACCACCAAAGCACCCAAAAGCACCAAAAACACCACAAGCACCACAAAGCACCAAAAACACCACTCGGTGCGCAGTCACCATGGTTCTTAATAAACACAACAAAACAACTGGTGGTGGTCTTCTCTTTCTCTGCTGGGCCGATGCTCTTCCCGACGTCTTCTGGCTTCATGCGGCCTAGTTGGAAATAATAAAAAGCACAACTTGTGTCCATTTTTTTTTAGGGCCTCAGGGGCCAACTAAGGGTGGTCCACCTGTTTGGCATAGGTGCCACCTTACCGAGGTCCGCAAGCAAGATTCCCTGGCCACTATGGCCGGTCTCCAACAGAGGTGCCCTGCCCCAGAACCTGGGGTCCATCAAGTGGTACTTGGCCGCAGAACAGCGGTCCATAAAGTGGTACATCAACGCAATGCATGCTGGTTCTGGGAATCTCGGGCGCACAATGGCCACCTCACGCACGCTCCCCTCGGCACCCAATGGCGCACAGGTCATGTGGGAGACAAAAGAAAGACAATTGAGCGAGGGGTAAGGTCACAAGGGTACACGTCAATAAGGCAATGCAAGGCGAAATGCGTACGGAGGGCGAAGTGAGAAAACTCGTCCCTACCGTACGTCACCCCCCTGTCACCTACCCTACCCTTGCCCTTGCCCTTACCCCATATGTACAAAATCTACACATTACCAATTCGTCACTACTGTCACGTCTTCCCCATATTTCCCCTATACCAAATTCGTCACCACAATCCCTCTACTTCAAAATTTGCCATCACCAATTCATCATCAATCCTCATAAGGAGGGAGAGATGGAATTACGCACAATGTCACACCCACGTCATGATGCGTCTCACAATCCAAACATTTGCATCATAAAACATAATCAAAACATGGCATGGTGTGGAGTACCTGTCACCTCAGGTGAGTGGATGCAGATGGTGCGAGGAGATCCTTCATCCGAGCTATCCTCTAAATGATTTTAACACACTTTACACTACCCGGGGTCTTTCCCTGCCAATCCATTGGCCACTTACACTATGGGTTCTAACAACCAATTCCCATTGCCCAAACTGTGGTGCTTCTCAATTTGGGGTCTCACTCCCCCGATTCATCTCCCGGTGCCCTCGCACAATTTCTGGGCTGCGACGTGTAGCTCTCCCAACAGGTCTACCCACCTGCACACCTCCACCACTGTAGTTGCCACCCGAGCTTACCTAGCTCCTCACCCTAACCTATCTAACTGGGGCAGGCCCCTCCTGGCTCTGTCACCCCACTCGGTGCCCTCTGGCACTGGGCTACCCGGGTCCGTCCTCCGGATCCTCGGGCCCCATCCACAACAACTACTACCGGCTCCCAGAGCCCACCTGCGGCCTCACCTGGCCGACATCCTCACAGTGGTGGAGTGCCCAAACCAACGACACACACTAACAGGCTACACACCCAGCCATTTCCACCACACTGCTGCACCCATTCAAAGACCATTCTTTCACCCGCACCACAGATGCCAATATCCAACCACAATTTACCTGTACCCTCTACCTAACACTTACACTACCCGCCCCGGGTATCCGTGATGGGGGTCCACTCTTCCCCCATTCACACCTTCGCACCATCCACTCCACTCCACAATTTCCACCATACTCACTCCACGACCATCCATTCCAATACTCCAGATATTCCACACTACCATTTATTCCACACAGCCACATACACCTGTTGTTGCACACCTGTGCCCTCACACCTGGTGCCACCTGCACCCTCCTTTCTTCCTGGACCATTTGGTCATCACAATACACAATCACCACTACTATCACTCAAACACTGCTCCATTCACCTGTTCAGTTGCACACCTGTGCAATCACACCTGTTCAATCCTCACACACACGGCATCATCTCAGCTAACTACTCCCCCTCTGAAACTTGCGCTTCCCCGTCGTCCCTTTAAACTATTGCGCTCCCACGTCATTATCATCCACACTAAACTACCTGCGTCCCCACTACAGGTATCAGTCACTAACTAAACTTAACGTTACCTAATGTCATCTTCTAGGGCCCTACACACGATATATCCTAACCCACCCGGGCTAGTTTTCACTGCCATCAACCCCATAAACTATAGCGCATTTGCCCCACGTGTGAGGGATGGTGGATTTGCCATCCCACCACATCGGGGGTCTCTCACTATAAATTTTGTTCGTCCAAATCCAACAAATCAAAAATTTTCCATTTACTGCCAATTCTACTCACTTTTATAAATTTCGTATCAAATCACTATCACTATCACCATCACCCTTCGTCTACTTATTACATCCTCTCGGTGCGCCAATTCCCTTCTAAAGCTCGGCTTCGTACAGCCGAGCAATGAATGCGGGTTCTTTTGTGCCCGCGGCTGGATACGTCCCGCATTCGGGGCAGGGACGGAGGCTTACCCGGGCCGAGATCCCATGCACCACCTCGGCGTGGAGCCATCCAATGTCCCGATCTCGACCTGCCGGCACGTCTCAACAAAAAGTGGTCGCCATGACGACCCTTCCTATCGAGCTGCCCGCTCCGCCTAGTGGAGCCCGGACGCGGCCGTTCCACGCGAGGCCCAGCGTGGATCGCGCACGGCGGTTCTTTTGAAACCGCCGTGGTTCGGATCCCCGCTGGTTCTCGCGGCACGCGAAGCCCGGCACGCACCGAGGGCCCGAGTCGGCTATAAGTCGTTCTAACCTTTAACCCGGTTACCGTCGACGCCTCACCTGGATGCTTACAAGCATACGCTACCCCTTTCTTGCTCATACATGCAGCCGTTTCCATGCCCCTCGTCGTACCTCTTCTTACACACCTCGGTACACTCATTTCGCTCACCGACTTGGTCACACACCTGACCACCGAACACCTTGGCACACATTAGTCGCTCGCACACCTCACCAACACACCTCTTCGCGCCCCTTTCTCGGTCACCTCCTTTGTGACAATCACAGGTGTGCTCTCACCCGCACACCCAACCACGTGTCTCACTACCAATTCCAGCGTGCATTCCCACTCACGCTCTACCATTCCAGGTGTGCATCCTTCCATTCCAGATGTACATCCTCGCTCACCTGTCACAACCAACTCACGCTCCGTGTCACTCTCACTACTCTCACCTCCATTCTTGACAGCGCACTCACCCTTACTCTCGACGGCACACTCTTTCCTCATGCACCCGTCCGTTACACACCTTTCTCGCGCACACTCTTGTGCACACTCTCCCGTTACACCCTCTGTAACACTCACCACAGGCGTGCATTCTCCCTTACTCTTGACAGCATGCGCTTTCCCCATGCACCCGTCCGTTACACACCTTTCTCGCGCATCCTCTTGCGCACACTTTTTCGTTACTTCCTCCGTAACACTCACCACACCGCGCTTCCCTGTGCTCCCTCGCACACGCGCTTCGACCAACTCACTCTTGACGGCACACTCACTCCTCGGCGTGCACTTTTTCCTCACACACCCCATGGTCGGACATTCTCGCACACCTCTTTTTTCGCAAACCAGACCTGTCGCACACTTCACCAACGGCCTCTCACGAACACCCGGATCCAAACCAATCCCCAAGCCGACTGAAGCTTTCCTCACATCATATACATTGCCACTCACCTCCGTACCTCGTCTCCGCACCTCCTTTGCCACCTGCAAACTTTTTATTTG